>NC_081148.1:17969452-18275702 GCF_958295425.1 Solea solea
AGAGTAAATTCCTCCTCTACAGCAAACAGAGTCTAAATGTGGTGAATCGACTCTCTTTGCTTTGCTTTTTTTGTTTTTATCATTTTTGTCCTTTGACCTTGTGATAAAGTTAGCACAGTCCTGCTTGTGCTTTTCTCCCCGCTGCTCCAAAGGTCTGCAAGGTTTGACCGACACAACTGTACTGTAACTGCTCACTGTTAATCCATGTGCTGAGAGGAATCACTTTTGAGGCTTTAAGTCATTTTCCCCCCCTAATTTAATAACAATACTGAGAGTTATATTAGTACATAGTATGATTTATTTTCATACAGCAGCTGGTTGGTGCCTGGTGGTCTCTGTGGTTTCTTACTGAATCTGGAAAATATGCCAGTTTTCTGAGGCTGCAACTAATAATTATCATTAATTATGAAGTCATCTGCTAATTTGTCAAACTTTTTCGTTCATACCAAAATAATATTTAGCTTACAATATTAGTGATTTTTTAATTAAACAGTAAACATAGTATTAAGTAAACACACTCTTCCTATGTGTATTTAATTATAGCACAGTAAGATGTTATGGTAAGATGGAATAGTAATGATTAAGTGATAACTGTGAATTAGGAAAAAGATTAATGTTGCATCTTTAAATGCAACATTACATGTTTTATTTGTTTACATGTTTAAATGCACTTATTGTAAGTCGCTTTGGATAAAAGCGTCTGCTAAATGACATGTAATGTAATGTAATGTAATCTTTCCTTGTGACTTGTTATGCTCTGAAATGATGTTGTTCTCAAATGTCTCGTTTGTCCACTAACCAAAATGATTCCAAAATGATTCACTTTTAATTATTTCTTTGCTATATGGAGCAAAGAAACCAGAAAATATTCACATTTAAGATGCTGAAAAAACAGACAACATTAGTAATCCATTACAAATAGATTTAATTATTTCAACCCTAAAAAATATGTATCCTACGCCTGTTTAAGTTAAACAATCTAAACAATTATTAATAATAAGATATTTTTTCAGTCATCACAATAATAATTATATATTATATTTATATATAATATAATATTATATTCTACAATGTCTTCTTGGTTAAAAAAAAACACAGGTTTATGTTTATCAGGAAAAACTTTAATGTATACATGTATACCAACTTGCTAACTTGCATTATGATGAAACTTTTGTCTTGTATTACTACTGTATGGCATCAATAAAGCAGATGAGAAGGTGGCTGGCTGTCAGTGAAGGGTCCACACTGATTAATTTAACAATATCACATTTTATTGCCACGTGTAAAAGACTCACCTAATGAGCTGCTGCTTGGTTCTGCATGGAGAAGTGTTCATTTCTAACTAGACTCTGGATTTTACTGGCAACATGCTGCAGCTTCTCTTCCCCGAGGCTTTACTTGGGGATTCATAAGTGCCATATCAGCGCGTTTGGCCTGTGCACAGTGAGTCACAGTGAGTCACAGTGACACACACACAGCAGTGAGAGAGAAAGCTCTACAGTGTGTGTGTGTGTGTGTGTGTGTGAGAGAGAGAGAGAGAGAGAGAGAGAGAGACAGAGAGAGACAGAGAGAGACAGAGAGAGTTTGACAAAGGGCTCACAGTCTCCTCACCACAGGGCCACATTGTAACGTCACACTGCTACATTTCAGCAACTCTCACTTGTACTTTTGTACTTTTTTATGACGTTGTGTCACAGCTTTTAAACATGATTCTTTTCACGTAAACAAACACACAGAAAAGTAGTCAGGCATGTTCAGTGGACAGAGAGAGAGAGAGTGAGAGGGGGAGGGGGGGGGGAGTCACAGAACACACATGTCATTTCAGAGTCATTAAATTAAACTTTCTTACCTAAACTTCCAGTGTCACTGTCACTGTGGTCACTGAGAGCGAGGAAACGCTGCCCGTTTGTGACTCAACTCACCAGAGAACTTCTTGGCCAACATGTTTCTGACAACTAAGCAACACCAAACAGGAAGACAGGCTAATAAACAAGCCCGGGAAAGACGAGCTGGTGGATTCACGGCAGGCCTACTTCCAAAAACACACTGACACCTGCTGGTCACAACGTGAAATTCATACCCACATTAAAGGTCCAGTGTGAAAAATATGGGAAAATTATTTGAAGATGAAATAATCATACTAACATTTGTGTTCAGTGTACGGTATAACCTGACTTTATGAATTGTTTTGTTTTTTCTCTCCATGACCACCATGGATCACCATGCTTTTTACACAACAGTAAAACAATATTAAAACAATCTATGTTTTAATAGTCAAAGTTTTTAATAGTTTAGCTTACTCACGTTTTTGTGGCAGCAGGTAAACTTTTGTTTTTAAGTTCAACCTCCTTTCGTTGGCACGGTTGTTGTTATAATGGTGATAGTTGTAGTTATTGTCTATAATGTGACTGTAAATCTCTTACACATTCACCTCTGTCTTCCCTTCCCTTTTCTGTCTCCCCCTCCCCTCCCACCACTAAAACTTTTACCCCCACACACCCCTCCTCCTGTTCAGCCTGGCAAGAAAATAAAAGTCCAACCATCCTGATAATATTTGTTCAGGTGCATCATAAAAAGATATAGAGTACAGGTAAGGGAGTGGGTGTGCATTGTTTGGTTTGAATTTGATGAAACAAGCGCAGGCTGTCATTTTCAAAACATAAATGTGGTACTGAAAAGTGAACATGTCTCTTTGGTACGTGTGGGAGTTTGACAGAGAGTCTGCAGACGCCATGCTTGTTGTCAAACAGCACCACCTGTCATTGACAGTCACAGCGTGAATGCAACCGAGTCGAGATAAAAGACAAAGAGACGGCACCTGATCATCAGTTCATGGCCTTTAGGGTTGAAAAAATGTCTAAGAGAGCATTAACCTCAACGTCTGGTGCTTTGTCAGAGTCTGACTGTGACACTCAGAAGTCAGAAGCAGAAGAGGTGGAGAGGTGCACACTAACAACACAGGCTTCACAGAGGGATTTGTGGGACATCCCGTCTCTCCAGGAGCTGGAGGAAGCTTTACATTCAGCGCCGCGCTCCTGTCGCCATGGAGACGAGGTGTGGCCAAACCTGTATCTCGGAGACATGTGAGCATCCTGTGTAGGTTTTTGTGAAGTGTAGTTGTATGAGGTATTGACACGTTGTCAGCACTGCAGAGTGCACACAGCTGTGTCCATGAACCAGCCCAGGACATGGACACTTATCTTACTGATAACAAGGCTGCCAGCAGGGACACGTGGATAAGATATTTAGCCACTTAATAAAAGGCTTATCCAGTACAATGCGCTAACTGCCTTCCTATATCTGTGATATTTTAAGAATAGGTTTTGTAGCGACTCAGTCCTGTACTGTGGATGCTGATTGTTTGCTGGTAGGTGTTGTTTTGACGTGCACTCAGGTATAAATCACGACCAGATTCTTCCTCAGTGTCTGAAATGATATCAGCAATTTATTTTCCATTAAACAAATCAAAACAAATCTCAAACCAGCAAGCACATTAGAAAAATGTTTGATCCTTTCAATCAGCAACACCTGTGTAAAACTGTGACAAGTGACCTCAAATGACCCAGCATGACCCTGGGCCAGTGTCAGCCTCAGGCAGAATATAAGAAATAAAATACAACCCCCTAGTGGTTGTTCAATGCTGGAAGTCTGTGATGGCTTAGTCTTCTGAATTAAAATCTATAATTATTATATAAGACTTTGGACTGGACAGTCACTCTAACCACTGAGCTATGCCGCACCCATAAGGTAAAATAATATAAGATAAGATAGTCCTATATATGTATGTATGTACAATATATAAAGTATGAGCTTTTTGATGTAAAATCGTTACATTTTCTCTATGGATTTGTTGCATAGAGTGAGCAATATTTATAAAGCAACACAAACTTCAGTCTCCAGTCGTTAAAGGCTGTGTAACGGCAATATAATAATAATATACCACAGACTAAAGCATATATTTGGGCTTTTTTGCTAAGCTGCTCATATCTTTTTTGTGTCCTCACCTGCAGCCATGGTGTCAGTGAGTTCAGGGTGGTTCTCTGAGATGGCTGACAATATGTCAATAATCTCACACACACAATCATGCTTCAGATTATCTGAACCGACACCAAAACGTCAGTGTTACGGTGTGTGCCTGGACTGTCCCTGATGCACCATATGTGACATTTGTGCCAGGTTTATGTCTCATGACAAGCTCGGGCTCTGGCAGCTGGGCATCACTCACGTGCTGAACGCCTCGCATGGTAAACTGTGCTGCAAAGGAAGCGACGATTTCTACGGAACTACAGTGAAATACTATGGAGTCCCAGCCAACGACCTCCCAACATTTGACATCTCACCTTTTTTCAACCCGGCAGCTGAATTTATTCACCAGGCCTTAACATCAGGAGGTATTATTTTTTTTAAATACATGACACTGTGTAATGATAATGTGTGTTGTTTCAAGGATTAAGGATAAGGACCTGTTGTTTTACAGACTGCAGTAGCTACTGGCAGAGACCAAGAATAAGTCACACATTTCTTTGGTAAACATGAGCTACAGGGTTCACATGTTTTCTCTCACAGTGGAGGGAAATCAGCCAGGCTGGGGGTTTATAAAGGAAGGTTGAAGATAGATTCTCTGCTCACTTGGTTATTGTCACCAGAGGATCATCACCCTCAGATGACTTTCTGTTTCCTGTTCTGTGTAATACTGAGCTGGTTGTGTTGTGCAAAAGTGTTTTTTCCCCCCCTTAAGTCATTTATTTTGTAATCTCTTATCCAGTAACTCCTATTGTGTATAGTTTTAAAAAAAAAAATCTATATTCTGATAGAATTAATGGTTGACTGTTGGGAGATTTGTCCTCATTGCCATCTTTGAGAAAGCAAATGTTATTTTGTTTCCCCAGGGAAAGATAACCCCCTACACAAGATCTCATTATGTACTTCATCATACATAAGAAAACAAAATTGAATGAATAAAAATTAAATGTAAAACATATCAATCAAAATGAATGGGAAAATATAAATTTAAAAGCATAAAAGCACACTGCTATATAACTGTAATTATGCAAAAGGTCAAAAGCAGCCGGGACAAAATATTGATTTATCTGCATTGATTTAAACTGTATCTGTGGCTACAGAGAAACGGCTTAAGCTTACAGAGTGAGGGATACCAGGGTCAGTCAGGACTGCCTGTGAATGTCAATGTCCAGCGTCTATTTATTATTTTTTGATATTCAGACTGTGTTCAAACGTTACCTTTCAGTACTGTCAGGCATGCCCTTGCTATACTGCTGCGTTGGCTCATTCAAGGTCATGCCTGAAATATTTTCACAGTGCCTGGTGACCTCGTTCTGTATTCCAGTTTAAGTGACCTGCTCCAGTTCTGAGGACAGGTTCAAGCTGGTTTTCTGCCCATCCAGCAGGTTTTGTGTGTTTTTCTATGAATTCCAGGAAAGGTGCTTGTGCACTGTGCTGTGGGTGTGAGTCGCTCGGCTGCACTGGTCCTTGCCTACCTGATGATTAATCACCACCTCACCCTCCTGACCTCTGTACGCTGTGTGCAACAGAAACGGTGGATATTCCCAAACAGAGGCTTTCTGCGACAGCTCATCGCCCTGGACCGAAAACTGCGGGACAAAGGGTTGGAGGAGGCAGAATAATTCAGTTACAAATACAGAAAACTACACTAACAATAAAAGGTCAGATTAGGAGAATATTCTTTGAATGGATGAGACAAAATGTGAGCATTGTAGCTTTGTCACATCAGCTCTGTGTTCATGGACAAAACAATAAAATAAAGATCAATAAATAAAACGTTTTTGTGAAACATGGAAGTGATGTTTGGTTATGTTTTGGGCAGGCTTGCATAAAGCACCTTAAGTTGGATACTGGTAGAAATTGAAGTCACTTTTTATTTTATCACTTAAGTAAAAGTCTTGAAGTATATGACATTTACTGCATTCTAATATAAAATGTACTTAAGTTATAGAAGTAAAAGTATTAAAAAAAACACAGAAACAGTAACAATAGTTGTTTTGTAAAATAGTTGTGTGTGTTTTTAATGTAGTATATATATCAGAATCAGAAACAGGTTTCATTTGCTCAGGTCAGTGGTGTGCATATATAGAGACAGATAAATAATATAAGGAAAATAAAAATAGAAAAGAGTTAGAGAAAGAGTTATTTACAACAGGTGTAATTTAAAACAAAAGTCAGTGCAACATGGGACAGAGCGCAAACTGTGAGAAAGCAGATAACAAAAGTAGTGCAATACTGAAAAACATGACAGATGTGTCCATTCATACAAGATAAATACAAGATATTGTGTGTCAGAAGTGTATGGGAATCTACTACTCACGTGTCAGAATAAAAAAATATATCCAGAATAAATATAAAACAAGAAAAAAACAAGGACAGGGACAACCCTGAGTGATGAATCCACTGGGATTATCATGCCTTTTAATTTTAATCAAGATTTTCTCCAGCACCATTTACTGTAGTGGACACCATGTGCAGCCCTCCCCTCATGATTGTGACCTCAGCAGTCACACAGAGAATTCCTGTCATTCACCCCCAATGCTTTGGCTCGGTGAACAGAGCAGCCAATGCACCAGCAACATTAAATACCTCCACATTCTCTCAGAGAGATCACACTCAACACAGGGAGCTAATTTTGGAGCCAAGCGGCATTCAAACAACCACCTGCTCATGTCTCTCACTGAGCTGCAGACTCTGGTGTCGGGGACGGGACGGTGAACAGAGAAGGCAGGAGCAGCCGCTCAGTGTCCAGGGAGAATGTCAGGGAGCAACCAGCAACAGAACCTGGTGCTCATAAAAGAACTGGAGCTCATTCTGGATTCCTGCACACTGGAGCTCACACCAGTGGATGAAGTCTGGCCTAACCTGTACATAGGAAATGTGTGAGTGTCTCATGTTTCAGGTGTCTGTTTGGCGGAGTAACAGCATGGAGCTCACATAAACAGACTCAGTGTAAATGATCTTTCAAAGTGCAAGACAACTGTTTATGACTGTGTGTTTGTGTCTTTTGTCTTTCCCAGGGCCGTGGCTCAGAACAGAAAGACGTTACATAAGCTCGGCATCACTCATGTCCTGAATGCAGCACACTCCAAGCAGGGCAGCATCGGTGACCAGAGTTTTTACGGGAACACCTGCGTCTACTTTGGCATCTCAGCCGAGGACTCGGAGCACTTTGACCTCAGTCAGTACTTCAAACCTGCAGCTGACTTCATACATCAAGCCCTGAAGAGCAAAGATGGTGACGTACATGTAATGTGATACACCAGTGTTCCACCAGATGAAATTCTGTCTTCAGGTGTCTCACTGTTTTCCCCTCTTCTCTGTCACATCCTCCATCGTGCTCTGCAGGGAGAGTGCTGGTGCACTGCATCATGGGCGTGAGTCGATCGGCCACTCTGGTCCTAGTGTACCTGATGATGCGGCAGCATTTGTCTCTGAGAGATGCTCTGAGGCAGGTCGTCCAAAAACGAGCCATTTACCCAAACCGCAACTTTCTGTCCCACCTTCTCAAGCTGGATGAACAGCTGACACACAGAAGAAGGTGGTGTCCTCTTCTCTGACATCCAACATCTCACGAGTCACTTTGGGACCTCTCTCTTTTTCCATGTGTTGCACTCTAGTAAAGTTAGTGTTGATGTAGCTAAAGGTGAGTCTGATAGATCCATATTTTTTTTTTCTTCTTGCACAAAAACAAGTTCTGGCTTCGGCAGCAGTGGCCATGTTGTTGTTGTTACGTGTTGTAAATATTGAAGTAGAGTGTCTATTTATTTTTCATATACTCAATCAAATCAATAAACAAATGTTACCTTGATTAGTATTGTCAGGCATGTCCACGAGCTTTGTAAATAATAAATAATTGTTCAATAGATATTTCTTGTAAATATTGTGGGCTGGATGGAGATTTATGAACTGATTAATTAACAACTTTTTGAAATAACTTGTCTGGCACCTTGACTTCTGTCCTTGAGTTTGTTTCTTTTATCTCACAAGTAGTCTTTGACAAGATGAATAATCTCAAATAGCATAAATCTAAGGTAATATATACATTATTTGTCCCTGTAAAGAAATAAGTGGTAGACATTACAGTCTTCCTGATGTTTCCTGAGGAGTGAATGTTTCTTGGTTTCTGTGTACAGGGCCGACCCAAGTCTTCATGGGGCCCTAAGCAGAATTTGATTTTGGGGGCCCCCCTCCCACCACCTCAGAGTAGCCGGTGCTTGACTGTCATAAATACAGATATAACACAGTAAAATTATATTCAAAGTGAAGCACTAAGTGAACAAATAAACCAGATAATGGACTTTTGTTTTTAAAACTTAAAACAGATGTGCAAATGTGCACTAATGTGCTCTTTTCCGCGATACAGTTCTAGCACGACACGGTCGTTAGAAAGATATTGACAGATTCAAACTTCCGCGATCAATAACATTCAAACCAAACATTGTTGAAACACATGTAAAACATATATTGAATCATAGCAACGTAAACAACAAGCTACAACATCGTTTTCATCAAAAAAGAACCGTCTTTCGAGCTGGAGAATCTACATCTCTAATCTCTAGTGCAGTCATCAGTGAGACCGGAGCACAGGGACCGTCTGCAAAGTGCAACACCCAAAAAAATTATAATATTGTCAATTACTTCACCATGATGTAAAGCATTTTTGCACATGCTTGTTGTAATTTTGAACAAATGATACACAGATTCTCTGGCTATGGAAAATGCCTGATACCAAACCGAGTAGAGTCAAACTGCATAATGGGAAAGTGTCATTAGGTCGCTTATTGCCTTGGGCCAGAGCTGATACAGTACGACATCAAAGTGTATGACATAACAGGTTCATCATGGAAAGTCAGCAACTGAGCTTGTGTTGTCTGAATTGACAGGATAATGTCACATCGCACTCAGAATAAAGAGACACTGGGCATGTTCGTCATTGTGGACCGGACATGTGAGAAAGTGCCTGAACAGAGTCTGCGGGATGTGTTTGCCTCAATGAGTGTACGATTACAGAGTTATAAAAGGAAACAGGCTTCAGATGTGTGTGTGTGTGTGTGTGCGCGTGCAGAGAAATCAAGGAGAGCAAGGCAGAGGCCGAGTTTTCACTGCTTTGAAGTGAGGTGAGTTTAAACAATTCAGAATGTAAACAGGCTCCACCTATTGCTTTGTGGTCTTTCTATTGTTAAAGGTCCAGGGTGTAATATTTAGGAGGGCTTATTGGTGGAAATCGAATATGTGACCCATAACAATGTTTGTGTAGTATGTAATTGCTTTAAAATAATAAAAAAAAACAATTAGACTTTTGTTGACTTAGAATAAGCCTTTTATATATACTTACTTACTACTCCTGTCATGCATACTTCTCATTACCGTAAGCCCTTAACAGTTGAATAACTGCCAGATCTTGGAAAAAGAGGCAAAAGCACTCACCCATTGAACATTTTTTCACAATTCTACAGCCATAAAGTCAAAATAAATCCAGGCAGGCCTGAATGATTATCATGATGGTCATAGGAGGGTTAAGGAAAGGGCCTTGCTTTACAGAGGCTGCCATTTTGTACTGCTCATAATTCTTAGATGTCATGTTTTACACACTAAACTTTTAAGAGAAGTGGTGGTCACTAAGACTTTTACTTATATATATATATATATATTTATATTGTGTGTACACAGCATAGTATGTCTCTCAGGGATCCACCGTATGAACCTCCCTCAGTCGCAGAGCTGCAGGAGTTTCTGCTAACAGACAGAAAACCTACTGGACACGTCAATCAAGTCTGGCCAAACCTTTACATTGGCAACGAGTACGTTTACACACAAGTATAGTGCATCTATATAAATCAGATATGTCATATTTTATATATACATATAATAGTAAATGTGCGATTGTGCTTTCAGGGTAGCAGCTCGTGACAAGAGCACTCTCCACAGTCTGGGAATTACTCACATTGTAAACGCCGCTCATGGACGCACCAGTCAAGGCTTTGGTTACTACGTCAACACTGGCCCACGCTTCTACAGAGACATGGCAGTGGATTATTATGGGGTGGAGGCTGATGATGCAGTAGACTTCATCCTAAGTCCTTTCTTCTACCCGACAGCACGATACATCCGAGCTGCGCTGGCCATGGGAGGCAAGTCAGTCACACTTAGAGTAATCCATCTAGTAAAGAACTGTGAACTGTGATTAGTGTTTGATTTACACACTCATAGAGGGGTTCATGTAGATTATTCATGAGGTAACATTAGTCAGTGGTGTTGTACACACAAGTGCCACATCTTTATGTACCAGTTTATCTAATAAAATGCTTCTGCTGCTTCATTGTGTTGTGTGTCCAGAGATTTTACTCTACAAACCTTAGCCATTTTAACGAGTGAGTGAGTGACTGCTGCTGCTGCTGCTGCACTGGATATTTACATCAGTCATCAGTTTAGACATCAGTTTACTAACGAATGAGTAAACAGATGAGATTAATTAATGCAGGAGATCTGATCCACATGGTGGAGAAGGGAAGCATGCGCTGGAGGAAGTTTGTGAGCACGCGAGTCAACACGAGCAGAGACAACAAACAATAACTAGACACTAGCGTAAGAAGGATCTTCTGGGGCACCGCACACACTGACACTGAGTCACACTCTGACACTGAGTGACTGGCGAACCAGGAAATAAGTAGAGGTGCTTGATGAGGGGATTGGGAGCAGGTGTGCTCCCGCCGCAGGTGAACTGATTGCATGCAGAGATGAAAGCAGGAGAAAAAGGAGGAGACGTAAGCTGAGATGAAGGCAGAGCATGACACAAGCTCACCAACCTGGACCAGTTGATTGGCTGATTAAATATTTGCGATAACAAGCAGCAGGATAGGTTTACCTGAAGAAGTGGCTAGTGAGTGTACAATAATGTGTTGACCTCAATTATGGGGTGGACAAAGAATTAATGAACATATTCAATAATAACAGCAAATGCTCCTGTCCCAGGACGGGTGTTCGTCCACTGTCTGATGGGCGTGAGCCGCTCTGCAACCTTAGTGCTGGCCTTCCTGATGATTATCGAGGGTCTGCGACTGTGGGAGGCCGTGGCCGCCGTGAGGTCACACAGAGACGTCTGCCCCAACCCAGGCTTCCTGCAACAGCTCCGCAGCCTGGACATGAGCCTGGAGAGGGAGAGGAGGAGACGACAGCAGGCCCAGAACCTGTAAACACACAAATGTACACACAGTGTCCCTGACATCAGTATATACACACATACACACACACACATACACACATCTTTATTGCTACAGAGGTCACTCAACCCAGGGGGAGGAAACACCGTCTCTGACAGAGCTGAGACAATTTATCTGGATGGACAGGAAGCCAGTGACACCTGTCAATCAAGTCTGGCCAAACCTGTACATTGGAGATGAGTAAGTGCGGGGAAAATAAAATCACATCTTGACACGATCCAAAGAGAAATGTCATTAAATCAGTGAGTGTGTGCTGTTTGTCTGCAGGTCTGTGGCCAGAGATAAGACCACACTCTCGTCTCTGGGTGTAACTCACATACTGAACGCTGCGGCTGGTCGACACCGGATCAACACAGGTCAGCAGTATTATAGTGACCTTGGAGTGGAGTACCATGGCGTTGAAGCTGTGGACCATCCGGAGTTTGACCTTCGACCTTTCTTCAGCCCAGCTGCTCAGTTCATAGATGGCGCTCTGAAGAAAAATGGTCAGCGTTTGCAAACATGACAGCCATTCATAATGAACAGAGGAGCATAATACACTTTTTGAAGACACAGAAAAATGACCACATGAGTTTTGAAGTGGAATCTTACGACACAAACAAAGAAGAAAGACATCCCATTAGATGCTAGACCTTTCACACCATTCAGGATTTTCTAACAGTAAATTATAGGTATGAAAGATGTGTGAATGGGTGAAAGCTGTAGTATAAAGCAGCTCATCAAGACTAGAAAAGCTCTATATATGCAGACCATTACCAACTCTTCTTCTTTTGATTTTATTTGGTAATAACGAGTAACAAAGATAAGAAAAGAGATGAAATGTAGTGGATTAAAAGTAAAAGTTGCTAGAAATACAAATAACAAAGTAAAATGCATATACGTGAACGTTACAATAACAAAGTATTTGTAGGGACGGTGTTTGTCCACTGTGCCATGGGTGTGAGCCGCTCTGCAGCGCTGGTTTTGGCGTATCTGATGATCTGCCAGCGCCTGTCGTTAGTGGACACCATCATCGCCGTGCGGCTCAGCCGGGACGTCGCACCCAATTCTGGGTTTCTGGAGCAATTGAGAGAGCTGGATCTGAGCAGAGAGATCACAGAGGCTGACCACACCGACATGTCCCGATAGTGACCACATGAACATTTCACACTGTCTAATACCTGTTTTTATTGGATTCCACATTTTCTCAATAATCCTCCCATTAACTAATACTTGTGCATTGTTTTCCCCTCATAATAATCTCAATAATCATGGTCAGATGATACAGATATATCTTCTCCCGTGAAACAACTTTATAAAATGCAACAACTGAACACTTTAAGTTTTACGTCTCTGGAAATAACTCTGCACTGACAAAAGTTGACTGACCCTCGCACCTGTCCACACACGAGTGGCATTCTTGTGATGTTAATGATGCAACACTCTCACTAAGTGTAGTTTTTTGTTTTGTGGTGTTGTGCCTCACAGTTTGGTCTGTTTTTTGCCACAAAATGATTGCAGGCCTATGAAAGGGAATCAAATTAGCAAGTGTATGGGGAAGGAGAGAAGCCCTTGTTTATGTGTTTATGTGTGTATGTGTGTGTGTGTGTGTGTGTGCTCATTACCTCACATTTGACATTTTCTAGTATAAACACTGACCTTATCAGGACCAGCAGAGAGCAAAACCTGGTTCTGACGAGGCAGAACCTTATTTCTGAGGAACTGGTTAAGGTTAGGGTTGGGCATTCACTGGTTATGGTCAAGGTTAGGGGTAACGCTTTGTTTGGTCTGTCCAAAATAGCAAAATAGCTGCACAATCCTGTGTGTGTGTGTGTGTGTCATGTTGTTGAGGTCAGGTGTTGAAGACCAGCTGCCTAAAAATATCATCTTAAACACAGAGTCCCGAGAAAGCAGTTACCATTCAAGATGTGTATTTTAGCCTTCATGATCACTGCCGGCAGACGTCTACACACATGCACACACAACTACTACGACACACACATACATGTCCACTGAGGAAAAAGTGGAGGCTCTGCTCTGTGATCGGCCTCAAAAAAAGGATAAGACAACTTTGGACGGTAACAAGAAGTAAGTAATCTTCTCCTGTATTATTTTTTACATAACATGGGTGTGTCACCGTTTCCCTCCACACTGGTCATCCTGTGTGTTAAGACGCATAGAAACCAGGCATAAGAGATTATTAAGACACATTAAAATAATATGAACCTATTTGTCGTCACATATGTTCATGCTCAATATTTCACTTGTGTTTTACTACCATCCATTATCTCTTAACACAGCAGCTTCCACTCACATTAAAAACACTTCAATCTACATATCGGTACATTATACTGAGATATTATATGATCATTATATTTGTACAGGGACTTACTGTGGAAATAAAAAAAGTCTTTGAAGTGACTGCACTACTCTGTCATGGAATTGATCAAAAACTCTCATTATGGCTCATCAGCTGATGACTTATCGGGAAAGCAGGGGGTCAAGGGGCTTAAATCTATGATTTCTTGATAATGTGTTTATTGTTGTTCAGCCTTTTCTTAGTGGAAGCTGACACTTTTCTGTCTTTCTAAACTATCAGTAAGTTCACATGTGTTATTTTGTGACTTTAGAGTTTGAAATCATTTGTTTGGATTCACCAAAGTGACACACATTTGCCAAAAGTCCCTACTGGCAGCCATGTTTTCACTGAGAATGAGCATTTATGTCTCTAGCTGGTTCTATGTGTCAATACTTCACTTCAACATTAAACCTGAACTTTAATGTCGCTTCTACACTTCTTCTTCTACACAGGTTTTTTGACTTGAAGTGCCTGATTTCTGCGCAGCAGAGGAATTGAGACATGTCCTCCTCTGTGGTGAGGTCCAGGAGTAAAAACCCATACACGGCGGTGCAGGTGGACCCCGACAGTGACTACATCACACCAGGAACATTAGACCTGGAGCAGCTGTTTTGGACTGGCAGCATGGCTCCATATGCTCATTTCAACCAGGTGTGGCCCAGTGTGTACATCGGGGATGAGTGAGTAAATGCACACAGGGAATAGCATCTTTATTTTTTTTTATAGTTGTGCTTTGCGAGGGTTGAAATTCACGATGAGTGACAGTGTCTGTGTTGGATGAACACAGGAAAACAGCTTTGGAGCGGCCTGGCCTGAGAGAACTGGGTATCACACATGTGCTGAATGCTGCAGAGGGGAAGTGGAATAACGTGCTGACTGGTGCCGATTACTACAGAGACATGCAGATCCAGTACTACGCTGTGGAGGCTGATGACAAACCCACCTTTAACATCTCTCAGTACTTCTGCCCTGCAGCCCAGTTCGTCCACGAGGCCCTCAGTCACCCACAGAGTGAGTCCTGGAGGGAACCAACAACACTCAGATGTCATGTGCTGTGGAGAAGACACCTCCTCCTTTGTTTGTATTGAATCGAAATAATCTTACCTCTGTTCTAGATAAGGTGATGGTGCACTGTGTGATGGGTCGGAGCAGATCGGCGACCCTGGTCTTGGCGTATCTGATGATGAAACACAGATTGACCGTCGTGGACGCCATTGAGCACGTGCGACAGCGCCGTTGTGTCCTGCCCAACCACGGGTTCCTGAAACAGCTCAGAGCTCTGGACATCAGTTTACAAGAGGAGAAGCTCAGAGAAAAACAAAAGAAGCAAGACCAAAACATTACACAAGATTTTATTTAAATGTCAATTCACTGTTGTGTGTGTGTGTGTGTCCCACAACTGTGTCATGTCAGCTGCATCAGATTTAAAATGTAAATGTGACCAGTGCTGCTGCCTGTGATGCTGATGCAACTATGGGATTAAGTGTGATCACTGCCTGATTCTTCCTCAGCTCCATCTCACCGTGCACCATTTTAAAGTTCAATAGTTTGGCCTACATCTGCAAAGCAGTATAGAATTTTATAGCTGAAGCACCTGCTAATGTAAAGAGGGTTCTACTTCGGTTATTGTCCTGACACGAACAATTACTCAGTATTTCAACAGGATTTTGAAATATGAGACTTAAAACTGGTGTGGACAGGAAGCATTTTTGTTGAACCACAGATTTTAATAATCCCAATCTCATTAAATCCCTCTCACACACATGGTACATGCTATTGATCTCTTAGAATTTTTTTTTCTTTTGATTGCCCTAAAAAACTAAAACTTGATCAGACAGAAAAAATATTGAGAAATACAATTACGATTTAGATTTAGTTCTCAATTTTAGACAGTCTGATCTAGCTCAGACATTGAAAACTCATTTCTAACCCAGAACTAAAGTTAAGTCTCAGACTTCATTTGGAAACTCTATATAATGGAAGGAAGACACACACTGAAGCTGATGTACACATTTAAAGTCAATCCTTTGAAATATTAAGAGACGTACTTATTTAGTTTGAACATGTCTACAGTGAGAACTGTTTTATTCAAGTATTTGAACAAAAACAGCAGACAAAATGAAACATGCTCAGGTTAATACAATTGGTCTGAAATGTTTTGGCCCTTTTTGGAAAAAATATGAGGTCGTGCTCCCTCCCATAAAAAAAATAAATCTGTTGACGCATTGTGTTTATTTCCAGTTGATGTGACGACAGGACTTAAATTTAGCCGAGCTGACTGTGCCAAACTTCCAAAGATTGACATACATTCACAAACAGATTGACAGTAAGACAGACACATTTTAATGCCCGCTTAATTCTGTGACATGACATTGGAACATAATGACCTCTCTCCAACAACACCAGTTGTTTTATATGCATTTCAGAGACGGCAGTTTTTGTTTTCTTTAATTTTTCAACAGCAAGTTCACCTGTAGGCCTCTGCTCATCGAGACTTTGGGCTTTGTAACAATTACAGAGAGGGAAAAAAAAAGAAAGGCACTCGGAATCAGAAGCACCAGCCCATTAAACATCGACTCACACTATTGCTGTTGACAGCAACTTTTGAGAATCTGACAAAAGAAACAGGTGGTGACATTCTACAGTTGTGGGCACAGGCTGTTGACACATTTAAAAAATCTTAAATTAAATAATTTGGTTTTATAAATGAAAACCACAAGTTAAAAATTAATCTAATAAAAGAAATCACTACAGCAGATATACAAAACAGCATCCAAAACCTGCCTTGATGGTGTTTTTTTTTTCTTCTTTCCTTTGTTAGTAAATTATGTGCCATCCCACTGTGAAATAAGCCTCTTTCACTTTGAGTCAGTCTGCAAAAGACTAAAAAGAACTTGCAGCTGAGTGTGATGGAAGTGAGTGGGAGACAAAGCAGCCAGACGGCGACAGTATCACACACTCCCAAAATAACCAGCTATTTAAAAACCCACGCTGCACTTGGAACCAGTATTTTCACATTTGCCGTTTGTTATCATGACTCCTTGGTGGCCATTTAAATCCCTGTACTGGCTTTCAATCCTATAGTGGCCCCAAGTGGAGAACACAGACACATGCATGGGACACCAGACCAACAATCGGTAAGAAATTATGTGCGTATAAATTGAAAAATAACAGAGGTGGCTGACGGTGGAAAAAAGGGACAGAGCAAGATTTGAGGGAAGTATTTTGTAGAAAAACAGAGGAGGTTGAGAGTCAGACTTGTGCGTGGTAAGATGAGCATGAGGTTTCAAGTGGTGTAACCGTTTCACTTGTAGTCAGGTTTTTCTGGGAAGGTGCAACCTGATTGTTTGATGATGACGTGGCCAGCATAGTGCCCAGCCCTCACGCATAGATCCAGCGGTTTTTCCTGGACAAGCTCAGAAAGGAAACCTGCAACATAAATGAAAATCTTGAGTGGAAGGTCACAAGGCAACCTACAAATGTATAAAAATAAAAGACACGTGGTGAACCTCACCTCCAACAAAGGCATCGCCTGCACCATTTGTGTCAACAATGTCCTTGGGGTCAACTTTTTCTACAGGGAAGGTCTCAGTCTTGTCACCTGAACAGACGTGGGGGGGGGGGGGGGGGGGGGAATGACACACTGAAGCGTAAGAGGACAAGAGAATGAGAGAAACTAGAGTAACACCAGGAAACAGGACTGGAAATCTTACCTGAGGCCAAGACCGTGTCATCATTCCCCTGAGTGAACACCACAATCCTCTGTCTCTTTTTGTTCACTTTGGGTAAAGCCTGAGTTTTCTTGGCAATCTCTTTAATGTCCTTGGTCTGCAGAAAACACAGCACACATTAGCACAAACGTGAACGAGAATCTTCACGTTCAAATGCCGAATTACACCATCAATCCACTCACCTCAAAGTCTTGCTCTTTGGCAAATGCAGACGCCTCCTAATGAGCCAAACAAAGTCAAAGGGTATTATTTCATATAGACGTGTGTGGTCTCTTCAAATGTCGTTAAGAGGAAAGTGAAGTGAAATCCTTAACCTACCGTTTCATTACCGAACAGCAAGTCCACGTAGGGCATAACCTGCATGAGGTTGTCCTTGAAGAACTGGCAGATGAAGGGCGCGGAGAGGTTCAGGCAAAACAGCTTGTTATTTTCAGAAGCATGCTTAGCCACTTTGAGGATGGACTCCAAAGAGACTGTCAGGAAGAAACCCTGGAGGGAATGAATGACATTGGGTCAGGACTAATGTGCTTTTTATATCTTGACGGACTCTAATGAATTACAGAAACTGCGCTACTTTGTCACCCCCAAGTCCCCCTGTGGCTCATTTATGGACCACACACGGACATAAAGATGAATCTACCGGACATGAGGTGACCTGAATATCATACGTAAATGACACAACATGCTGTCCAGTGATTTGCTAACCAGTACTCACAGCTATATAGTAGACTTTAGCTTTCTCCACCAGCATCCAGTTTTCTTCAAGGTCTAGATGCTTCTCCTTCTTATAACAATTAGCAGCAGCTAGGTGAGCGACCAGAGACCTGAGGGAAGGAAATGACAAGAGATGAATATGCGTGATACGGTTATTATATGAAGACAATATCGTTATTATAATTAACCTACCTGTTATCTCCGGTGATGCAAGCAGCACACGTCCCTGTGGGCTCCTCGTCCTGCTCGTAGTAGTGTGCGTCGATGTGGGCTTCCTCCGCCTTCTGCTTCAGGATCTGTCCAAACTTGTCTTTGCCGATGCAGCCGAAAAACGTGCCCACATTATGAGGTTCTTGGATCATCCACTGCAAAGGACATGTCGCATCAGTACGAGTCGAGTCTCTTCTCTCCGGGGGCGTCGCTTCAGTGTGATTTCACTTCGTGTTTGTGTGTAAACAGGAAGCGACAGAGAGCAGGAAGTTTGTGTGTACGTGACTGACCTGAGCAATCTTAATGGAGTTCTGCGTGGCTCCCCCAGCGTGGTATTCAACATTGAATTTCTTCACCAACTCCTCAAAACTGCAGAGACAAACAGTTCATTTCTATAATGTGTGTTTTCTAAATGAGATTAAACGACATGTAGGTTTTTTCTCACTCCTACACTGTCCTTCTGTCTGTCTGTCTGCCAAATACAAAGTTTCACACCTCGACTCACACCGTAGTATATTCTTAAAAATTACAGCCTGTGTCCGTTTGGTTCCAAAGATGTAGCCAGATTCTTCAAGGGATAGTTACAGTATTTGGGCAATTTTGCCAATTCCCTCTTTTACCTTGACTATGGCTGAGCAGCATTTGGAATTTTTATTAATACATTCATTAATACAAGTGTGAGAATACTGTTTATACCGTCGCAAAACACACCAGCATCTGCGTATCTGCATTCTCTCCACTTTAGAGAACGCGGATGCTCTTTAATTTATTTACCGCCACCGACTCAATATTGACACAGGTAAACAGAAGATTCCTTTATCCAACCAGTAAAATCGTATTTCATGCTCTAACAGAGTACAGCTTTGATTCACTCAGCTCCTGCTGGTGTATTCTCTCTCTCTCCCCATATCACTCATTGACAGATATTAAAACATGCTGTAGTTAGAGGTCAAAGACGCAGGTATGATGACATCTACTGCACGTTACTGAAAAGTGTGTCATTTCATTGGATTGGAGAGAAAGTTGACAGGAGCGGGGAGCAGAGATCTGCAGAGCCTGTCTTAGTCCATATCAAGCAGTCTTAGCCTAGAATTAAAATGTACAGAAACATAAGGCTCAGCTGGTAAAATGAACATGCATGACTGATCACTGGTTATAACGTTTGAGTTACGTAACGCAATGACTAAAGCGTCACTCTGACATTCTGCACAGGGCTTTTGAATTGAGCTCTATGTTATGAGCTCTAAACATAGCTGTAAATTCACATTAACCCACACACAGATATATGCATGTGTGTGGTTTACATAAGTGTGAAGGAGAAAGTGCTGACTGCCATTTAAGGCCCTGAGACTGGGTCAGAGGTTGCAAAGAAGAGGACACATCTGGGAGGCAGGGAGAAACATCATGTAGGGGGTGTCTTTCTGTTGTGGAAATGTCACATTTCCACCACCCCCCCACAGTGACAAATGTCTTCCCTACTAAGCCTCTGCTTACTGAACGTCAGCCAACATTACTGCTCCAGCACTGGGAATCATGAGTACACATCTTCTCTAACATTAATAATTCACAAGTATGCCCAGCTCATTGTTTGTTGTGTTTATATTTTCCTACTCAAACAGCTTGCTGTAACAAATGTCTTAATTTTGAGTGTTAATATAAGTATCTGTACCAAAGAGAGACTATCTCTGCCATTATAACTATAATACTCTCCCACACTTGCTGCCACATATGAGTTTTTTCTTTTTTTTTATCTCCTGCTGTTAAATGTTTGCTTTCTCGCTCTTGTCTCAGAGGGACTGGGAGGTTAAGTGTCCTGGCTTCCTATTGGCTCTCTACTGCATCTGCTGCTCTGCCATTGGCTGTCTACAGAGGAACGGAGGTCAGTTGTGTTGATTTCTGGTGCCTGCCTGTTTTGACTAGCCTTCTCTGGAACAAAGAGGCGCAAACTTGAACGAGGATACAGGAACATGACTTTTTTTCCCCTACGCAGACAAAACCCAGTTAGTAGACAATGTGCAGGATTCCTAAAAACCTATTAGTTACATGAAAAGATGAATACTAACAGTGCTTTGTGGCTGTCATCTGCCAGGATCTGGTCATTGGGTTTCAAAGCATATCTGCAATTAAAAGAGAAAACAGAGGCATCAGTTTCTTCAAGTGATCAGAACTTTATCAAACAAGTCTAAACCCTGCTTAAAAGGTTTGTGACTCATATCTGTTGGAAAGATTACAGGCACAGTAATGGAGTTGCAAAAAGTGTTGTCACACTTCAAATACGATGAATTAAACATTTTCAGCCAACAACTCACAGGGAGGTACTTTGAAACTTCACTACTCCCCATCACCACCACTCAAACTTAAATTCAAATCAATATATTGGTCAACACTGCTAAGCAAAGACTAGAATCCCTGAAAGACAAATGCAGGTTGGGGATTAAGGTGCAGCTTTAGTCCCTCTTTGAGTGAGACCGAGTTTGAGCTGGTTTATCTCTAATCCACAAGTTTGAGATTTGAGAGTGGACTCTGAGCTGAAGTCTTTGCCCTGGTCAACTAACAGAGCTTGGAAAGAGAACAGCTATTCTGACTGTGCAGGCTGGTGATGGTGATTTATATATATATGACCGTTACACAAAACCTCTTGAACCCAAAAACCTTACATTTCTTAATCAGGATAAATTATTGAGTCACACAATGACTTTTTGTGTTCTGCCTACAGTCCTCTTGACACGATTTAACTCCACTGTTTACAATCACTGCCTCGGCCAAAAAGCTCATTTAATTTCCACACGTTGTTGGTTGGTTTACATAAGAAGTGCTGAGCCTGTTTACACTAAACTTGATAGTGGGACGGAGGGGAAAATGCCTTAGGATCATAATTGGACACATTTGGTCTTGGGCAAGTTACTGGTTATTCATGTACACATAATACCCCCAAAAAGGGAAGGCACATATTATTTCATTCAGCTGAAACTGTCTAGTACATGCTGTATTGATGTAATGTGAGGAGACACTCAGATTTCAGATTGTATTATAGCTGCACATCAGCTGAACCATACAGCTCTGCTGCCGCTTCCTGTGCTCTGCTTGCTGTCCTCGCCCTCTTGTATCTTCATTGATCAGATTACAACATAAACACAATCTCTTATGGACAGGCTGTCACATGGAAAACCTCACTGACACTAAACGTCTAGATTTCCCATAATCAGATTATGACTGTGCTTGGGCAGCAGCAAAATGACAGACCTGGACTCCATGTCCGTCTTTAACAAAGCAAAACTCATACAGCAAAAAGAACAAAATGCAAATATTGGTTACTATTTCTTGTGCCTGTGTTATTCTCGGGAGAATTTAAAAAAATAAACTATATGTGAATTAAACTTCAAGTACATGAACACTAAATGAGTCACCTGTAGTGTATAACTTTTAGTATTTCAAAGCCAATCAGCAGTGAGGAGGATAAACAATGATGACAACTTCAGGAGTCTTATTCCACTGAGCCAGTAATACAACATTACAGATGCCAAATGCTGTAAAAACCCAAAGAGTAACTCCAGACCTTCACTTACTTGTCCAAAAAGTCTTTGTCCACCACAGCACATATGTCAAGCAAGGGGTTCCCCATGCCAAAGAGTGAATTAGGGCTGAAACATAAAGAGATTAAAAGTTAGAATGAAAACCACAAGCTGCAAAATTTAACTTGATTTGAAAGCCATTATTGCTTCGAGCTGGTTGGTCGATGCATTATAAATAGCAGACAGCCTTTGTTTCTGCACATGGACTGGAAAATCAAGTTTGCCCTCCTCAATGAAGGCTCTATGTATTTTTCCATGTGCTCAGTATTATTGACAAAACACAAAACCCTTGTATTCATGTGACTTTAATCACATGATTTATACTCATGTGGAGAGAAAAGCAGAAATTCCTGATATAGTTTCAGAACCCTCATGAGACATGGACAAAATCTTCTGATGGTTAGTAATGAAAGTAGCCGTGTTATGTAGCAGGCTCAATGCAAATCTGTTTAATTCCAGCATGTTCCTCCCTGAGGCTGAGCACTGGGCTTGAATAATGGTGCAATCTTAGTCTTGTGATGTCGAGAAAGCATCGTTTAAAACAGCAGCACAGCAAAAATTCCAACTAAAGGGTCTTGGGAAATGGAAGCAGCAACTGACAGGCAGCTCGGCACTTTATGTCCCGACATTACAGTCCCATTTGAAGATTTCTTACATGTCAGAAATCCCTTAACACCAGCGTGTTCCCGATAAGGAAATACTGATTCATCTGTGAGTTCAGCTAGAAAAAGCACTTGATGTCTGTGGAAGCATGCTAACATTTTGTGCATCATATTCATGTCTTTGGGTCTTCTTCACTTCTGCGTGTCCCAGATGTCAACACTATCGTGCCTGTATTACTGGGAAAACCCCCCAGATGCAGCATGTCTCCGAGCACAGCCCGGCACAGATGTCACCTCCACATGGAACACCTGCCGGGATATCTCCCCATGTAGCCTCTCTCTTTTTACAACAACGGGGACAACATCTGAGGCATCCACTTGACACGACATGCAGGAAGGCAAGAGAAATGAAAAGGATGAAGGAGACAAAGAAGCCCAGCACATGGCGAGTGACTCAAGCTGCACCGATCCAGTGAGGCAGATGCCACAGCCTTACTGCCATTTCCCACATCTACAAATGTGCAGTCAGGTGAAAACTGGGTTTCTGCAGTCAATTATAGATAAAGTGAACAAATTAATGGATTTAAAATCAGCTTGCTGAATGCCAACGTGCTCTTACCTTGCAGTTGTCATGGTGTCCCTCTCTCTTTCTGTCTGCCTGTATGTGTGTGTGCCAAATAGAGACTGACAGACCTGTTGTGCAACCTAAAACCGGTTCAGAAAGAGCCAAGTATTCAGAAACTTCACATTTTCAGTACAGTGAGCTGGCTGATCGATTTCCCCCTGCAACCACAGCTCCTCCCACTCGGGATTGACTGGTTGGTGGTGTCTGAAGAAGGAAGGACCGGGGCATCCTGCCTCTGTCTGGTGATAGGCTAGTCTTTCAGAGTAAAGCCTCTCTCTCTTTCTTTCGCTCAGTCTCTCCTTGGGAAGCTGCCTACCCACCGTGCCATGCGTACTGATAATAACAGAGAAACCGACATGATGGTATGTGATGACATGCAACAGCAGGTCCCAGTGGGGAGGGAGTGGATGAATGAGGCACGTTGCCAGGGAGATGCAGAATCAGATTTATTCATGAGGGAGGGAGAACAAGATTCACTACACACTGTGTAGTGTTTTGTGCATGTAGTGTTTTGATGTTTTGTGCATCAAAACACTACACATTCGCAGCCATGTGACTACTCTGCTCTGCACGCAGAATTGTTCAGAGAGCTGCTGCATCGGCCAGCTAGAGGAGCAGCAGTCCCTGGCACCGAATGGACGGAGTGTCCGAATGGGTCCAAGTATTTTCCTCAATATAACACGCAGTGGCAGCAGGTGGTCATGGTGTACTTGGGTAACACATACACACAGAGGAAAAGAGCGCGAGACACATGAGCAGGACGCGTTCCAATGTCCCTGACCCACTGAGTTTTACACAACCCGCTAACCTTGTAGCTTAGACGTTTAAAAACACAACATTACCAACCAAACTCATTTGTAAAATCCTCATGTTAACGCTTCAAACTGAAGATTTGAGGCTACAGCTCATATCAGCATGCGTTTGCCCTCGCCTCCGCGTGGCAGACAGTTTGTTGGCCCTAAAAAACACAAAACAACAACTTCTATTCACCTCAGTTTGGCAGCGGCAGTTTCGCCGGGACACTCCGTATTCTCCTTCTCCTTCTTCTCGGAGAGTTTGGGTTTCTTTGCTGTAGGTTCGTCTGAAGCCATGACTTAAGAAGAGCACGTTGTAATCACAGTCACCTCTTCTTCTTCTTCTCTCTCTTCTTCCACCGGCGAGTGGAAACAAATGCGGTGTCCCGCTAACAACTGAGAAGGGAGTTTGATACCCAGAGTCGAGGTTCGTAGGCAACGCTCTCGCCCTCCACCAATCAAACAAAAGGTCCTGCACTCAGGTGTGTTACCTTTACACCAAAGCAATAAAAGGCGTTTACACAAGACGCAAAGGCTATTCGAAGGTTATGTAAAATACATATGAAGCAATGCAAAAAAGGGGCTTATTGCTTCATATAGGCCAGCCATTCCCAAAATTAACAACATTGAAAACTTCCACTCAACAAAAAAACCGTACTAAATAAAAGGCAGAAAATAACGTTGGTTAAAGGCCCACATACACATCTATACTGTAAAACATGATCATTATACTTCATTGCCCATGATATTTTATTGCTGTAACTCTGTACAGATGTGTGACTTATTGTGGAGTGGGATATGATAATGTTTGTAAGATTATGTAACTAGGTGTGTTTTTATATCGGTCAGAATGTCAGAATACAATGGACACCTTTTCTGGTCTAGTATGTGAATGGGAGACTATTAGACATCACTAATTCTTACACAATGGGTCTTTAAGGGCAGTGAATAAATGGAACACAGTTTAACTTTCATGTACTTAGATTACTTGAAGAATATTCTATGTATTGTTTGATTTAATAGATAGCTAAGAAATTGCATTTTTTTCACACCAGTAGTGAACACACTTGACCTGTTCCGGGATTTGAACTGGCAACCCTGCCGTTACGAACCTAATTATTTTTCCTTTTGGCCATTAGACGTAGAATATAAGAATAAACGGTGCATTTGACCGTATAGTTTTGAATATCCGAATGTGTATACATTACATTTAGTGGACCACTGTTTCGCACATTAGTGATCGGTACAAAATGTAATTTTATAGATTTGCAGCGTCACCTGAAAGACCGAACGCGGGGTCACACAATCGTAAATAGCTGTCCGCTGACGCCGCCTGACCAATAAGCGCAAAAACTTCGCTCTGAAAGAAATGATCAGGTCCGATTTGTGGAGGTGGTGAATATTTGAACCCGCCAGAAAAACCGTCACAGTTTAACTAACAGGGGTTAAGGTTTTTTGTGGTATTTCGGCGTGTAATCGTGATTACGTTGCGCTTACGTGTTCGGACATTTGCAGGCGCTTTCTCAGCTGCTCACACTCTTCTGCCATATTGGCACAGAGTGACACATCAGTGGCAGCTGGAGTCAGCAGGTAAAACTTTCTACTTTTTATGATTATTGTCAAACTTTCTCTGCACTATCGCACGATTAATGTCCTCGTGTCGCCGTCGACTTTGTTCATGACTATAGAGTAGTACACAGATGTACTAAAAAAAAAAAGAAAACGTGTTAACCAGCCGGTTCATACTCGAAGTTAAAGTTAGTTTGCCAGATTAGCTTTAAATGTTTAAATGACAACAGTTTCATTTGTATCGCTTTGATTTGATTTAATGACTGGTGGTGTTTTTTTGGTGCGATGTTTCTTAATAAACACATTTTAGTTATAGTTCAGCTTTTTGTTTTTTTCTACTGGGGTGACATTTGTGTGTAGTCAGTGTGTTATACAGTAGACCAGTGGTCAACAATTGGTGGACCGTGGGCCAAAACTGGCCTGCCAGCACCAGATTGAACAAATATGATCTTAAATGATGTGCTTATCATATCAAGTTCAGAGCTTTTATTCTGAAAAGATATGAAGTTATTCAAATAGATTCTGGCTGATACTTGAACACAATGTATGCAATGTATTGATGCATAAATGGGGGACAGCAGTTAACCCACTTTTTAAAGCATCAACCCATTAATTACATAAATCAGAATATGAGCAAATGTTTTTTTGTTCATACGATTCTGTCATATTATTTTGAATTGGGTAAACCAGCTATTTTCTGTGTGTTTTCTCCAGTTTCTCTGGTTTCCTCATTTACAGGGCTGTGTGACTGCATGGTTCTCTTAGGAGTGTATTCCAAATATAGGGAATAATAAAAATAGTCTTAATTTTCTTCTTTACTTGGGCCTCCAGTGCCTTTTCTTGCTGTCTGTATAGAAATCAAAACATTGTGATCATAGTTGAACTTGCGGAACACTGTCTAGTGTATAAAACACACTCACACTGCTAAAATACCTCATACACCCCCATTTAAAAAAAAAAACCCTGAACTTTATCAGTAACATGAACAATTGGCTCGTTGTTGCAGCTGAGATGATCCACAGTCTGTTCCTGATTAATCACACGGGAGACATCTTCCTGGAGAAACACTGGAAGAGTGTCATCAGCCGAAGCGTGTGTGATTACTTCTTGGAAGTGAAGGAGAAGGCGGTGGAGCCCGAGAATGTTCCCCCCGTGCTGCAGACCCCTCACCACTACCTCATCTCCATCTACAGAGACAAGCTCTTTTTTCTCTCGGTCATCCAGACTGAGGTCCCTCCCCTCTTTGTCATTGAGTTCCTGCACAGAGTGGCAGACACTTTTCAGGTTGGTCAAAATGACAGTCTGACATTAGTCTGCACTGCACTTTTTAATTTATCTTTTTTTGGGATATTACAGTTGCTGCTTCTGATTATTCATTTGCACTTATTGTGAGAGTTACGTTTTTTTTTTTTTTTTAAGCATGGTTGTAGGTCAATATCTTACCTACAGCTAGCTGACTGTACAGGAACTGGCAGACATATGCTCAGTGGCTGGCAGTGGAGATATCAGGAAAAACAGAATTAAGCCAATTAACAAAACACTCAAAAAAGTGGAGCATTACAAGCAGTTTCCGCTTTACTTAATGACATACACGATAACTTTTAGGAAACACCATTTTGCGAAAGGGGTAACTTTCTTATTACCAGCAATGTGATTACACAATCTCATGCAACAGGAAATTGTCTGATGTATTTTTTTTTCCCCCACGTTTCATGTATTGTTTGTGGACAGAATACAAATAATCTGCAGAGTGTTCATGTTGCTCAAGTAATTAAGTTAATAGGCTAAATGTGTAAAATGCGGTAGAATTGGTCTGCTTGCTTTTGAGTGTATGGCTGTTTTATAATATTTTCTTGTTATACTATCCTCTAAGAAAACAGGAACTATTAAAATCTACTACATGTTGTGACTAATGTGTGTGTGCAAGTGTTACAGTTTGTAATGTAAAGTTTGTAGCATAAAGTGTCTTCTCTGCAGAAACTATACTTTCATTCTGTATATTGTACATACTGTATTATGTACATTTATGTTGGTATACCACAAGCACTTTTTTGCACGTGTCACACACGTGTCACTTGCTAGTTTGACATGTGATTTTGTTGGTCAGGACTACTTTGGAGAATGCTCCGAATCTATAATCAAGGACAATGTGGTGACGGTGTACGAGCTGCTGGAGGAGATGCTGGACAACGGCTTTCCACTAGCAACAGAGTCCAACGTCCTCAAAGAGATGATCAAGCCTCCCACCATCCTGCGATCGGTCGTCAATACGCTCACGGGTAAGCAGAGGTCGTCGCCCTGACACTGGGAGCTTTACATATGACTGTACTGAATATGGAATACAAATCTGTCCACGTCAACAGTTTTGCTGTTTTTTCCAGGATCAAGTAATGTTGGAGATAAGCTGCCAACAGGTCAACTGTCCAATATTCCGTGGAGACGGGCTGGGGTTAAATACACCAATAATGAGGCATATTTTGACGTGATAGAGGAAATTGATGCCATTCTGGACAAATCGGGTACATACAACCTCTTGTTTGCAGAAGACGGCCACCTTTATGGCAGAAATTGTAATGATTACATTTCTTTCAACCTTTTCTCCATTCAGGAATGACGGTATTTGCAGAGATCCAGGGTGTAATTGAAGCCTGCACGAGGCTCAGTGGGATGCCTGACCTGACTCTGTCCTTCATGGTGGGTTCATACCCATGTCGATTGGTGCTTCTCTGTAAATGTTTGCGTAGACTTTTGCTCAGCGCTCTTTTTTTCCGGTGACAGAATCCTCGTCTTCTTGACGATGTGAGTTTCCACCCGTGTGTGCGGTTTAAACGCTGGGAGGCGGAGCGTGTCCTCTCTTTCATCCCACCAGATGGAAACTTCACACTCATGACTTATCATGTCAGCGCTCAAAAGTAAGCACAGGCACATCTTTGTGTGCCATTCACAGTATATAAAACAAACAAGTTATCGTCATTATGGTAAATTCTGTGTGTGTTTCTATCCTCAGTCTTGTAGCTATCCCAGTGTACGTGAAGCAGAACATCAGCTTCTTTGAGACGGGATCTTGTGGTCGGCTGGACATCACGATTGGACCGAAGCAGACCATGGGGAAGATGGTGGAGGGCTTGATGGTCACTGTGCACATGCCCAAAGCTGTGCTCAGTGTCAACCTCACAGCCTCACAGGGAAACTACACCTATGACCTCGCCACTAAGGTAACCAACTAACCACATACCAGGTTTGACTTCAGCAGAGGAGAAAGATGCTCAGTTTTTGGTTATCAAATGCTTCTGAAACTGATGTAATTTTTCCTCATTAGAACATGAGGTTTTAATAAGAAAATAAATCTGAAAAAAAAGTATTCTGGTTTATTGTCCTTACTCCAGGTGTTAGTTTGGGACATTGGGAAATTGAACCCCCAAAAGCTTCCCAACCTGCGCGGGACACTGAGTGTGCAGTCAGGAGCCCCCACACCCGAAGAGAACCCTGCTCTCGACATTAAGATGAAGATACAGCAGCTGGCCATCTCAGGTAATCCTTCTTTTTTCAATAGGTGTTTGAAGAACTCTGTTTAATGTCCAGAGAATTGGGTCTGGACCTTCTCCTAGTGTTTGCCGATCGCATATCAGGAATGTAGCAGGACATTGTTTGGGTGAGTCACATTCACAACAGCAGGAGAGTCTCCTGACACAGGACCCTCAGCCATTCACTACACTGTGGATTGTCTGGAGTTTCTCCTGCTGCTGCATTCTTCTCACATGAGCTCACTTGGACATGATCTGGGGATTAGACAAGGGAGCTGGTGTGAGAATCTCTGAGGACATTTGCATTCACACATCCGTTTTTAATCCGTCCGCCTTCTCACTTTGTGTCTCTTCACTCTGCACAGGTCTCAAGGTAAATCGTCTCGACATGTATGGAGAGAAGTACAAGCCATTTAAAGGGGTCAAATATATGACTAAAGCGGGTAAATTCCAAGTGCGAACCTGAGTGAGGAGTGTCCGGTGAGGCTAAAGGTCAGTGTGCCAAATGTGAGGCAAGGTCACCACATCTCAAAGTCAACGCTCGAATAAATTTTACACATCCTGCAGCTCATTCTCAATAACATATTGTTATTGCATTCCAACAGATATTTTTATGTGTTTGACATTACATACTGGTGATATAAAAGGGTGTATTTGTGGCCCGTGAAGGGATGCCTTAAAAATCAATTTGACTTTTTTGAAGTGCTCGTTTTTAATCCATGTTATCATGCTTTCTTTTTTTTCTTTGTCTAACTTTTCGAGTGTTGCTGGAGGGGATTGTTTGGGTTTGAAAGGGACACTCACAGCTCACTTCACCATTTCACTACAACACACCTGTGCAATCATGCATGTACGGTTCTTATATTACTGTGCAAAAGATTTCGCCACCACCATTAGATTTGTTTTGGAAAATATGGGATATTAATAACAGTAGTTAGTGTGAGACTTGAACAATAACACAACTCTGGCTTTCCTAAAAACAGAAAAGCTGGTGGTGATCTCAGATGTTTGCACAATACTTTATGCATGTGCTTATATCTATCCTCTAAGTAGCCACAGTGTGTCTTTAGACGGTGCGTCTGTAGTACAGGTATTTTTTCTTAAGCGTGGCCTTGGAAGAGGAGGTTAAAGTGCTTTGTTCAGCACACAAGCACACAGCACAGTCTGCACGTGTCCAAGAACACAGGGATGCATATCCTAAATCTTTATATCTAAGGTACATATTTGACTTTGGGAGTGCAACTGCCACATAAGCCTAGCAACAAGACTACAAAGATCCTCACACAACCTTGAAAGCATTTGCACAATCAATTGTCCATGTGGAAAAATACTACTTAAAGCTCTTGTATGAAGTATGAATTTGTATAAGTTGTCTTATAAAAGCTTTACATTCATATGTTTACATGTATTTTTTTTGCTATGATCAGTTGCCTTGAAATTAGTTTCACAATCAATACATATGTATGCTATGTAATGCTTTTGTTTTTTAACTTACAGCTTGCAAAACCGTTGTCAGCCTTAGTTAAACTGCACTGAATGCTAAATTAGCACTAGGGATGCAGTGATTTATTGATCATTAACTCACTCCCTCATTGTCTACTGCTTTATCCTCAACATGAGGGTGGCCGAGGGCTGGTGCCAATCTCAGCTGACACAGGGTGGAAGACGGGTACACTCTGGTCAGATCGCCCGTCCATCACAGGGCCACATAGAGACAAACAAACATTCACTCTCACACCTTTGGTCAATTTAGAGTGTCCAATTTGCTGTGGGAGGAAACTGGAGAAAACATGTGGAGAACATGCAGCCATGACACCTGAATATTATTATAAATTGGCTCGTTTTTTTGGGGGGGGATTTTTTTAGTTTCTTGAATGCTAATATATACTAGTTTCTTTGCTGCTTCTAAACCAGAAAAACTAAATTTCTGTTTGAGGATGCCATATTTTTCTGTTTTTGGAAACCTTGATAGATATTTGAAAATGTTCTTACATTATATGGACCAAACAACTTAGAATGTAAATGAATGTAAAGAATATAAATGATAATGGAAAAAGGTACCTGGCTTCACCAGGTACCACCAGGAATTTGTGCCTGTTAATATAGTGGTACCAATGAAAAAAAGACTGTCTGAAGTCAGAATTATAGACTTTTTATTCTTCCAAGGCACAGCAGATGTGTTGGCAGGGCTAGACGCTATCAGAATACATTCAGTCTGTGAACGGACACGTCAGGTACACACACAGAACTACATACACCCTTTCAATATCAGTGTGGGGGTTCAGTGACTGCTACATACTCAGTAGGCCCAAATAAAGACAACAAAACTATCCCTACCTTCATGGGCACTGCTCCTTCGTACTGCCTATAAGTGGGGGGAGCTTACACACAGGCGCACACAAATTCTCCATTTAACAGTAACATTTGCCGTTGTGTAAAGAAATGTCATATGAAATACTGTTGAGGGAATGAAAATGTGCGTGAAGTCGATGCCTGATATCACATTTAAGATGTTGCTTTATGTTCTCAATTCACCGATGTCATCTAGAAAACCTGTCACAGAGTTCTACTTCAGATTATTGACTGTGACCACTGAGCTCACATGTGGGTACATTTCTAAAAACAGGATGTTGGAGGGTGGTTTTGAATCATTTTGAAAGTCAACAGTTCAACTGTTACAGAGATAGTGCAGGAAAAACAATAATACAGTTTCTTTTTTCTTTTGTTTGCTAAAAAAACAAGACCACAAAAAGTTCTCCAGGATATTTTTTGTTAAGAACCTTATGAAGCTTACAGGAATAAAACAAAACCTTTGGCATTGTTTACAGTTTTAAACAAACGCATAAAAACACCTGAACTAACCTTGACTTTAAGCTTACTGTCAGTCATGCTGCCATTGTTAAGCGAATTCCTCATGTCTGCTATAAGTACCGACTTAACAATAAAATGTAATTTATTGACAACCATACTTTTTTTTTTTTTCAAACTATACTGACAGTTTAATAAACTATCATTTACCTACAAGTCATAACTTTCTACTTGAGGATGAGTTACCCTTGAAAATCCACAGATAACAACCATGTTGTTTCTATAAGTAAACATGAAGTGAGATTCGCGACCTCACACTCGAGTGTCGTCGGACTCGGTGAATTTACGGCTCATCGTTTAATGTTGTCCATAAAACAAATAGTTATTGTATGTACAATAGACAATAAGAAACTCTCCCTGAAAAAAGAAAAACTGAATGAAGATCAAACGTCATCTAGGAGACAATATCTTATTGTCGTAATTAACCCTCTTAAAAAGTAGAAAAAAATTCCATGCAAAAAATATATATATATATATACCTGGGATTTGGATAAACTCTCGTAAAACACAACATACCAAAAATATATATTAAAAAGTTACAGATAAAGGGAAGTGGAGAGCAAAAGAAGCTTATTTCACTCCAACAAACGGAACCTGCTTAGTACCAAAACCAATGGTTCTGGTAAAAAAAAAAGAATACACTCTCCCTCACTGCTGTGGAGCGTGGACATGATCACCTGCAGGTTCCTCTTGGAAGAAATGAACTCATGATGAGTGTGCACGTTACTACTTTTACATACAGTGTGTGCTATCTGTGCCAAGTTTAGAGTATTTACTAGCTTTGAGTGACCAGTTTACAGTTTGTTTACTGGTACCAGGGGGTCTTGCGCACCCAGCGGAGGGTGCATCCCGAGTCTGTGCGGATCTTGATGGAAGCTGCCTCTGCTTCTCTGACCGTCTCCTTCACTGACTGCATCAGATTCTGAGCGTTATGGACCAACATCTCTGTGGCCTGGTTAAAAAAAAAAAGAAGAAGAAGAAAAGGGAAATCATATGAAAGTGGAGCAGTTAATGAAATAGTATCGAAAAAGATTAGAGATTGTAACAGAGACATTTTTCTTTTAACTCAATTAGAAACTTCCACAAATGTATTTATGGGTCGTAGATTAGATTTAAAGCTGCAACTAACGATTTTTTTTTAACTTAAATCTGTAGATTATTTCCTCGACTAATCGAGTAATCGTTTGGTTTGTCAAACCTGGAAATAATGATGTTCTTAAATGTCTTGTTTGTCCACAAAAAAAATCTTTGTTATATGGAGCAAAGTAACGAAGAATATATTCACATTTAAGAAGCTGAAACAATCAGAAATCTTGTTTTAATAATGAAAAACTAGTCAATTAATCTAGTAATTGTTTCAGCTCCCTTCCTTCTTTAAAGTAGCGTAACATTAAAAGTACAAGATGTACTTAGTAGTAACTTTCCACTTTTTCTTAATTTTTAGAGAAATACATTACTACAATCTGTAATAAAAATACCTGCACTAATACTTTCCCATATAAGCTGATCAGGTATTGACAATAACATGACAAATCATCAATAAACACCGATGTTTTTGTTCAAAATCTGATAAATCACTCCAAATCCAGCAGATACAGTTATGTCCAGGTTACCTGCTCGGACTCTTCTTCACTAATATTTGTTCGTCCCAGCATGGTGGCTTTCACCGTGGACAGGATCTTCAGCTGTGTACTGATGGTCGGGATGCGCTCACACACCTGTGGAAGCGGAACAAATATTTGAAACTCTCCCTGTATAAGACAGAGGACTTCTTAAATGTGCACCGCATGTCCTCACCTGCAGCAGATTAGTTCTGATGCGCCTGTCGGTGCACTGCTTGGCCACTTCTTTCGCCAGCCTCGTCACTTCGTCCGAGGCCTTGGCGATGTCCTTGGCGCACTGAATCAGCGCCCTCTTGTTCCCGCTCCCGCCGCGCACAAGCCGGGACATTTCTGCCATCAGCAGAGCCATCCGCTTGGCCGCTGCAATGATGTCGTTGCCCTGTGTAGAAGCAGGAGAGGGAGGGAGAAGATGGGGGAGCAGTAAGAGCTGTGAGCAGGATGCTGGAGAAGAGAAGCATGGCTTTGGATAAGAGATGGAATGAAGGAGAAACGCGGTGTATGGGTCACATTGCCACACATTTTCCCAAAATGTGGGACAGTGAAAGCAGTGCCATCAAACCCTCCTTACAAATGCTGTTGAATAACAAAAGCAACACAGGCACAACATTTTCAAGTGGATTAATAGAAAGCTGCATGCAGTGAAAGAGCTCAGTAGCACAGACAGTCACTCAAGGAGTTTTATGTTCGGGAGAAAAAAACCATGTTGAGGTTCTAACCATCTCCCCCAATTCACAGTCAACCTGAGGTTAGTGCCCATGAGGTGATGTTTACAGTGCTCTAAGTGATCAGTACACACCCTGAGACTAGAAGAAGCAGAAGCAGGCGGTCATACTAGGCAAGCAGGCAGTCTAACGGCAAAGCTACATCACCCAGAAGTCTTTGGGAAACTGTCATCCTTGGCTTCACAGGTTGGCCAGACAAGGAGTGACTGACAACAGCGATAACAGCGAGACAGAGCGTCTGGCCCCTCCTTTAAACCCCTTTACCTAATCATGAACATAGGGGAGGGACTTGTGAAGCAAATGCTAGTTTATTTATGTGGTGCAACAAACAGACGAGCCATTCCAACGAATCCTCTAAAACCTTAAATGCAACCTGAGGTGTCAGCATAACCATGTGTCAAACCGTGTGTGGGTGCGATGCGGCAAGAGTAAGATGCAGCGGGCTGGGGGTTTCCATGGTAGAGACAGATGCAGAGCTCACATTTGCACAGCCTCTGTGACCGTCGGTGGGTTTCTTTGTCCTGCGGAGGTTCATTTGTGTATGTGCATGCGTGCATGTGTGAGTGAGTGAGTGAGTGAGTTTTGGGGTCAAACAGTACTTTAGAACTCTCCCAGCATCCTCAAAAACACCTGGAGCTTTTTTTTAAAAGTATTATCTGACCCACATGTGACTGTGTCCCAGCGCTCATGTGCATGTATGTGTGCAGACCTTGCTGGACCACTTGCGCGCCTCCTGGTGGAGAGACTGGGCAGCTGCCAGAATGGGTTGATTGACAGGCTGGTTGGAGGGCATCATCAGCAGCTCTGGCTCATAGTCATCCTCACCATCAGTAAACTCATCTTCATCATCTACCTCCCTTTCCTCTACTGCCTCCTCCTCCTCAGGCTGGGTTGGGGCCAAGGGTTTGGGGAGGTTGTTGTGGTTGGTTGGTGGGAAGGAGAGGAGAGGGAGCAGGGGGGGAAAAAAAGGAGGAATGCAGAGAAAAGGGGGAAGGAGAGAGCCGGGGATGGCAGGAGGGAGGGAAGCATGGGAAAAGGAGGCATTTAGTTAAAGTATGAGAGGCACTGGATGAAAGAACAGAGGACAGGAGGAGCAAATGCAAGCACTACGAAAGAGCAGGGAGAGGGGAAATGAAAACTGCTTGCACAGAAAAAGATGGTTCGATAGAAAAAAAAAAGGGGAAAGAGGAGCAGTTTGGGCAGGAAGCAGAAGGATGATGTGCTGAACCCTGAAGCGTTGGCTGAGTTGGTTTTAAATTCTAACTGTAACTAAAACCAGTGGTTGGACCTTTAAGAGTCTAGAAGTGTGTTGGGTGAACTTAGACGCTACAAAAGTGTTTTCTACCTGGTTTCCCGAGGAAACCCCTGATGCATGGATGTGGAAAAACTGTCAGAAGAGCTTTAGAGGGGAAAACTGTTTCCGAGCTTCGAGGAGGAAAGAAGGTACGAGGGGTTTATTCCTGGGTCATCAGTGGTTATATACAGTGCACAGAGTAACTGCTCCAATAAACAGTTCCTCCACACAGAACTCTTGGACACCACATAGAGGGAACACATATAGACACCAATAATGCATGTGTAGAGTATACAACTTCCGAGATAATGCACTTGATTGTCTCTCCACAGATGGCTCTCTTTCTGATACTGTATGTATTTTGAACGCCATTATCAACCTTGTGTTGTGAAACCATGAACAAACAAAAGATTGGCCAGCGTGTCAGGCCACCGATCTCCACATTTCTGGATCCACATGATTTCAAGTGAAATAAACCAACTGAATATTCGGATTTTCTTAGCATGTGAGAAGGGTTTTCCTCATCACACAGGTGTGTCAGTAAGAAAATCATAGGTGTAAATAATCAAATGAATGATGGCTGAGTTCCATTTACCTTCCTGAGTTTCAGGGTGCGTGAGCTGAGCTGAGCCATCGTTGACGTGATCAGCAACACCTGAGCTTTTCCTGCTAAAATGTGTCAAAAGCCCAGTGTGTGTGTTTGTAATCTGATTTTAAGATCAGACTTGTGCGCGTGTGTGAACTGACCTTGCTGGACCACTTGCGGGCCTCATCATGCAGCTGCCTGGCTGCCACCATCATGGGCTCACTGAGCACCTCACCGACCTTCTGCTCTGGGAACTCCTCGTCCTTCTCCTCTGGAGGAGGGGGCCGTGGCGGCGGCACCTCGCCCTCTGGCAACGGGGGTTTGGGCGGCGCCTGCTCATCACTGACCTGGAAAAGTCACACAGACACACACATATGTTACTGCTATGAAAGATCATATTTATTAACCACAATGGTTTTTGAAAGATGCCATAAATCACTGCATAGTGGACAATTTAATTTGTAATTTCTGTCTCCTGAAGTCAGAGTTCTTCTACAAGATAAAATTATGTTTTCCCCCGGAATAATTTTGACTATAAATTGTTTGATTAAGAAGTAATCTATGAGCTAGTTCAGGTTAACAGAATGTAATGAGGCCCCTGAATCCTCGTGTGGCCTAGTTTTAACATTACCTTTCATATTTACCACCTAATGCTCTGCCCCAATTTCACTGTATGGCGCTTATAGCGACAATAAAGGAATCTTTTATCTTTATTTGATCTTTTATCTAATGGTGAGCTGCTGTAAGAAAGTGTGTTTGTGTGCTCACATGAAGCTGGTCCAGGTCAGGAGGTGGGGGAGGGAAATCGGGCTCCTGAGGTTGAAAAGCTTCTCTAACTTTTCCCACTGCAGCCAGGATCCTTAGACAAGAGTCCAAGTATGCCTTTTGCAGAGCTGCGGGGGAAAGTTGTGTGAAAATTTTCATTCTTTTTTCCCGACAGCACAGTATCTCGAATATGCATTTGCATGCTGTGTTCCTGCACCTTTGTCTTGTATGTTCCCAGCCACTGCCTTGGCATCCATGACCATGGGTGAGATGGTGTGTGAGAGGATGTCTGAAGCGTGTTTCACAGTGTCTCTAAAACGTGGATCTTCGGAGTTCTCCACTTCCCGCTTAGCCACCAACAGGACCCTATTAGCTCGTCTTGCTATGCTTGTTGCCCCGGCAACAAGCATCTGGGGCTGAACATTTGCCATGGCAACTCGGCACTTGTCGATGTCTTTCTTTATAGCCTCCTCGGAGGCGTCGAGCAGGGATTTGGTGTCGATGGCCTCGTCCACCAGACCTGGAGCCACAGAGACAAAAATTCAGTTTGGCAACTACTATTTTTAAAAAACAAAATGTATTACGACAAGTACTGCGAGGACTCCCACCAGTGAGTTTCTCCACATTGTCAATCCACTGGTTCTTCATGGTGTCAAAGTGCTCGTACGCTGCTCTGTTTCCTGGATTCTTCAACAGGATCCGAGCAGCAGAGGTCACCTGGGCATTCACAGCAGTGTCCCATTTAGTGAGCGTGAAAGGCAGAGTTGAAAGCAATCGTGCAAATCATGGGAGTAACCCTGAAAGGAAACTGGCACCTGTGGAGTGAGTTCCCTGGCATGTTTCACAGCAGCATGTATCCCCTCTACTGTCATCTTATTGGCTGTTCCCACAGCAGCGGCTTTCTCTGCAGTCGCACCCAGCCGACCTGCGTGGGCCTCGAAGTTCCCTGCGCGCTCGTCAAAAACCTTTGACAAACATTAAAGATGATGCAGTCAGAACTCGTTTACACATTTGTGAGCACTATCCAGTACAACGAATGCAAAACAGAATCAGTAGAAAAATAGAATATTTGTGAGCACCACACTCACTGACCTCCTCCCTGTTGGGCGCATCAGGAGGAGCAGTTGCAGCCACAGCCAGCAGTTTGACTGGGGTGGTGGTGTCGCTGAATACGTCCGATACCTCCTGGGTCATCACCTCCTGCATGTGCCGCCTCAGGTCCTGGTGGGAACAGTGTGTGATGTGTCAGTCCACTAGGTGGAGCTCTGCACCAAGACAATTACGAATAGGCAACATGCATGCATCATTCATGCAAAATACTGTTCTTGTGGCTCCACCATTTAAGCTTCTGCGTTTAAATGCTCACTGCGGGTTTGAAAAAGGTGTGACTGCAGAGCATATGTTTCATATGAGTCTCGATTAATCCATGTGTTTGTGAGACAGCTGACTGAACTACCTTGAGGCTGTCCTGTAGCTGGGCGGCTGTAGCGCGTGCGTGAGGCGCCTCGGCCTCGCCCCTGGCTGCCATGTCCGCCAAGGACGCCATCAGAGCCTCGGTTCGGTCACAGCGTCCAATCATATCCTGTCGATACGGGCCTAGTAAGCCTCCTGCCAACCTCTTCCCTTCTCCAACCATCCCTCTGATTGCTGCCTGACCTGAGGGAAAAACACAGAAGTCTTCTTACATCATATCATGGCGTTGAGCATCGTTCTTAAGAGCATTTCTACATTGCCGCACAAATAAATAACATGATTAAGGGGAAGGTTGAGGAATTATTTTCACAGTGTACTTGTAATCCTGTAGTGTTTGTTGGTTTAAGAAAGCATGCAGCAGACAGGTACCTGTGTCCCACTCTAGCTTCTCACACTCTGCTCCCATTGGGAAGCATGGGAGAAAACAGGGAATAGAAAATGACAAAACAGCAAATAACAGCAACACGGCATTAGAAAAAGTGAGTCAGGTTTGTTAGTGGGTGATTCATGCATGAGATACATTATTTTGAAACACATGTTTCTCATGCCTGACAGAGTTTGCGGTCTCATGTATCTGATGGCTAATCTTCAAAGTCGTCCATACCCACTCACCTACTCCTCTGTCGTCCACTCCAGGGTTGTTCACCCAGCGGAGCGCCTGCTCCATCTTTCCCTCCAAGGTGACAGCCGGCTTGGCTGGTCTCATGTTGGCCACAGCCCGGTTGGTTTTGGACTGCAGGTTCAGCAGTGCCGCTCCAATCTGCTTAGCCAGTGCTCGGGCCTCTGGGCTGTCACCCTTACCCCTGCAGCAGCAACAGAAAAAGAATACAGGTTTAGAAATTAGCTGTAAAATATAGATTTACAGAGTTTCACCAGTCCCCTGTTAGACATCGGCCTTACATAAAAATACCACTGAAGGCTAATGCCACCTTTACTTCTACTTCTGTGACCATTTTTGTCTTGTTTATCCATTAATTGAAGATGAATGTTGTATATTTCTCTTAATACTGCGAGAACGTGTGTGTTTTACGCAGAAATCCACAATAATTCACGGCCAAGTACATTCCTCATAACGTGCATCACAAATGAAGATATAAAACACATTACTTTAAAAGATGAAAGAATATAATTGTAGTATGCTGTTGGTGACCTTGTATATTATCAGCGAACATCCAAAAGTACAAACTGTTTCAGAGAAGAAAATGCTTGATAAAAAGCTCTTCAAGCACACTTGCATATTTCTCTCCCTTTTAAAGTTTAGATCCATAGTTTTGGCATGGATATGGAGCGCAGCTGCACTTATCCCTGGTTTCCTTTTATGGCCAACACATGCAGTGGAGGTGCGGAACATAAAACATGTCCATAATGGTGCTGCAACATCTAGTAAAGCCACAGCACTAAACAAAAATGTATTTTCAAAGGTGGAATTTAGTGACATGAACCTTAAGCAGAGTGGTATTTTTCTCCAATCCTCAAACTGAAACACCGCACCGAAGTACCACAGCCCCGTCATATTGAAATACTCAAAAACCTTATGGTGGGACTGATGCCCATGGTTGACAAGCAACAGCATAATTTCCAGGCAGGTAAAATATGCCAGCTATTGGCGGCATGAGGTTGCAGTTTGAGCCTAAAAAAAGAAGGTCTAAGAGTTACTTAAAACAATCATAAAACATTAGTCATGCACGTGTCAGGAGAGAGATAGAGAGCGTGAGCATACTGTTTGCGCAGCTCCACGAGTCGAGCTGTGAGTCCTGCGATCTCACTGATGGAGCGTAGGATGTCGTCCCGCTCTTTGGGGTCTTCGCACAGATCAGCGATGCGTTTGGCCTCGGCAAGAAGCGCTCTGATGTTCTCCTCCCCCTCAGGACCGCCGTTAGGATCAGCCAGCCAGGCCTGAGGAAAGTACAGAAGATGACTTTATTAAATGAAATTATTTTCATTTTAAAGCAACAATTCCATTTATACCAATGTATAAAGTTGTTGCATTTCCTACTTCATCTGCCATGTTTCGAACCCCTTGAATGTTGAGAGATTTGGTTTATTCCATTCTCATACTAATGTGAACATATTGTCAGCGACTACAGATACAGAAGCGCGTCGCAAATTTGAGATATTACAGGAAGTTACATCACAGTAACATGTAAAAATAAGACTTCTTAGAGTGCATAGAAAAGAAAGAACACATATATAAAGATGAGAATATAAACCTAACCTACCTACATGTGTAGTGTATTCAATTTCAGCCAATAAACCTTACAAAATGTATCAACAAATTAGAAGAAACAAACTACTAATGATAAATGTGATGTAACAAGCCAAAATAGGAAGTGAGGATGTTCCAAGGTGATTAAGGGACCAAAATATAAAACTGACTGGTGCCAATGTGCTTATTATATTACACATACATTTATTTCTTTGTAATCCACTGGGGAGAAGGTAGACGTGGATTATTGTACTGTTGTTTTGTCTGACCTGTGCGGCGTCCAGCCTCCTGGCAATGGCCTGCTTGGCATTGATTAGAGCCTCCAGTCTGCGCGCAGCACCGTCCACTTTGCCAAATAACAAGTCCAAGCCCTGAGAGCACTGGGCTGCACGCTGCACACACCCCGGGGTCGGGCCCTGGCCCCTGTCATTAAAGAAAAAACACACAGTTGACATGACCAAAAAAAAAAAAAGAACAACATCAACACACTTGTAAAGAAAACTGTGTCACTTCAATTCCCCGTCACCTGGCTCGTAGATCTGCGATCTGGTCGGTCATTTGTCCCAGAGCCTTTGCGGTCGCCAGAATATCTTTCCTCTCCCTCCCAGCACAGAGCTCTCCCACCTTCCCCGCTTCATCCAGTATCACGCGCAGGGTGACCTCACCGTGGTCACCTAGGAACAACGACATGCCACAGGATGAGATTGTGGATACTATCAAAAGAAGCCTGGGAGAGAAAACACACACACACACACACACAGTTACCTGGCTGTCCAAGAGGGTCTTTGAGCCAACTTTTAGCTTGTGCCATCTTGGACTCAATCAGAGCCAGAGATCTCTTTAAAGCCTCCATATCCTGAGGTGAAGGGAAAACAGAGTGTTGTGAACAGTATAATTATAGTGCTTTGTACAACAGGGGTCGTCATCAAACTAATATTTTTTTTACTCTTGAAATAGCTATAATTATGCTTAAAAAAGAAATACACTGAACTGATTGCTTGTCCAAAGAAAAGCAAAAATATTTTTCTTACTGTCCACAAAGCACAAACACAAGTTGGTTTGCCCCAACGTGATTTCCAATTGCAAAAAAAATGGGTCAAATACAGGCTATAGGTTCTGAGTGTAGATAGAAATTCCACTTTCCATAAATGAAATATAGTAGACTTTGAGGATATTGTAGGTTGTTGATGGTTTTGTTGACAGAAATAAAAATGTAAAATTCTTTTGATTCTTTGAATCAAAAGCATTTGAGAATTTATACTTATATATTTAAATGTGGTGACTAATTATAAAGTTTATTCTCTATGAGTTTACTAGCAATAATGAATTACTGTTTTACAAACAGTCGTAATTGTCCAACTTAATTATTTATTCATCACTTGCAAGATATTTAACCTACTAATGAACCGATTTACCTGATGATAAGACAACGATCTGACCCTTTCATTGAACTAGAATAAATACTTTCCCGTCTCAGATGAAAACCACTCAAGTGAAGCTACTTCAATGCAGCCCATTTATTATGAATGTGTCTCTCCATCAACTAGTTTATTTCTATAATTCATGACCTAAGCAGTGGACAGACATCGAGCGCTTCCCCCCCCCCCCCCCCCACACACACACACAGACAGTAAATGCGTATCATGGCTCATAAGGCAGAGTTTGCATTACTTCCACAGCAAACACGCGCACAGAGAAAAAACATGCCGGGTTACAGGTTAGACTAGTCCTGAATCTGATTTGTTCCACTAACTCGTCCTAGAGTGGAAAAGTCATGTGCCCAAAATATTTTCATGAGATTATACTCGGCTCTTAACGGCATCATACGGTGCTGTTGACAGCGCTGTCACATGAGCAGCAAGAGGAAAGAAAATCAGTGAACATAAAATATGCATTTTATAAACTGTATATTCAGCAAAAGTCATTCATTTCATGCCATTTGACTCGAGTGGACATTAAGACACAACGAAGCAAGTGTGCAGTACGTCATCACAGCAGCTAACAGTGAGTGGACATACTTGCATACTTACCATTTAATACCTGCATGTGTATATACACTTGTATTCACACATACACTCACCGGCCACTTTATTAGGTACACCAGTTCACACCAATATCTAATCAGCCAAATGACATGGCAGTCGAAATAACCTGATGAATTACAAACCACACAATCAGACTGGGGTTGTAGTGGTGGTAAGTGCCAGACAGGCTTATCTGAGTAGTTCAGAAACAGGGAGTTCAGGGATTTTCACACTTCACCATCACTAGGGTTTACAAAAAAAAGGCCCAAAAGAGAGAAAATGTCCATTAAAAATGACTGACTAACAGTAATAACCACCATTTTATGACCCAGGTATGCAGAGGACCATCTCTGAATGCACAAACTTATGGCGCTTCTCCACTACATGTTACCGACATGATTCTACACAGTTTGGTTGGTTTTCCATTCCAATATAGTTCCTCCTCAACGTGGGCGGGTTCATCACAGCATGGCTGCATGACACTACCGTGACTTCGTTTTATATGCGACACACACAAACTAGTGACTAGTGCCTTGTAAAGCAGTTGTTATCAGATTAAGTGAAACTTTGGAATCAGTTAATTAAAAAGATTAGTTCCGTACTTCCTGCATGACTGGAGCGCAGATGCAGTCTGAAACAACCACTGGATACAGGAAGAGGTTGTGATGCGCCTTGCGATAGCGGCTTTCGCCAGTGCTGTCGCTAAATACACTAAACTCCTCTGTTAATGTTGAGATTTTAGACATTTCCTTTTCCAGGTTTTCAGTATTTTTAAGTATTTTTAAGTGATCTACAGTTCGGCATTGTTCAGTTTGATTCTTAGGTTGGACGCTCATGACTCATGACTGATGACGTCACTTATGGTATCGGCTCAGCTCGTTTGGAACCTCAAGTGGCCAGCAAGTGCGAGTGTATATGTATGTATAGATATGTATATATATATACACATACATACATACATATATATAAATATATATATACACATACATAGATATGTACATATTTATATATGCATATATATATATATATATACACACACATACATATATATGTACATATTTATATATGCATATATATATATATATATATATATATATATATACATATTTATATATGCATATATATATATATATATATATATATATATATATATATATATATATATATATATATATATACATATATATATATATATACATATATAAATATATGTATATATATAGTACACAGTATATTTACAGTATATTTACAGCATTTGGATATTTTCCTTTTCTGTCGTACACCCACCCACACACACACACACACACACATACATACAGACAAATGCATGCTGGAAACTGCAGAGGGGGAGAGAAGCAGGCTTACCTTCTACAGGGAGGAAAAGAATGAAGGAAGAAGGTAAAGAATAAACAGAAAAAGAAAAAACCAGGAGTTATGCTACCAAGTAAAAGGAAAAGTGGAGTTTTTTTTTTTTATGTAGAGATGCTTTCACATTGTCAGAGAGACATGTGGACTGTGTGGCTTTGTGTGTGTGTATGTGTGTGAGAAATGTGACTGACTTTGAGCTGGAGTTATCGGGATTGTTCAAGGTTAGAAATGACGAAAATCCCCAGAGAGTTCTCTCAGGTGCATCGCAGCTTGTACCTTATTTGCCCACGCATCTTCGTCCCACGTGGTGAGCTGCAAGACTCTGATGATCTCGTTGATTTCAGAGCTCATCTTTTCAAAGGTGAATCTTCTGTTCCTCTCAGCCTCCTCCACGCCGGCACCTCGACTGGTCTTGGTTGAAACAAAAATCTTGATAGCTGGGAACAGAAACAGAAGCAGGTGATGATTACAGGAGCACTCATTTGTAACAATAGTTTTAGAACTGTTCATTAAAGCCACTACTGAAAGCTGTGTTAGCTTTTTTACCACTTGGAGGCAGCAGAAATAAAAATATTTCTTTTGAGTCATAGTGGGTGCTCAACGTCACTAAATAGCTCTGTGAAGCTTAGGGGGAGGACATCAGAGTCAGGTGATACTTACCTGCATATAACCATCAACCATTAATAATATGACAATAACGATTATAGATGGTCTGCAAAAGTCTTAGCATCTCTCTAGTCTTGATGACAACTCAAAGCACTTCACACCATCATTTTGCCATTCACCCATTCACTCACACGGTCTACATTTCTGGAACACACCTATGATACGCATTCATTCATTCACACCCACGCAGACACAACCGTCAGATGCAACTTGCCCGGAGACACGGAGACTAGCGAGCGATTCAACCCCCGACCACTGACTGTCACCACGTTTAATTGTGAAAGACTATTGAGACAAACTATTTTAACAAATCTAAGAACCACCATGAAGATTCCTATTTGAATGTAGAGGAGTAACAGCAGCTATAACAGAGTATTATAGTCTGTATCCTGGTGCAGAGGTACAGTATGAGAAATGTGTGTAGTCATTCTGACATACCCAGCAACTAATGACTGTAATTATGAGTGTTGCTATGACAACTGTTGGATGCTCAGTGACCTGCACTGTAGTGTGCATGCACATGAACTCACACACACACACACACACACCTGATATAAGAACAGGCAGCAGCTCTTTGACAGTGCCCATGGAGTTGACCAGCATCTGCCTGTGCTCTTGGTGCGTCAGCTCCTGCTGCCGCTCCTCAATCATCTTTGACATTTTGGTCATTCCTGAGGAAAAAAAAGAGAGAAAATTAGGATAATGCATTGTCTTGTTTAAGTGAAACGTTTATTCCAAGTTGAAAAAAAACGGCAGGTTAAACACGGGACATGGTTTGGTAAAACTGCGCTCGAACAATCACGAGGCTGAACAGTGAGCGGGCCCTCAGTGTTTTCCCAAAATGAGTAGCCCCGACACGTCCAAACATCATTACTTCATGAATGACTGATCTCGCACAATGACGGCATCACTCAAGTGCGAGGGGGAACCTTGGCATCAGATTTCCCTCAGCTCGTTATGCCACAGCGCACTGACAACACAATTGACCTTTTAGCTCCGATGATAAATAGCCTGTTTACGGTGCTGTTCTCCTGCCAATGAAAAGACTGTGATCTTCAATCACAGCATCTTAGTGTCAGAGGAGCAGTTAGTGCTTAATTTAGTTTTTTACCACGACATACAGACCTTTATCCTGAAGACCTGTCTAAAATAAAGGTCGATTGCGAGGTTCATGGTTCAGTAGTGCATTGAAGACGATGTGGCCACCAAGTGTGATGCAATTACAATGTTTTATCATTCATGTAATTGGTATTAGCAGTGGGAATCAATAGAGTATCGGTATCAGTCTGATACTGGTCAGAATCACTGGGTCAGATATCGGACACATAAAAATATAAAATCCAAAATCCAATCCTAAATTTCTATATATCACATGCTTCACAATGCACAGACTGTAAAAGTGTAAATGCAAATCAGCAAAAGCATTTTAGCCGAGTCATTTGTTGAAAAATGATGTCTTTGAAATGACTGAGCACAAATGAACTAAGAGCTTCATATTTCATGTGGTCTAAAATGACGGTATCGGACTAATATCGGTATTGGTAGTTACTCAACTTTGTGACATCGCTATCGGACACAAAAAAGTGGTATCGTCTCATTCCCCAAGTTTTTATCTCTATTGTCCTTTTTAGTTAAACTGTAGTAAACTAACATATTGAATTGTCCTCATTGCATAGCAGCGTTAAACCAACACTTTAACAGTGATTTTGTTTGTTTGCCATTTAAAAACGCTCTTCCAGACCTGGACCCAGGTTCTTGGTGTAAGTGATGAGGTCCTCCATGGTCTCCACCACCTCAGCCACAGCCAGATACTCTAGGATTCCTTTACATACTCGGATTATTTTACGCACCTGGAACACAACAGAGACACAATCATCCAGATGAGGTAATGTATAGGTGTTTTTATAGGGTTTATAGGGTTCACCATGTGCATATGGATGCTGCCCTGCTATTTGTGTGTTGTCTTTTTCTCTGGGTGTGTGTGCGTACACGCACATGTGTGTGTGTGTGTGTGTGTGTGTGTGTGTCTTGTGATGTACGTCTTGTGACTGCGAGAAGTCGCTCTTTCAAAAATGAGGCTAGTGGTGAGACATGAGTGAGCGTGAACCCGTGCACAATGTGATTCCACTTACAGAGCTGTCCCCACACACAAACACACACTTGTAAGCTGATAAATGCACAGAGCGAGCCTCATAGAGTCACACACACAAACAAGCACTCCTGAGTTATGACAGAAGGAAGTCATTTGATCTCAGTGATTACATCTGGGTGCATCTGAGACTCCATTACAAACTTGCTTCAAGCCGAGTTCCTCTTCCCTCTGTGCAGCTAAATAAAGCTTTATTTCCCTGAAAGATGCCACAGCTCTGAAGTAAAAGGGATTCTCGGAGGGGATGACACATGAAATCTAAAGAGGCAACCGCACACACGCACACACACACACACACACACACACACACACACACCTCTGCCTCGTCAAATGTAAGGAGCAGGTCGGACGTTCCAGACAGAATCCCTCTGGATCCATCGATCAGATAATCTCGTGCGGGAACAGAGTATGGATCTGCTTTTAGCATCTGTGCAGCCTGAACCAGCTTAGAGCTCGAGTTCTCCACCCTGCAACAAAAACAACAACACAGCTTTGTGACATGTAATACAAGCAGTTAGAATTAAACCCAGCATTATTTAAAATATATTGAACAACAGCAGGATTGTGTTTCTTTCTCCCCCCCCCACGTGAATAAATCACTTAGATCAGATCTGACATGCAACACAAAAAACCCAAATGAATGTGCTGAAACATTTTGCTAACCTTTTAGTCAGGGTTTGTGCATAAAAATTCATTTTGCATATTTATTATCGTCTGGATGAAAACTTAGAGCTTTCTGCAACTTTATGTCTGAAGAATAAATGTAAAGCAGCGGTGGGGATTTATCATCCTTTGTTCTCAGCCTCAACAGATGTAAATGAGCTTGCTGTACATTATTAACTGAGCTCGTAATAATTTTACAAATTTAAATCAATCACTTGAAATGTCTGCTTTTTGAACCTCAGTAATTACCTTGGCCTGAAAGAGGTAATGGACTTTAAGGGCATTAGGATAAAGCCAAGTCCCTCCTGTGTTTGACCCCCATTGGCCGGGGTATCGATGGCTGTTAGTTCGTCTATATTTAGGCAGGTTCACATTCCCACATGCACCCTCCTAAGCCCCGTGAGTGAGATTTATGGTGTAGTGTATGTGAGAGCAGCGTGTCGATCTGACTGGGGTTCTTACAACTAAAAAAAACTAAGACTGAAATTGGAAAACTAAACAATATCTGAAAAAGGGGGAAAAAAACCAAACTGGAGACAGATAATAACTGCAAAGTAGAAGCACTGACATAAACACAGGAGACGAGCAAGTGCAGCAGTGATGTCTGACATCGAGAACTGCTGAGAGGCAGATCTCAGCCAGCACACACACTCAGTGTCAGCTCTCTGGATGCAAGCTGGAAAACAACAAACGGCCAGTCAGTGGTTTTGGATGCTGGAGCCGGAGTCATCTGCACTCAGCCTCAGAAGTGGCTCTTTGTTGCAGCTGGGAACGCTGCCACATCTCCCAACATTCAATCGCCCCGGAATTCTCTTTTTAACAAGTTCTCTGTCTGCTCAGATAAAGTGGATCATTTCCATAATTCTGTCACTGAGTATTTCTGTGAGTGACTGTGGGTGAGAGCAGTGGTGGTTGTGGTGGGGGGGGGACTTACTTAATGAATGCGGGGGGCATGTCTCTCTTCATCACCTGATCCTCTGTGGTTTGGACCGTTTCTTTCCCCACCTGCAGCACACAAACACAACATGGGACCTCTTGTTTTATTATCATTAGCCGCAGCAAGACAGGAAATTGTATTCGAGGCAGCACTATTAATAGTCTGAAGGGTGAGCGAGTGCATATCAATTCACACCTATTTCAACCATGCATTCATGTCGTATCTTCTCCAGCTCCGTGGGGAAGCAGCGTGGGCTTTCGGGCTGACTCTTGTCTCTATTGTTCTGCACGAGGACAGGTCAGAGGACGGACATTTATTATTGTCTCACGCTGACCCCTGTGCAGCAGGAGGTCTGTGGTGATGACATCACCTCATTATCAGCGCGGTGTAAATAACTCATCAACTGACGACAGCGTAATGATTTTTCCAAGTAAACCGGGCCACAGGTTTGCCTTCTTTTTCACTGCAGAAACCAAACTTGGCAATCTTAAGTGGACGTATTGATTTTTCCATCAGAGTTGCTTGTTTTTGCCTCAATGTCTTCTTTCTAAAAATACTATTGTGAACTAAAAGACCTTTAATCTAGATTATCTCAGTACTTTATACACCTTTTCACACAGATTTTAGTCGATTTTAAAATACTTTTATTTGTGTATAAAAGTCTTAATGGTCTTATTCCACCCTACCTCTGTGATTTGCTGCAGCCATATGTGCCTCTGCGGTCTCTAAGATCAGCTCATCAGCTGCTCTTAGTGGAGCCTAAATCGCAGCTGAAGCTCAGAGGGGGATCGGGGCTTTTGCAAGTTGTGGAATGGACCGCCGTTACACATTAGACACATTAGACTCCTTCATTGTCAATTTCTAAATCTCTTTTAAAGACTCACCTGTTCTCCTCTGCATTTGAGACAGTGCGAGTCTGTTCTGCATTTCATGGGCAAGATGCCACGTCTACTCACGTGTTTTATGTCTTTGTTCATGGTTTAATTTACTTATTTTTGTTTGTTTATGCATCTTAGTTTAGTAATTAATTATATAACATTATATATATATATATATCATATTAATTAATACTACTGTACAGCACTATGTTCAACTGCTGTTTTTTTTCTTTAAAATGTGCTTTATAAATACAATTGGATGGGCATGGTTACACACAGACAACATAACACAAAAACAGTCAAATTTAGAGACATAAGATATTGTAGCATTCATAAAGTATTGTTTTATGATAAAAATATCAGCATACTCGCGAAAGGTGTTGTTTTTTGTCGATAGCATTGATTCATTGAGTCTGCGTCTTGTAAGAGGTTGAAATAAATGTTTTTCATTTTGCGTTATTTAAAAGCCGCACATAAAGAGTCTTTATTGCTCAGACAGAGAGTTAGAATCGCAAGTAATGGCGATAAAAACAGAGGATGAGACGTTTGACAAAGTCCCTCCTGAAGTCTCGTGATTTTGTAAACACACAGGAGGACAATATTCCTCTCTTCTTCCGCATGATGTTTATCGGGGTTGATGCTGACTGAACAGAACAGAACGTGGGGCTTCCTACACAAATACACACACACACGCACAAAATGCAATTACACTGAAATGATGGCATCAGTCTCATTCTGCTGCGTCGATTTAAGTACCTTAATAGAGTTCGTGGCTCCAGAGATCTGGCTTTCAACATTATCATCAACATCATCATCATCATCATCATCACAGAACACACAAACAACACAACACAGAAACAAACAAGTCTGCTCCTCAAGTGTCGATTCTTTTCATATTCTAACATGAATTCTCCTCTTGTCATCCACAGTGGCGAAGAAGGATTAAAGAAGGTAATTCTACTTTGTTCTGTGCAATTATTACATTAGTTAACATAATTATCATTGGGTTACTTTGTCCTTGTACTAAACCCCAACAACACATATTCCAGTGTCATCTTAAAAAGACACAAAGAAGAACTCTCACACTATGATAACATGTATTAAATCTTCCTCAAATTCTTTCTGAACCAAAGGTTTACTTTAACATTGATGCGTCTGTCAGTGCTTTAATTATGTCACTTTAAAACTACGTTCACAATGACTGGTCACAAAGTGTGCCACAGTCACAGTGTGTCTTGGTGAATTTCCTCAAAACTCAAAAATGTGAAGAATGCGGTTGGAGAAGCCAAGAACAGGTTGGTGAAACCGCCGGACAACCCCAGCGAGAGTCACATCAGGAGACCGAGCAAAGAGTTTCCTGGAAGCGGCAAACACTCGCCGTCGATTATTCAATTCATAATTAATGTGAAGTTAAGTGGTTTGTTGAAAAGTGGCTGACGCTGTGGCCGAAAGGTGCAACTGCGGAAAACAAACAGCTGTCAATCACACGTGACAGAGCGCAATGAGCCAGCGTTCATCTTCTTTTGTATCGTTTGGATTTCATTAAGCATGAAATCTAAAAAACACAGTCCAAACATTCAAGGTTGACAATTCAAATTCAAATTTGAAACCATGCAATTGACAACTTATTGGAATTATTTATATTTTTCTTCATCTACTGCATATATTTATTGAACACAGTCTTTCTTAAAAAGAAAAATAATCCTGTTTGCCACTTCAAAAATACACACAAATCTATTATGTCAGTGTTTATGTTAGTTTTTTCTCAGCAAAAACCCAGGAGTCATTATTTAATTTGTCCAACTATTGAGTGTAAATCCAATAATATTATTATTTCAGCAAATGTTTTGTCTCTGTCAACACAATAGGGAAGACGATGGCTCTGCAGACGTGATGTACTGCCCTTCATTCACCAGCTATCTTTGGTAAGTAGCGTTTATTAGAGTCTAAAACCCAGTGACAGCAGCTGCACTCTGGTGCTGCTGGAAAAAGTGCTGTCGGGATAAAAGTGAAAAAGAGAAAACCACACAGAATGCACACCTCATGATTCGACACCCTCTAAAAACAGGCTTAATGATAAGCGAGATGCTCCTATTTCTTATGAACTAACCACTTGAGTTGCCGTCTTATCCCGACTTCTCCTGCCAGTGAACAGAAGAGCGTGGCACATATTTACAAGGGCTCAACACTTAATCTTTTGCATGCACACAAATATAATTAGCAAAGTGCAAAGGCTAAAATGTATTACATACATTATGCAGTTTGGCTCGAGTGGTTACATTTATGATTGTTTCTTGTGATGTAATGTTTTAATTTAATACATGAGGCTGCAACATTTCAACAAGTGATCCCTTTTCAGTCAAATGACCAAAATAATCACAATTTGTGTTTCTGTGACTTCAGCTTATTAATTGTGAATATTCTCTGATTTCTTTCCACCTTAATGGGATTGGAAAACACTGACCGATATTTTTTCACCATTATACAGCATTTTATGAACCAAACAATGGTCAATTAATTTAGTAAATAATACACTGATTGTAAATAAAATCACTTGCTGAAGCCTTTGACAGCCCTCACTGAAGCTTGACTTAAAAGTTGACCTGTCCAGGGTGTGACCCCGCCCTTTCGCCTATGAATGAATGAATGAATGAATGAATGAATGAACAAATCAAACAAAATTGCAATGAGGTATTCTCCCCTAATTGAGCAGGACAGTTGAAGACGGTGTGTATGTACATCTTTGTGAGGACCAAATTACTCAAAAACCACAGGAAATTAGGATTAATTGGCTGCTTGTCATGTTCTGTCACATCTTTAAAGCCCACATAGACCGGAAGCTCCAATTAACGCTGCGTTTGTGTGTGTATCTGCGTCATTACCTCGTTTATGAAACCCTAAAGCTTCAGAACAAACAGTTCAGCCACTGCTGAGAAAATAGTGTTGTATTGTTTTCCTGGGCTCTGCGAAGCGGATCGGCACTTCCGTAGTTTGATGTCGTCATCAAAAATCCTCACCACTCCTCTCACCACTGTAGCGCCTCCCGGTGCGGGCACTAGTCCGGGCACATCCGGTTGCGTACATTCAACCGCAGAAGAAGAAGAAGAACTACTCTCGTTGTAGCTGCTGAGATGCAGAGCATCCACCGTGCCAGAGGGGGAGCTGTGTATCTGAGAGCTGGCCTATCTATTACGTCACTTCCAGGTACCTGGCCAATCACAGTACAGTAGGAAAGCTCTCGTTGGCTGGCCAATCACAACACAGTCCTGGTTCTGGGGGTGTGGTTTTGGTCTGAAACAGCGCGGCTAACGAGAGCGTCAGTGAGGAGATATTTTGATCGGCTCGTTTGCAGCGATTAGGAGGATTTTAACCATGAAAACAAGTTAATATATGTAAGTAGACCTCCATAACTAACATATATGTGTGATACAAGCATTCTATGTCGCCTTTAAAGGGCTGTTTATAGCTCCAGATTAATTTTATTTGGGTGGAGAAGGGACAAAAATGGCTCTTTTCATTCTATAGGCTGCGGAACCCCTGAGCTAGGTAATGCATTGGTAATGCATGTCTATGAGTGTCCTCACTAAGAATGCTGTACGGGAATGTGTGTGTTTGTGTGAACTATGAGGCTTGGCAGAGCCTGGTCAGAAGAAGCCAGAGACACGTTCGCTTTCCTTGCAGGATGCTGGCGTCTGCCTGTAAGTGACTATTTCACTCCCTCTCTCTCTCTCCTCTTCTTTCCTCATTCTGCATCACGCCCTTCGCCAGTTTTAGCAGAGTCTCGCTCCTTGCATCCTCTCCTCTCCTCTCCTTCTCCCCCCCTTCTCTTCCTGTCTGTTCTGAGTGTAGCTATACTTCACTCAACGGTAAATCTATTTATTCCTCCCTCCCCCCCGAGACATACTCAGACTATATGTTGACTCCTTCAGGAGCGCACGCTTCTCAAACACCACTGAGGCGACTCTGTCTGTGAGTTCACACTTTGAACCACACACACACACACACACACACACACACCCCAACAGCAACTTTCAGATGTTTGGCTGAATCAGTGACAAACCCTCGCGAAAACCTTTTGACAGAGTGAGACTCGATACCCTCTTGTGTGCGTCTCCAAGTGTCTCGTTGACCTAGATTTTAAGTACCCCCCACAGTCGGTCCACCCTGCATGGGGTTAACAGTGTAATTGTATCAGTATGCTTCCTCTGTGTGTGTGTGTGTGTGTGTGGCATTATATCTTTGCTAAAACTCAATCTCCAGCAGAACTGAATCAGCTTTCTAAAATAAAGCATACATGTGTTCTGAAGAGTGTGCACTTAAGTGTTAGGTGTCCTTTATATCCCATTAAGTTTGTCTACCCAGCAACCAGCCACTGCTGGTTTTACACACTGTTATCAAGCACCCTTGTGCTCTCTGTCAATACCTCCTTTTCACCCACTTCTTAACCCTCAACCCTCTGTCAGTGAACGACACACAGCTATTGTCACCTACATGCCTCAGCTGCATATTTTACACATTTAGCTGGTGTCATTGCTGCATTGTGCGAGTTATTGTTTCAACTCAATTATTGAATTAAATCTTTCTGTTTTTGATTGTTCGATGTTCAACACAAAGTAAACAAACTGGAATATTTATAAATGTTAAAAATATTCTTAAGTTCTTATACTTGATACAGAATAAAAGGCTCCATTTTGTTTTAAAGTTGCCGTGTGTAATTTCAATTTGGTGTTTTGGGAACAGAAACATTATTTATATGCTGTGTCCTCTGAAAGCGGGCTCTGTGAAGCAATACTATCAGACATGACATGGGGTAAAAAACACTCGACGAAATAGGTATGAAGTACACACGAAATATTCATTTGTGTAAGTATTAAAAAATAATGGGAGTGGGAAAATGTCAAAACGTTGGCCTTGCATTTTCGTGTAGATGTCATAGTCCCACCTCTCTCTTGTGCTGGCATTCACCGTCTTGTTTTTGGAGATTGTTTGAGCGTTCGTGTGACCAACTTCTGTCAGTGAAAAGTAACTAAAGTCAGCCTGAAAAGACACTAGATAATAACTAGAACACTTCCCGTCTTCAGCGATTTCACACACGGGGGTGAAGAACAAGAAGTGTTGAAGATTATCACACAAACCCTATTTTCGCAGACACTATTTTTACTTGACTGAACAGATCAGTGATTGTTCTGTGCTGCACATCCACAGCTCGTTCTTGTCAGTGACTCTCTGTGGTCACAGTGTTCCTCTCTCACGCTCTATGTCCACAGTCAGACTGACTCTCCGCCCGCACTAAATACGGTTAGATGAAACTCACTCGTGAGGCAGAACTGGCTTTTTCCTTCTTGTAAAGTAGATTAGATTATTTCAGTAAGTGAGCTAGATTTGTCGCTTTTTTTGAAAAAAGAAAAGTCCCCTGGCTCAGCTCTTTCTGTCTCCGTTATTATATCTGTAATGTGTATAACGTCTTCTTCTCCATTATTGGTGTAGCATTAGAGCGCAACTTATAGGCCTGGCATATGTACTACAGCATTTCCGGGGTTCCATGTGGACGGAAACATTTCCTGAAATGATGCTGCGTTTACAGGAAACGTTTTTTTTTTTTAAAACGGCAAAGAAAAAGAAAAAGGTTTTCGCTCTGTTGCCGTGTGGATGTGGCCTTGGAAACACAGAGTCATGTGGAGCTGATCGACTCAATTTCAGTCTGATATAGTGCTGTGTTTAAAACCACTGTCAAGACACCAGTACATACTGGGAAAAGAGCTATTTCTAGTTTTGTCTTAGTCCTGACACTAGAGTTCCTCCATGTCTGTCGGACGACACAGTGTCAGTGTGTGTTCAACTTTTAAATCGCTCACATTTCCATCATCTGAGATGCCTGAGGCTGCCATTATCTGCCTTCTGCTCAGTGTCTGAATCAGCTGAACGGATCAACAAGGACAAGCAAAAGAAGAGGAGGGAGAGAGATGGAGAAGTGTGCCAGATAGCAACGGGTTATCAACGACTCAGTGACAATGAATGAAAAGGCAGTTTTTCATTGAAATCAATCAACGGAGTTTGACTTCAAACTAATTGGGACTCTTTTGGATCAAATGTTGAGATATTTATCATACTGATTTCCAGAAATGTTGTGCGTGTGTTACTATTCTATGCATAGCCAAGGTTTTGGGAGGATTCAGAATGTTTTACATTTTGAGGTAGAACATGGCATCGTGTCCTGACATTCACAATGAGATGAAATGGACCTCGAGTGTCTCCAGTCCACATGAGGTTTTCCTTCATCTATGACCATTATTGCGCAATGTATTTTGGCAAATAATTTGTGCAACTGATAATTATGAAGATTATTTATGAATAATGAAGATGTTTGTGCTGTTGAATTCTTGAATCATTGCGGAATTTCATCAAAATGCAATTTTGTCACACATGATACTGTACTTGTACTTAGTCATACTGTGATTTTGATCATTTTTGCGATTAATTGTGCAGAGCAATTCAAATTTTGCCAACATAAAAAAATGTCAGAAAACAGGGTGAATAAGAAGATTTTCCTTTGGAGTTAAACACACAATTCTGAGCCATTTTAGAGGATGTTGATTTACCATCACGATGAACACAATTAGAGGTAAGTTACTGGCTAAATCTGAAGAAAATTGGCAAAAAAAAACAACTTGAATTAAACAAACATATATTCAACTCAGTGAAGTCAGTGATCTTTAAGTTGCTCAGTTAAGAACAGGAATTCTTCCCCCTCACCCTGTAAATGAGCAGATTTAAACACATTCATGAAGAGAACAGGTTGTGCGAATGTGTATGTAAACTAGGTGAGACTGAGAATGTGTCTCACTGTCTCCTGTCATGTCCTCACACCTTTACCCAATCTGGTGCACTGATGACAATAAGATAGGACGGATGATTACACTTAATGTACAGTATACACCGTATGTTGGCGACCTTTGTTTCTAAATGTTATCTGTATTTATGTTCCACTCTGGCCTGCTGGTCTGTGTGTCTAAATAGTGGGCTAAAATTGGAGCTGGGCATTTTCTCTACGCATGACACATGCGGGTGGCATTTCAGCTCTAACGTAAACATTCTGTCAAAAGTGATATAGAAAGAAAAAGGTCAATTTCTTGATCAAACATGAGTGCACACGGCTTTATTCTGACACCCCTACACGTACACAGCTGTTAGGATAAAGTTCAGCCTCCCTCATTTTTGCACAAACTGAACAAAGACTCTCAATGACTTCTTGACAAACGTTCAATAATTATATGATGAAGCTAGCAAGAGTGTTCCCTGCTGTCTGCTGCTGATGATTTCTCCTGGCCGAGTGTCTGCAAACGCCCCAAACAGCGTGGATGATTTGGCATGTATTGATTTTTGTAGTTAATGCATATGTGTGTGTGTGGCGGGGGAGTGGGGGGCATCAGTGTCTCTCTACATTTATAAAGTTTAGACTGGAGATGACAGTGAAGAAACACAGGAGGCAGCGGAGATAATGTGGACGAGGTCAATGAGAGACTATGTGGAAGTAAAATAAGTGAAGTTGGTTTAATAGTTGTATTATTTATGGGTTTTAATGTTACGGTACACTAAATAAATAAATTAATAGATACAAACAAGAGAGCAGGCTGAATATTGTTGTTGTTACAATGAACTGGACCGAGTTTACTAAAGTAATTGTCTGGTAAACTTCAAATTCTGCAACAATCCCACTCAGTTCAATGAATCAGAGGTTCTTTAAGACACCTACAGTGCACATCTGGTGTGTGTGTGTGTGTGTGTGTGTGTGCGCGCGTGTCTATGTGTGCGTGAGAGAGTAAAAGAGAAAGAGAGAACTAGTTTCTTCAGCTGCACAAACTTCAATGAGCAGCCATCTGATCATCAGTGGGGGCAGAGTTTGGCATGTTGCGCAAAAAAAAGACGCACAAAACCCCCAATGGCTACTGCAGATTGGAGACTGAAAGCTCTCTCTCTCTGTGTGTGTGTGTGTGTGTGTGTGTGTGTGTTAATGACACTTTTATATCATTTTGATTGCAGATCAAGCTTGAACACTATTAATGCCTATATGGAAATCCACTCAGAAACACATTAGCTGGTCCATATGTGCAGAGTGGACCATTTAACGACCTGCCCTGACCAGTAATTTATGACACTGGTGACATAAGAGCCTCCCAGTGTCAGAGCAGGGCTTTTGCAGGAGTGTCGCTTTCACTGGAAGTTTGGATGATAAATAAAAATGTCACTGGAGGATCCAGGTACTTTCACACTCACCCGTACGAGGTTGCTGACTGCTGCCTGCACCGCGGCCACAGGCACCGTCAGATCCGGGATGGCTTTGCCGTCCACCTCCCCCTCCTCGTGCATGATGACCAGGTGGGAGATCTGCTGGGCCACCGGCTCCAGGATACTCTCGATGGTCTTGGTGTGAAACACCGGCATCGTGAATGACTCGCACTGCAGCCCAGATGAAAGAAAAAAGGTTGGCTGGTCGCTCCAGCACCCAATATCCCTGTCTCTCTCTCTCTCCTCTCCCCGTCCTCTCCTCACCGACACCGACAAGAGGACAAATAACGTGTGGCCACCAGTCCAAGCCTGTGAGCAGAAGCCCTCATGGGTCTGTCGTGCTGCCGGTGTGCAGCCTCCTCCTCCGCTCAGCACCTCAGTGAATGGAAGCCCAGACTCAGACGGTCGGTGTTCTCCAGTGGGAGCGACCCAAATCGTGACAGAAGAAATCACCGCCCTCCATCCAATCACGGCGAAGCAGTACAGCTGCCGAGCGCGTTGGTGTTGGAGCGCACTGACGCTTTCACTGTGCGCGCGCGCACCCACCCACACACACACATACACAATCTCTCTTTGCAAATCAGTTCTTCCTAAATAACGCCATGTATCCACGTGGGCCCTAAAGAATTGTATTGGCAACTATATAAAAGGGATTACAAGAGTAGTAGGGCCACAAGTTGAAAAACATTTTTTTGAAAAAAATAAACAGCATGAATCCTGAGATTAAAAATCTGAATTCTGAGATCAATGTCAGAATTCCAGAATTCTGAGATTAAAAATCACAATTCTGAGATGAGTCAGAATTCTGGAATTCTGAGTAAAAAGTCAGAATTCTGGAATTCTGAGGGGGAAAAAAATCTGAATTCTGGAATTCTGAGGGGGGAAAAAGTCAGAATTCTGGAATTCTGAGGGGAAAAAAGTCAGAATTCTAAAATTCTGAGATTAAAATCAGGATTCTGACAAAAAATAATTCTGATTCAGCTGTATTTCAGTTCAGTGACTGTGTCAGACAGAGTCTGTGCTCTGATCAAGCAAAAAGTATTCTTAAGATACTGTAGACCTAAACAGGGGTTTATTTTATTAGCTATAAGTTTTTTGTTTATCACTGAGAGTGAGCGTCCATGTCTCAGGCCTGTTCTTGGCACATAGTCAGCATATCAGCATACTATAATGTATCATAACCATCATAATTTAAACCTGAACTATCACGTAAATGGGAAATACAAGATATGAGAATACAGGTATTAGAAAAGGAGGAGTAAGGTGTAATGTCTGAGCAGAGGAAGGTTGTAAACCTGCTGCCTGTCGCCTTTCTAAGGTCATAGGTCATCCTCATATACATGTGAAACCACAGGTGACACAGGAGATAAGAGTGTCCTGCCCCACGCAGTGCCTACAATGTGGAAGAAAACTGGTGGTGTGGGCTCATTTTGATGACGCTCCAAACCTGCATCTGACATACGATCTATGTTCATTAAAAGGTGGGTCAGGAGTTCATGTCTCCGGGCCTCAATGTCCAGTTCTAAATAAAGACCATGGATTCAGCTTGCTCCTGCAGGCTGCTGCTCAGAGAAGGAGTCTCAAAAGATACTGCACTGCTGATTCTCTCTCACACACACACACACACTGTTTCTCCAGCGTCTATCTGTGACTTTGAGAATCATTGAAGAATAGAAAAGCTGCCCCGCTGGATTAAATCCCACCTGGCAGGTTGCACTTGAAATTGTGCTTGTATTGAAAAAGGGAAATAATTTCGTTGCTGTAATGAGAAAGAGTCAGATTTATACTCAGCTGTGGTGTGTGTGTGTGTGTGTGTGTGTGTGTGTGTGTGTGTCTGTGTGTGGTTGTTAGGGTTGTCCCTGCCTCTCAGGTTTGAATCTGTGTTGGGGAAACCAGAGACACTGGCAGCAAGAAACAGTGGTATTTATACCATTGAGACCCTGTGTCGGCCAAAGAGCCTTCAGTATAGTACCCCCACCCCAACCTGAGTGTGTGTCTGCGTGTGTGTGTGTGTGTGGGTGTGGACAACAGAACAAAGATACTGGACAGTTGGGTCTACCTAGTTAGACTCTGTTAGACCCTGACTCTCCTCTCCTCTTCTCTCCTCTCCTCTCCTCTCAGGAATTGTCCTTAAAGAGGAGCAGGAGTCATACTCTCAGCATCTCAAACCCATATATGGATGGAGAGAGGCAATAAAGTAAACTGGTGTCTGTGAATAATTGAGAGGGAGTGAGGACAGACTCGGATTGGCTCCAGTAGCCGTGCTGTGAACTATCTGTATATGTGGACTTGTCCAAACAGCCTTTGATGGAAAGCAACGCAGCAGATTGCTCAGAGAGGCTCCACAAAGTGTGCTTTCAATGATGACGCGGCGACCAGCTGGATTTTGGTCGTTATAGCACAACAAACTGCACATTCATCCTCTCACTGCCAAATTCACGGACCTCCTCTCTCTGTTACAGTTGCAATAATTTGGGCTGACTCGACGTGTTTCTTCGTATGGGTGGGGCAGTGGTGTCCGAGGCCCTGACTTACATGGAGAAATCAGCAGAGATGGGCGTAAGTCTCACATATGTAAGTCTCAAGTCTTCAAGTCTCAAGCAGTTATTTGTGCAAGAATCGGGCAAGTCAAGTCGAGTCCCTGTTTTAAATCAAGTCTTTAAGTCAAGCTGTGTATGAATAAAGAAGATGATTTCACAGATATTTCACATTTAAATATGTTAAAAAGAGACCATTTTGAACTGCTAGAGTTGTATCTGTAACAGAAACACTGTATTACTCACACATATCAAAATAAATACTCCAATATATATATATATATAAGAATACTGACATTAGGCCTCCATTAAACCATGGAAATGCATTTCAAATATTAGGCTAAAAACAAACGGCACATTTCGCACATAATCATAACCAACTTTTCATTAGACGTTCATTAGCTTTAGATTAAAATAGCAGCCACGTGACTTCCTGTCTTATCTTCCTTTGTGGGATTTGAAGTGTGAATGAAATTTCAAGTGGTGTTGATGTTGCACGGTTGCCAGGTTTGCAAGCAAGGCCGCAAAAGCAGACACCCAATGTTTCCTGTGTTTGTTTGTTTTTTTAAAACTAATTGCAATGTTAACCCTTCAATATTTGAGAAAATGTAAATATTCCGTAAGTCAAGTCATTTCAAGTCATTTTACTCAAGTCTAAGTTGAGTCTGAAGTCATGAGCTAACCTTAATTACTTTCCAACAACGATGCCCTCCTGTGAAATGACACCAAATTCTCTGTGTTATCTGTCCACCACAATCAGCTGTTTGGATTGTTTAATTTCTGCATTAAAGGCATTAGTCATTCCAGCAGACCAGACAGAGCTTTTTCAAATGTTTTCATATTTTTCTGTCTGAGGAAGTCAACATTCAAAAATTGCATACTAAAGGTAAAGGCAAAAAGCAAGCAGGTGTTCAGTGTTTGCATGTGATGCAAATACACTCACAGATGGGAATGAATGCACACAATGAACATATAATATAAAGGCTTTATTTATTATAAAAGGACATTCAACCACAGGGGACACCCGTGTACAAAATGGAATGCATATGAAAAGAATGAAATGATAAATAATCTGTATATCAATAGCTTCTTAAAAAGTAAGTCTTAGTATGAAAATTCAAAGTAAGTAACAAAATATATTTACACAGTAACAGAAATAAAATTTCTAGTACAAAACCAGCTTAATATATATTAATAGCAGTATCCATTAGCTGCGACGATATGCTTCCATACAGAGAATCAAGAATACAGAGTCCTAAGTGCTGCCAAAGCGTTTCCTCATGTGCAAATTCTGTCACAGCTTCATTTTTGGGGATACATTTTTCCCTGAGTGTAGTCGGAGAGCTCTGTATTTGCCGCGATCCACTTGTTGTAGTTGGTGACTTGAGTGTAAACACCCGGTTTGTTTTTCATGGCGCAGTTTTCCCCCCAGCTCACCACCCCAAACAGAAACATCCGGCCAGACACCTCACACACCAACGGACCGCCAGAGTCGCCCTGGATGAAGAAGAAGACATGACCAATAGCTAAATAATGTGCAGAATTGAAAGGTGTGTCTCAATAACTTTAGGTTTGGCTGTATTTTATCAGTCAGATCTCCAGAGCACTTTGAACAAAGGTGACTGAAACTAAATCTTTTTCCATTGTATAATTATCAAATATTTCTGGGTGACAACTAGATTGCCTCGATTGCTTTATAATTAAAAACAAACTTTTACAATGAATAAGAGCAAATCAGCTCTGTCGTACAATAAAAATACAAAACTTTTACAATGAACTCTGCTGTAAAATTATACTTTTCCACTTAAAACACATTGAAACAAAGATTACAAAGTCTGCTGTATGATGAGGTAACAACAATACGTCATGCATCTGACGAATTAACATTAATAATGTTAAAATGTCAACATGAAAAAACTGTTAAAACATAGTTTTCTGTACAAATGAGTGACCACACTAATGTTACAGGTTAAGTCAAAAGTTATGTTAAGTTAATTTAAATGTTCTCTGTGCATTTCTTCTCTGTCTTTCAAAAGGTTTCACTGTGTATTATAATAGAATAGTTTATTTGCTCACCTTGCAGGCATCAGCGCTCCAGTCCGGGCTTCCAGCACAGATCATATTCTTGGTGATGTAATCTCCGTAGTATGATTTACTTGTGCAGTCGGTCTGGGAGAGCAGATTCACCTCGGCCTTCTTCAGGTACTGTGAGTTAGACCACGCAGCTGCAGAGGACACAATGTCAGGTGTAAGCATCCGTGATACAGCTCATCGCTCTGTACTAAACGAGTGTGAAGGTTAGAGGTTAATCAGTATTTACAGTATCTCTCCCTCCCAAACCCTGCGACGCTGCACTGGAATCCTGCAGGAAGCTGCGTGTGAGACGGAGGCAGACACACTGTTCTTGCAGATGCCGACTTCACGGCACATCGTCCATTGCTGCCTTGGATTTTCAGCAGCGCTGCGACATAAAGAGGAACATATTTGAATCCCGCACACACACACGGAACACATACATGTTCCCCCACTCATATTTGTGACGTCTGCACTCACCTATGTCATTGTCAAAGGTGTCCGCGTTAAATCTCTGGTGGATGATGAGCTTTTCCACAGTGAAGCTTTGCTCCCTCTTAGAGTCTGTCTCATTGATGGCAGTCTTCCCCAGGTACACAGACAAGTGACTGGTATTGGTGGCGTTGCTGAAGTGCATAAACATTCAACACGTCATTTTTATCAAGCTGAACATTCAGAAAACTAGTGGCATGTCCATCCATGGGTACAGCTGTGGAGATGGTTGAGTCTTACATGTACAAGGGGACTTTCCCTAAATATCTGGGGTAACAGAGACTGTGTTTTGTGCTCAGATTGAAAGACGTCTGTACATTTAGGCCTTCTCTTTAATCTCTTTGTGACCATGTCTCTCTGTACAAAACAATAATAATCTCGCCAAGATTTTCAATTTCCAAAACAACCGGAGCACAACGGCTGTCATTCACACAAACCTATGACAGACGAACTTTGCAAAAGGCCACTTCTGGATGAACTTTTCTGAATGGAGATACAAGCTCGGCAGAGCAAGAACTTCTGTTTGCAAGCAACACTATTATTTGCACATTTCTTCCTCACATTACTCCTATTGCACTTATTGATCTTGAACTTTGGTTGGGATTCTTTCAAGTCGCCTTTTGATTGCTATATTGTATCTTGTTTGTTGTGTGTTTCATAGTTTTTACAGTTTTTCTACTGCCAACTGCAGAACAACTCCACCCAGGGGGACAGTAAAGCTCTGAACTGACCTGAACTCACTTTAAAATTGCAAAAAAAACGTCTTGTGCGTGTGATTTTTTTCCTCACCCATTTTCAAAGCAATGTGCAGCCGTGAGAACCCAGCATGGTGCGATGAGAGAGCCGCCACAGCGGAATGGCTTACAGTTATAGATAGCAGCCACCCATGGGTGTGAGTCTATAGGTGTGAAAGAACCGCCAACCACTTTATTCATCCTCCGCTCGGACCTCTCACCGCATGTCACCTCTGTGGAGAAAACACAGGGCCAGTGAGTGAGTGAGTGAGTGAGTGCTGCTGCTGCTGCTGCTGCTGATGCAACAGAGAAAAGCACATCATGATACTGATCAAAGTACCTGTATCAACAGCTGGTGAAGGTGTTGGTGTGAAACCTGTGAAGAAGCAATAAAACAATATTTCAATGGTACAGTATATACAGTAGTATATAACAGTATTTCTGATTTTAGTACCACCAGAGGAAGCAAATGTTATTTTAGCAGGGTCTGCTTTTTCTTAGAGCAGCACTTGAAGGGAACTCTATCCCAACAACTATCAGAGAAGTGGACACTTACAGGTTATTTAGGTCTCATTTCTACTCAATAGTGACAGTACTCAGGTCTGTCAGCGCAAAAACTCAACTGCAGGGGGTTTCAAAGTGAAGGTGATGCGAGCTTAAAACTATAAAACAATTCCATCACAATAAAAACGTATTCACGATGCAAAATTAACACACATAAATGATTCGTTATTACTTGAATTCGCTTGGAGGGACACACATGGCCTGCGGGCGGCGAGTTTGAGACCTATGCCGTAGTGTAGAGGTGTCAAACTCATGGCTCACGGGCCACATTTGGCCCTCCACAAATGAATTACAGTTGTCCACGTTCATTATTCACTTAACTTTATATTTATTCATCTGTTTTTGATATGAATAGATGTATTTTCCATCATATAAATATGCTTTTATAGCAAGTTAATACAGAGTAGACATTTGACTTTGACGCCCCTGCTTTACCTGCCACTTCTCTTGCTAATGCCAGTCCATTTAAATTTCACATTGTCATATCTGTCTACAGGTTTCAAAAGGCTCATTGTCGCACGTAAAAATAATGATTTATCAACTCCCAGTCTCTCACTTACATTTGGGAATCCTGCAGTGTTCCCTCACAATCTTTCTTCTTCTTTGGACGTAGCACCACGGCATCAAGCTCTGGTCAGGATTCCTGGAGTTTGAGTGGAAATGACATTAAACATGTGCCACCTGGTTGAACATTCATGATCTATATCCCAGACTGAAGTATAGCGTACCTGCAGTATTTATGATGGCCAACACCCTTGAAAGGGTTTTCCAAAAAACTCCATCTGAGACACCTGTGGCCGTATGCCGACTTGGACACATATCCTTTGTACGTGCTGCCATCTCCAGCCTGACACATCTCTTGAGAGCACAATGTGAAGAAAGAAAAGAACAGTGAATGCATCTGGTGGTTAAAAATGATAAATGTTATCTGTCACCTGGACAGTGGGCTTATACCTCCAGAATAGTTCCTATGTTTTCGTAAAGATCTTCTGGAAAAAGCCTAAAAAGGAGAAACGAGATGAAGCTCAGTCACAAGGATGAATAATAATTTAAAAAAAAACAAAAAACATGTGAACCTTGTTGAAAATGTAAGAAGTCACTTCCTCCCACTGTTACTCACCACGTTAAGACAGACTGCTGTAAGGACGGCGACGATGACGAACAGGTTCATCTTCACTTCTGGTTTTGCTTCCCCTTATCGGTGGTATTTTTATCTGTGAAAAAGACTGAAAAAAGACAGAAACCAAACATCACAACAATGACACTATGACACGATTTTCAGCTCCTCTGCCCTTATATGGCGTTTATCATGTGCATATGACAGGACAGACACAAGAGACATGCAGTTTCTTTGTCTTCCTTGATTGCACGTATATATTTATTGCAGAGGGGGAAAAAAAGACTTTTATTTTAGTTATTGTGAGAGTTGCAGATAGAGGACGCTCACTGTGTGCACTCTGTACCGTAAACACAATCCTATCTGTACAACAAGTGCAATATCAAATTGGAGTAGCTGATTACTGCACACAATTATGCCACATATTACAAGTCAAAAGAGTCCCTTCATTCTCTCTCACAATAACTTTGATCATAACAGGGTTATAGAAGATGAACGTACATAAATAAAAGCATTAGTCTCAGAGCTGAACAATGGTAATGATCTCTAAGGTAAACCAACAATATCATATTGTCTAGAAAAGCTTTGTTGCATATTTCTTTTACCTTTTAGTTCTTTGATAGTCTGTCCGGCTGCAGTTGACAATCGTCCCCCCTCTGTGTCTTCTCACATGCACCTGTCTTAACTTAACTTAAGGTAGGAAGTGGACTCACACTGTAGGCGCTTCTGCTGCTGCAGGGCTGATCCTCCTTCCTTTTTAAAAGCACATGGGCTCCATGTGGGAGGGGTCTATCGTTGCTGTGAAAGCATCACTGACACCCACATCAGTTCTTTTTAGACTGAAGATGTTGTCATGTTCTATGACACATTCACACTTATCCGCCCCCCCTTAAACCACAACAATACACTTTTTTCAAAATACATCCAAACTTGGTGATATTTTTTTACCAACGTTTTTGTGCATAGCTTTTTTTTTTAACCTAAACAAAAAAAGTAGTCATAAATATACAGCATTGATAACTGATACAGTATAATTATTGTTTTTTTACTGTATCATTATTGTATGGCTATAATTTTGTATATAATTTGTGTTTAGCATTTTTTTTTAATTGTACACAATTAATTTGTCATTTGCATAATTTCCACCTGATTCACTTCGTTATGTAAGAGCTGCTGTTTAGAAATGTTGTCTTGTTCATATTAATCATCGAAGTGAGAAGAAGAAGAAGAAGAAGCAATAAGAGGCAATATTTAATATTCTTATCTACTATTTATTTATTTATTCACTTTTGTGTATTTTCCCCTTTAATAAATGACATCAAATTGTATTTCTATTAATATGACATTCTCCCTAAAGTGCATGATATAACTAGACATTGTGTCAGTATCGGCTTGTACATCCCCTTTTAATCATCTACGTGTTATTACGTGCGGACAAGTGCATCACTTCAATGTATTCCTGAGAACTATGGGGGAAGGGAAGAGTTGTGTTTTTACTGGATTATTGTTGACTGTGTCACAGCTCCATTTAAAAACTCTAAAAAATCCTAAATGGCGATTTCTCCCTTCAGAGCTTCTCCCTGCAAACTTTACTTCATCAATAACAGTGACGCTTTGACTTACTCACGTTTCCTGTTTTTAACTTGCAACAACACCTTGATATCTGGCTCAGGTGTTTAAGTGATGCAATGTTTCACAGAAGTGACCAGATTCAGGGAAAACCCAGGACATTTGTGGTTGAAATGTGCAACCTGGAGGGATGGATTTTGACATTTTGTCTGGAGTCCAATTCAGTCTAGACACCAGTTATTCTGCAGTAATGTAACATAACATTACATTACATTACATTAAAGGTAATGTCCTGCAGATTCAAAACTGACCTCTTTCTTCCACAGCTGCCTTGTAGGGTGAGAGAAGATGATGATGCAGTATTCACACCTCTCAGTTTTGTAGTTTCTATATGTATATATCTATATGTCCATCTAATACCGCAGAAACACATACAAAATAACAACTCTCATAGCAACAGTGTTGTATAAAGTACCTAAAAGGGATACTTGGGTAAAAGTACAAGTATCTTACCAGAAAATGGCGTCACTATTTATAATATTACTTAAGTAAAAGTCTTAAAGTATACGACATTTACTGTACTTAAGTACCAAAAGTAATTTTCTGATATAAAATGAACTTGTGTTTAAAAATAAAAGTAAAGTGAGGAGTTAGCATTGAGCCATGGTATCTCAGTGGTAGGGTGAGTTGTCTTTCAACTGGAAGGTTGTAGGTTCAATTCCTGGCTCTGTTAGTCTATATGTGTCCTTGAGCAGGACACTTAACCCCATGTTGGAATGGGTGAATGGTAAAACTGTAGTGTAAAGCATCTCATCAAGACTAGAAAAGCTCGATATAAATACAGACCATTACCAACTCTTCTTCTTCTGATTGTATTTGGTAGTAACGAGTAACAAAGATAGTTATAGTTAGAGGAAATGCAGGGGAGTAAAAGTACACAAATTATTTAGGAAATGTAGTGGAATGAAGTTGGTAAAAAAAAAAACCAAAAAAAAACAATGTAAAAACAACAGCAAAGTAAAGTACAGATAAGTGAATTTTGTACTTAAGTACAACACTGCTATCATAGCAACAACCATTATAAATGTGTGACCATAAACATTATTAAATGTCTGCAAAATGTGGGAGTTTGGTCTAAGAAACCACACTGACAGCAGTTCGGCGAATTGAGGAAGGAAAAAACAAGTTATCAGTTAACCTCTAATATTTTCTGAGATTATCATCTTAACACCTATCTCATTTCATTTTAATTGTGTGTTCAAACCTTTATCAGTGAAATGGACAAGAAACCATGTGAATCACTCCTCGGTCTCAAACTCAGTAACATCGAACATTACGCTTGCCTTCATAACCACCAGATGAAGAAACTGTGACTTAGTCAAACTTGTTAACTGCACATCTATTGTCAATCAATGTGTTTGTTTATTCTGTGGTTGTTTATTTTATCTCCTTTAAAAGGGAGACCTGGCCAAGCAGGCAACATAATTACAGTACATTAACAACAGATAAAACATGCTTACATGAAACACTTGCACACAGACAAGGTAGACTGCAACGATTCCACCAAAATATTTTTGGGGACGAGAAATTGCAGAGCATTCATAGATCGGAGATTGTGACTTCCATGTTTCCTTGTTAAAAGACAAATAGGAAGGAATGATACCCAGAATGAAAATGACCTTTGATACTTAAGTACAGTTAATGTCATATACTGTAAGACTTTTACTTAAGTAATATATTTTTTATTTTTTAAAAGGGCCTTTAACTTCTACCAAAGTCATTTTCTGGTAAGATACTTGTACTTTTACTCCACAGTATCCCTTTTAGGTACTTGATACACCACTGATTCCTTCTAAGTAAGGGAGTCACTGCCTTATACTACTTACAGCAATTCCAGTGGGAGGCTGTGCATATGGCGCCATCTAGTGAACAAATTAAGACATTGTCTTGTTTAAAAGAAATCTCTCCTTGCTCCTGGTGGTTGGGGTTCTCTGAAGAGGTAAAAACAAAAAGGAGTGTTGTGTGTTTGAAAGAGACTCTAAACGTGTGTCTGTGGGAAAACCCCGACAGAGGGAGTAGTCCTGTGGAGACACACAAACACACAGGGGAGGATATACGCGCATGCGCAGCAACAACAACGGCTCTCGGTTTACTTTCGCTATTCGCAGACTTTCGGCTCGGCTATGCCTACTTGACGACAACAAAAACACGACGCTAACCTCACCCTTAAATCCGCGTTTAAAAGGATTGTGAGGGGCTTAAGTTTTAAATTAAATTTGTCTTAAAGTTTGTACGACAAACCGAACTGTAAACAACACGTTTGTAAAAGTACCTCCTCCTGAAGCGACAATGTTCTGACAGCTAAAGATCAGTGTCTGCTGCCGCCGGCAGGTGAGTTCATATCTCATCGTCTTTGTAGAGTAAAAACTGCTTTTATTTTCATAAAGTCCTGTCGTGTTTGTGTTTCCTGGCGTCCGTGAACCTAACACTCACTGTCCAGATCCTTGGTTCTCAAAATGTGGTACATATTCCACCAGTGGTACACGAACTTCTTCAAGTGATACTTGGGAGGAAATTCAGATATATGCTGTTCTACTGTATATACCCGGTTATGTGGTCACAGTGGAACTGAGGAGTCACTCAGTGCGTTTACATGCATGTTAAATATATTTAGTCAGACTAATACAGTATTTCTTATCCCTTAATGTCATGTCAACACGTTAGTCTGACTAAAATCGAGCTGCTTCATAGTCCAATTACTCCTGCATGTGTACATTTAGTCGGACTGGAGTCTTTACTCTGATAAAGAACATAATACATACTGTATGTACATATATGCAACCTTAGTGAAGGAATACATTGTTTTAAATTACTAAGCCTTAATACTTATATCCTTATCAATGTCTATTCATTTTAATACTGGAATGTAGTTTGTTATGGTTAAACTGCACATCACATACATAAGAGTTTCCCAAACTCCTAAAACATACAAGGCCCAGATCATGTGACACAACACTAAAGAAAACATAACACTGAAAAACTAAAAATGTTGTGTTCCTGTTACCTGTGAATAACTATTGTGGGTGCTCATGGTGTTAATCAAAGTAATTGTGAATGGCTATAACTGGGTGTTGTGTTTACACATTTACAAAACATATGTTATAAGAAAGTGACTTGCAAAGTGATACAGCATTTATATTGAACACATCACAAAGAAGAGAACAAAGTTTATATGTTTTGAAAGATTGTTGTAGCCCACACTGAGGCTCATCTGCTTCACCTCCAACACCAGCAGGTATGCTGCTGCCCTCAATGATAAAGTATTGGCTGATTAAATAACACACATGTCATATGAGCATTTATAACGCACACACACACACACACACTCTATGTTGAAGTTCATGATGGGTCAAATAAACAATTAAGCACAAAAGCAGTGTTTTACAAAATATCAAAGGATATTGAACAAGGGTAGTAACAGAATAAATAAAATAATGTCACGTCAAAGCAACAATTAAAATAAAAGGACATAATGAAGTGCATTCCTCATGCCTTTCAGTTCTACTTGTGTGGGATTTAGTGGCGATCTGTTGATGCTGACAGACAGTTCAGTGGAAAATAAGTGATTTTCTAAATGTGCTGGTCGAAATTTAGATTTTAATTTGAAAACAATTAACAGTTCAGCGCTATCATGCTGTGTTTGTTTCACTGAAGTGTTCACAATAACAATTTTTTTTTCTGCTGATGTATTGACCTCACTCAGTAAAGTCCAAAAGTTTGTAAGCAGCGTGATATTTTACAAAGATTTACTTTGGTTATATATTTATTTATTTATTATTATTATTATTATTATTATTTTTTTTTTTTTTTGCTGAAATCTTTACAGACCACGTCTGTTGCCCAGCGGCTCTAGTACACCTCACACTATGGAGCGGGCTGCACTCCGACAGAACCAGCTCTGTGGCTCAGCATGGGAGATGAAGGAGAGACTTGGAATGGGAGGCTTTGGGCACGTCTACCTGTACCAGCACCTTGTAAGATCTGTCACCTGTACACCGAGGAGAACATAAACTCCAGAATCAAATCTGTCTCTGACTTTGTTTGTGTGTGGTTGCAGGAGTTGGGAGACAAGATCGCCGTGAAACTTTGCCGCCTGGAGCTAAACTCCAAGAATAAAGACCGTTGGAGCAGAGAGATCCAGATTATGAAGAAGTGAGTGAACATCATCTTAGTCCATAAAAACTGTACATCTTCCACTAAAGCTACTTGTTTTTCTCTCTTCCATGTACAGACTGAACCATGTGAATGTTGTTCAGGCCAGAGAAGTACCTGAAGAGTTGAGCTCCATTGCTTTAAATGACCTACCTCTGTTGGCCATGGAGTACTGCTCTAGAGGAGACCTACGCAAGGTATCAAACTGGTCAACTGTAAAATCCTTACCAATTTATTGTCTCCATTTAACAGAAAACCAATTGACCTCTTCACTCAGGTGTTGAATAAACCGGAGAACTGTTGTGGCCTAAAGGAGAGTGAGATCCTCTCTCTTCTCGGTGACATTGGTAATATTTTGATAAACTGTTACTTTATTTTTTTTAACAAATATCCACTGTTATCACATTTAAATGCATAATGCATGTGGAATTGCAGGTTCTGGTATCCAGTATCTCCACGAAAACAAGATCATTCACAGAGACCTAAAGCCTGAGAACATTGTACTTCAGGAGATCGATGGGAAGGTGAACTCAATTCTTTAGCCGTGTAACTCCACCCGCACTGTACTGTACTATTACTCTGGTACCCCAAGGGAAGGGTACTGGAAAATGCAACAGTCTGGGATGGTTATTTTGCTACTATTCCTCCAGGAAACCCACACAAAATACATACAGAACCAAACTGTTCCTCTCGGTGGAAACACGTCATTTGTGTACATGTATGCTGGTGTCATCTGCAGTATCATGTAGTATATTATACAGTTTTTGTATAATATTGTGATAAAACTGTGTGTTTGCCTCCAGCTGGTCCATAAAATCATAGATCTAGGTTATGCAAAAGACCTGGATCAGGGGAGTCTCTGCACATCCTTTGTTGGAACTCTCCAGTATCTGGTAAGTCTTTCATCATTAATGACAGCAACAACTTATTATTACTTTTTTGATCATCATTTTATCTGTTCTGTCAGATATGGTGAAAAAGTTCTGTGTTTTTTCAGCCTCTTGCATGCATGAATGTACTCTGGTTTGGCAGAAAAACTGAATATCTTTGAGGGCTAATCAAGAAAATAATCAACATTAGTTGCAGCCCTGAATCAACTCATTGTTCTTCAAGACGTTTCTTTTTTTTAATATTTACATATTAGTTTCTATGTGTGTGCCAGGCTCCAGAGCTGTTTGAGAGTAAACCCTACACTGTAACTGTGGACTACTGGAGCTTTGGGACAGTGATTTTTGAATGCACTTGTGGCTTTCGTCCTTTTTTACACCACATGCAACCTGTCCAGTGGTGAGCCAACATTTTTAATAACTTTCAATAATAATAATTCTGTGTTAAATGTGTGTTTTTTTGTGTGCGATTTTTCAAATAGATCATTTAATTTTCTTTACTATTTGCTTGCTTTTGTAGGACAAGTAAAGTCAAGAATAAAGGTCCAAAGGACATCATGGCAGTCGAGGACATGAATGGAGAAGTCCGGTTCTCCACACATCTCCCTTATCCCAACAATCTCAGCAGGTAAAGCCATACAGACACTTTTTTTCATACCTACCAGCACTCCTTGTTTTATCTTAACCTTTGTGTTTTGTTGTGTTTGTTGAAAGACCACTGTTGGAGCCAGTTGAGTCTCTACTACAGATGTTGTTACTGTGGGACCCTGCAACACGTGGCGGAGGGCTGGATCCTGACAGAAAGCAGCCATACTGCTACACCACTCTTCAGAATATTCTCAGCATGAGAGTCAGTATGATTTTCCTCAGTGTTTTTATTGTTTAGCACATGCTGCTAAAAAAGAGGGCAGTAAGCAGAGCAAACTTCACACTTGGCACATTTATCTCTCTAGGTGATTCATGTTTTGGACATGACATCTGCTCAGTTGCACTCTTTGGTTTTGGAAACCGAGGAGAGTTTACACTCCCTGCAGCTTCGCCTGGAGACGCAGACTCAGACCCACATTTCTCCGCTGAGTCAGGAGCTGCTGCTGGATTCGGGAATCTCCCTCGACCCACGCAGACCGCCCGCACATTGTCTGCCAGATGGATTGGTATGAGAAACCAGCGTTAACTCGGGCGGCTGACTTAGATTCTGTTGCAGTCTTTGATGTAAATGTGCATTAGTTGTTGTTTTCATCAAAGGGATAGTTCTGTTTTTTTAGTGCAATGAGAAGTCAGACAAACCATGGGCGCTTGCCGTAAAGCCTGTGTTGTTCTGTTCAAACAGTTGATGATTTGTGTTCTCATTTCAGCGTGGTTGGGACTGTGTTATTGTTTTCCTCTTTGATAAGAGCTTGACCAAGTACTCTGGGCCGCTGACTGCTCGACCTCTGCCGGACAGTGTCAACTTTATAGGTGAAAACCAAAGCTTTAACTTGAGTCTTTTTCTGGTCTTTAAAAGCTACAGATTGTGACTGACAATTGAGCAAGTAAAAATAGGTGGTTTTAAGTCACAGCAAATTCATAAAGTGAGGGTTTTATGTCTTTTTTATGTGTTTTCTCAGTCAGGGAGACCAAGACACAGCTCCCACTCTCTGCTCTGAGAAAAGTTTGGGGGGAAGCAGTCAGCTACATCTGCGGCCTGAAAGAGGACTACATACGTCTGTACCAGGGTCAGAAAGCTGCCATGTAAGTGCATAAACGCATAGTGTATACATACGGTCGTATCTGAATCATGCTGACATTGTGTTTGTGTCTGTACAGGCTGAGTCTGCTGCGTTACAACACCAACCTAACACGTTACAAGAACCTGCTCTTCTCCCAGTCACAGCAGCTCCGAGCCAAACTGGCTTTCTTCAAGACCAGCATCCAGCACGACCTTGAGCAATACACCAAGCAGCGACACACAGGCATCTGTGAGTCAACGTGAAACTGTCTCTGTGATATGTACTGTTATTTAAAGTCACCACTGAAGCCTTAAACTGTTGTTGTTGTTTTCACATGAAGCTTCAGAAAAAATGTTGAAAACATGGCAGGAAAACGAAGAGAAGGCTGACAAGTTTACAAAGGTGGGATTGTTGTCAACTTTATTTTACTTTTGCGCAAAGTTTAGAAAGCACTTCATGCTCAGTGGTGTTTTCTGTCACAGGTTGCAGATGTGGGGTATCTTGATGAAGAGATTGTGTCTCTGCATTCTGAGATCGTGGAGTTGCAGAGGAGTGCGTTTGCTCGGAGGCCAGGGGATGTAATGGAACAACTGTCAGTGTCTTTTTTATATTTAAATGATAACAATAATAATAATAATAATAACAAAAAAATGATATGTACAAGTTAACTGTCTTTTTTTCAGAGAGGACAGGGCCATTGACCTCTACAAGCAACTGAAAGCTAAATGCAAAAGTTAGTATTAATTATGATATATAAACGTAGGCACGTCTTTGTAAAAATTAAAAGTCCAGTGTGTTACATTTAGGATGGTTTACTATACTACTCATAATTATTTTTGTATAGTGTATAATAATTTGGTTTTTATCGCCTTAGAATAAGCCTTAAGAACAGGCCTTGTTTTGAGGAGGCCGTCATCTTGTTCTGCAGTGTTTCTGCAGCAGCCCAAACAGATTAACTAGACAGAATGTGCGTTTCAGGTTTTGTAGCAGAAGCTTACTGCACAAACAAGGACATACATCATCCTTTCTGGTCCACAAAGGCCACCATACATAGCGTTGACAAAAGGGTAGAAGGCGAATGTTGAAGGGATTGTGTTTTTCCTAGGTCCCGACCCTCCACACGGCTACAGTGACAGCTCAGACATGGTGAAGACCATTCTCCAAACAGTTCAGAACCAGGACAGAGTACTGAAAGACCTGTACACACATCTGAGGTAATGTGTCCACTAGTTCAGACAGTTCAGACACATGACAGCAAATACATGTCCAACACTGCAAACTAAATTTTACAGACCTCTCTTTGTGTTATTCATGTGATTTCCCACCAACTCTTTTTTTCCCTGTAGTACAATTCTGGTATGCAAGCAGCGCATCGTTGATTTGTTCCCTAAGTTGGAGAGGGCGGTAGAGAACATAAAAACTGCAGAGGCGGCAGTGATGCAGATGCAGATGAAGAGGCAGAGAGAATTCTGGTATCTCCTCAAGATTGCCTGTGTGAGTACATAAGACACGATACGACAAAAAGGATTCTTAGCTGTTGCTCTCAATTTTAAGAGCTTGATGATCTGCAGTACAGTATTAAACATATGAGTCAAAAACACTTTAGCTAATACATTGTGTGGTTTTGTCTTTAAATGTGTATTTTTTAGGCCCAGCCAATTGTGCAACAAACCACTGACGGGTAAGAGCTATACACAGTGACCGTGACTGCTTCTATGTACCACAAGAGGTCACTGCGTTCACTTGACTGTGCTTTGTAATGTGTCACACAAAGAAATATTGTATAGTTTATAGTAGTTTCTCTTCTCTTTTTTTTCAGTGACTCTGTTCATCAGTTACTGGATGAGAATCAGCGATATCTGAGTCAGCTGACGTCTCTGCTGCAGGATGCCACCCAGGAGATGGAGCACAGTGTCATGGTATGGACTGCACACATATGAACACAGTGTATGTCTGTCTGTGTAAGATTACACTTGATCTTGATTGATTTTGAGATGTCACTCTGGGTGAGATGTTAGTTGGCGAATAATATGCGTTACATAGTAAACTGTTAATGATAATATCCATGTAAAATTATTTCATATGTGTATTCTCTTTCTCTCTCTCCAGGAGGAGGACTGGAGTTGGACTCAGTACAGTGTTGTGAAAGCTCAACCTTAGAAGCTGTCGATCAAATGATTTATAAGTGATATATTGAGAACAGGTGCCTTTTAGTTACACTATCTGAAAGCTTTGTTGTTAGAAACTGTGTCATTTACATCCACAAGGTGCTGTAAGAGAGTGATGTATGAAGCAGCATGATGTGATAAGCTATTTTTCCAACTAAAATGTTAATTATTGAATTTAAAAAATGTAAAATGTTGAGCTGTCACCAAAACATATTTATTGTACTTTGAATATATGTTGAAGTAAAAACATTGCTGCTATAAACTATGAATGATGGATTGTGAGTACATTTTATAAATGTATGTTCCACATATGTCATGTTTTGTCTTTGTTTAAGCAGTTTGAAGGGATTTTCTCAGTGTTAAAAACCCTGAACCAGAAAACTGTCTGCACACTCACACAGGAAATAGCTTGTTTATAAAAACCCTGGGTTCAAACTTCTCTTGGGAGCTGCTGAAATCCAAACTGCAAAAATGCAGCACAGAGTGACATGCATAAATTTTATATGACAGAGAGAGAGAGAGAGTGAAGTTCAAAGTCATGGTCTCAGAAAGACTGTGGGACTTTGGCGTGGGTTTATTTTTTGCCTTGTGAAAGAATTTGAAATAGATACTGTATTATACGACATCCAAATCTATAGACTACGTGTTCTTTTTGGAGTAGGCAAATTCGTAATGTGCCTCTGAAATAAATAAGTAAATTGATTTATGAAACAAATGGATGCTTTTACCAATTTGATTCTATCATGTTCTATGACATTCTAGTCAACGCTAAAATACAGTAGTGTAAATGGGTCGAGCAAAGTCGACTTCACAGGAAGCAGATTTATTCCCAATAAGATAATTTGCTCTATCATCACATGACACTTGTATAGCGAAATGAGCGAAAGACAAGGCAACTCTAATTATTATTTAATTGTTATTAGAATTATTTTACACACGTGAAAATCCCAGTATTTCTGATTTTCCTCCAAGAACATGTACCACAGTTTGAGAACCATGGGACTAAAGGGACACCTTTCATTTGAGGTGTTAATGGTGACATTTTAGAGATGATTTGTGCATTTTTAATACATAATCTATTGGAAAAATATGATTACATTGTGTAAATATAATGTTCATTAGGGGCCAGAGCATTAGGGCCAAATGTCTTCTGAGATTAGTCTTTTTATTTTAGAATTTTCCAAAAAGAACTCATATGTGGCCCTAATCCTCTTTCCTATAAAGTGTCCTTTGTTGCGCTACGCAGCTGCTGTGTTTTTATGACATTAGCTAGCAAATTATATAAATCCATTTTTATTTTTATCTGATGGTGCTGAAAAGTTGTGTATTTTCCGAGTGTCCGTGAAGGCAGCATCATGTAACAAGTAGCAACCGAGAGTGAAAGCTGTAGGAGGCGGAGGAAGGTGAGTGATTTATAGCTGAGAGAAAAGGGGCGTTAGTGCCCGACTCTGTGGTCAATTTATTTACCTTTCAAAACCAACGATCGCACATTGAGCTTTGTTGTATCAGAGCGAGTGGCGCAAGGTGAGTGAATCTACCGGTGTCTCTGCGGCGGCAGCGTAACGAGCTAACGTTAGCATGACGCTAAAACAATCCGAACCACCCGATAATCACAGAGCTAGCTGGTGGCAGCATGCTAACCCCGGCTACTGGCTAACTCTAATGACACTAACCGAATAGTATGTCCGCCCGTGTCGCTTTGTTGGATTCACTACAAATGTTATATTTATTGTTGGTTGTCAACGGAGCCAACGCGTTGCATTGTGTGCAGTGAATCGCAAGTTGTCTCTGTGAATGCAGTATTTTACAAGCTAGTAGCGTTAGCGTTAGGCTAAATGTTCCTATTGAGTCACTACAATATGGAGCATATTGTACACTGAAGTAGTCATTTGGGTATAATATATATATATATATATATATATATATATATATATATATATATATATATATATATATATATATATAAAACTATAATTAAAACTTATTTTTTATGTGGCTCTCCACCATGAATGACGGTGGGTTAGGTTAAGTTGACATTTGTGACATCTGTAATGAAGTGAGTATACTATCGCCTATAATTAAATAATGTACACTATAATTTATATTGTCTCCAGGGAAATCTATACTTTGCCAAAAGTGCTACTACAGTTGCAGGATTAGGGTTTGATGAAAAAAATACAATTATTTAGTATTGCGCCTGCCTTGAAACACACACCATTTAAAGATTACATTAAAATGTATGTATGCACGACCTGATTTTAAAAACCGTTAAAATAGAAAACACTATTAAAACACAGCAGTAATGTAAAGAATAGTCACTGTGCAAAGTGTGCAAGAGAAGAGTAAATGACAGAGTTAACCTGATTTGAAGTTAAGTAGTCTGATAGATAATAAACAAGAGATCATGACCATTTGCCCACTTTCACTTGATGTTTGCCTCAAGTTGCATTCATTTCTAAATTGGACAGACAGTTCAGCAAGCTGCCTGTTTGAAGAGGGACTCAGGAACCAGAATATGATAGATGCAATGTTTTGATTTGGGATAGCAGAGAAAATGCATGGGAGACCCAACTAAAGAAGAAAATTAATAATACAAAAAAAAAGATTATTCCCCATATTTGGAATACATTCCTTGGCGGACATGCAGTCTCACAGTCCTGTGTGACTGCATGGACAGACAGTGTTCCTCATGAGACTCATTTCAAAATAGTTCTGTACCATGTAGTTATTCTCTAAACGTTCATGAAGGTTCAATCTATTAGTAGACAGAATTAATATTAGCTCTGTGTACGCAATTAACTACTAATCAACTGTGTTTACTGCTGCTGACAATTACAGAAAAGGTCTGCCTCTTAATGTGTAATGGTACTGTGTGTGCATTTTTTTTCATTCTGTGTGTGCAGGTGAGCGCTAGTGAGGATGACGATGCCGCATGTAGGGGCAGTATTTGCAGCTATAGCAGGAGTGATGGCCATCCTGTTGCACTCCTCCATTCACAAGATAGAGGAAGGACACCTTGCTGTGTACTACAGGTATCGTAACATTGTCTGACCCATGACTGGAATGGAATTAACCCATATAAATTCTTTGAACGGGATGGCATATTATTATTTGTATGAGGCGTAATAAGGGCCATTCTGCATGGAATTTGCATGTTCTTTTCCGTATGTGCGTGGGTTTTCTCTTGGGTTCTCCGGTTTCCTCCCACAGTCCAAAAACTTGCAGATTTGGGAATTAGGCCAATTGTGTGTTATTACATGATTGTTCCTCTCTATATGTTGGCCCTGTGATGGACTGGTGACCTGTCAGTCAGGTGGGATTGGCACCAGTGGCCCCCCTGACCCTCATGTGGAGGATAAAGTGATAGATGTTGGATGGATGGATGGAGATCCATGTTTGGATAATATTGCATGTAAATTCAGCCTGGGTATGGAGATGTTAGTGACTTGACATGTTCATGAGGTTGAATTAATAGCAGGACCAGGTGCTTTAATGTAGTATATTTCAATAAAATCCATATTGCCACTGAATGAAGTCCTGTCCTTCTTGAAATACAATTATAAAATATTCCAGTTTTGAAGTTGAAGTCGGATTTAATTAATTTATTTTTGTTTCAGAGGTGGGGCTTTGTTGACTGGTCCCAACGGTCCTGGATATCACATTATGATGCCTTTCATTACCACCTTCAGATCTGTGCAGGTAAACTTAGCCTGGCTTTTTAGCAGAGTTTGAAGAAGAAGAAGAAACAAGTACACACATACATTTCAATCAAAATCAAACAGTAAATGTTATTAATTAAGCAAGTGTAGACTGTTTTTTTTTTTTCTTTAATGGTCATGACTGCTCCACTGCACCTGTCACAAAAAAACCAGACAGTTGTACAAGAGATTTCTGATGCATAGCAGAGTTATGTGGAAAGTACAAGTTAACTGTACTGTGCTACACATGAAAACCAAAATGAGATCTTCTATAAATAAATCAGCTTTCACATGCAAACATTTGCCACTCAACTGTGGCTGCACTGCTGTGGCACCATTTGTTGCGCTGTTAAATACGCTGAATGCAACTTAAATACATTTTGTTTCCTATTGCATTTTATTCTGAGTTTTCAGACAGATTTACAACCAAAGACACTTGTTGAAGTAGCTAAGACCTGTGTATGGATATATAGAACATGAACATTGAGGTTTAATAATGTAACCTAAATTTAACATCATCCAGAGCTCAGTTGTGATGAAAAGGATGGAGATGATTTAAGTTTACTAGAATGAATTGGCTGATTGAATGAAGACTATAATGTCAAACAACTTGTTTTCAATTAAAAGATTGAACATTCACATTTAAATATTTCTTTCAGACTACCCTCCAAACTGATGAGATAAAGAATGTGCCTTGTGGAACAAGGTAAAACTGAGTTCAGCAATGTAGCTGCAATAGTCAATTGATTATGTATTTAACAGATATTTTGTTTTCCTTTCACAGCGGCGGGGTAATGATCTATTTTGATAGAATAGAAGTCGTCAACATGCTGGTCCCTACAGCAGGTACAGATTGTTCTTACTTCCCTCATTGCAGAGGTTCCTCATGTGGTTGACTCATAAACAGCTGTTTGTGGCCTTACAATGTTATATTTGTCTGTTGTGCAGTGGTGGACACCGTGAGGAACTACACTGCTGATTATGATAAAACACTAATTTTCAACAAGATTCACCACGAGCTCAACCAGTTCTGCAGCGTGCACACACTACAGGAGGTCTACATTGAGCTTTTTGGTGAGTGCACTTTTGTGTTCACAGAGAGCTGTTTCTGTGTGTGCTCATTACTGACATTACCTGAAATGTGATACACAGACTGGCTTTTTTACAAACAGCTGCTGTTTTTGTTTGTCTTGCAGACATTATAGATGAGAACCTGAAGACTGCATTACAGAAAGATCTTAACGCAATGGCACCTGGACTTACAATACAGGTAACTTGAACACAAAACTAGAGGGGAGTACTAACAGGAGTTTGAAGTTGCATGGGACAGCAGAGCTAGAATGTGGCTCACGCATGGCTGCAAGAAACCCAGAAGGCTAAGTGATATGACCAAAAATGACTATGTTTACGGTAATCATCCTGATGTCAGATAATGATACACTGATGTTTGTGTGAAGGTCACACATCCGGTGTAAAATATTCAAAGCACTTTCTTGTTTTCCGTTTATACAGCACATGGAAATGTTCAAGATGTAAATGATGCTGTAATCATACCGTTGTAAGATCTTGCTCTTCAATGTGTATCAAAACATTTACCATTTTCCTGTGTACATTTTCAGAATTTATTGTTATTGTATATTTAGAATTTTGCCCTGAGGTAAACTATTGCAGTCTCTGGGGAAATGGCATCTTTAAAACTCAATGTTCACTTGTGGTGCAAGTCAGTCATTGTAAAAACAGATTGATCAACATCAAGACAACTGTATGCCGTCTAGATTAACTATGCAGATTCTCAGAATTTTCTCTTAATAACTGAATCTTTGACAGTAGTTTGAAATTAATCCTTATTTTCTTACAAAATATGACGCAAAACTCCCTTGATGACCTGGCCCCAGTAAATGGTTACAAATTAAACTTCAGTGTTTTAAAAAGGCTGTAAAGATTTGTGTGTTGTGTTTGTTATGGAGTGGCTGTCAAAGTTTTACTTTAGACCTCAACATAACTATATTGTACTTTCTTTAAAATGTATCATCACAGTCTGTGTTCTAACTTCTCTCCTCCCTGTGAAATTGTTTGATAGACAGATTGTGAGAAAAGACCCATCTTGTTTTTTTTTCTTCTTTTCTCTACTCTGTTTCTACATCGTAATAAAGGCAGTCCGTGTTACCAAGCCAAAGATCCCAGAGTCTATCAGGAGGAACTTTGAACTCATGTGAGTTTGTAAATCTGCACTTACTAACACAGTTTTGAATTTCCCCTGTTACCCACTCACAAAGAAAATATTTGTAATTATTCAATTTGTTTGTATGTGTGCAGGGAAGCAGAAAAGACTCGTCTGTTAATAACAACTCAGACTCAGAGGGTGGTGGAAAAGGAAGCGGAGACAGAAAGGAAAAAGGCCATTATTGGTAAATTTGTGGTCTTCTTACACCTAATTCAGTGTGCTATGTTTTTATTTACGTGAGCCAAAAATGAGCAGTTTCTTTCTGTCTGGCACTGGTGTGTAACCTTTCTGTTGACCTCCACCTCCTTTACATGTGTTAAAGCTCACAGCTTTTCTCTCTTACAGAGGCTCAGAAATTGGCCCAGGTAGCAGAGATCCAGTTCCAGCAGAAGGTGATGGAGAAAGAGACGGAGAAGAGGATCTCTCAAATAGAGGGTTAGTTTATTTAATTTAAATCTTATGTTTTCTGATGTGACAAGATTGTGTCTGTTATTTTATGTTATGACTTCTGGCAAACTGGTCTCACATTTGTCTAGCTCTATTTCCACTGGCCAATTTACAGATAATTAGATTATAGGTGGTTATTAGGTGTGGACAAAAGTATTTGGATGAAGCCTCTTGTCTCCAATGAAGGACAATCTGAATGCTTCAGCATAGAGCATACCAAGACATTTTGGACAATGCTATGCAACAGTTTGAGGAAAGCACTTTTCTATTCCAACATGACTGTGCCCCAGTGCACAAAGCAAGGACTCTAAAGACGTGGTTTGACGAGTTTGGTGTTGAAGAACTTGACTGGCACACACCAGTCCTCAACCCCGTCGAGCAACTTTGGAATAAAATGGAACAGAGATGGCGAGTCAGGCCTTCTCGTCCAACATCAGTGCCTGACAACATGAAAAAAAATAATATAGAAATAGAAACACTTAAGGTCTTCCAAGAAGTGTGGAAGCTATTGGGGACCAACTCCATATTAATACACAGTCCCTGTTGATGTAATGGTCAGGCGTCTGAATACTTTTGTCTAATATAGTGTATCTACAGTGAGAGGAGATAGAGGAGTCTTCCTCATGAACTGTGGGCTTGTTGCTGCTGCTCTTGCAGTTGACATTATCATATGATATGGTAGGAAACCTTACATGCGCCCTCTGCTGGATTTTAAGCGGTACTATTTATATAGGCATAACGATATGCAGCTTGCATTTTGAGCATAGATTGAATTACGGGGGAGCGGAGATGCAGCTTGGCTTCCTTGGATAGGACACAAGCTCCGCTGAAAGTCTGCTTTGTCCATTTTTGAGTCACAGGGTACAGACATTGGTGTTCTGTACAATGAGGCTCCTGAACTAAATAACCCTAATAACAGTAAAATATATCAATATTTGTTTATTCCCTCATTACATGCTGTACCAAATTTCAAACATGTTGTTAATGTCTCCACCAATAAATCTAATGCTATTCCTGCTGTTGCCAATGACCTACATTTTAACGTTGCCTTTCCTCTTGAACTTCTTTTAACCTGGTCACACAGCATTGGATGTTGTGTGTAAGCCACACTGCTTGTTGTGGTTGTAAGACAGTAGGGGAATGACAGGAGAGTGAAGTGATGTGTGTGAGAGAGACACACACACACGCTGCAAATGACCCAAATCTGGAAATGATGACGTTCTCAAATGTCTTGTTTTGTCCACAAACCACAATTATTCAGTTTTAATGATTTATTTCTTTATATGGAGCAAAGAAACCAGAAAACATTCACATGTGAGAAGCTGACAACTCAGAAAACATTCCTAAATCACTGTTAGTTCTACTAAAATCTGACATTTAAAATACATGAACATTTTAGTCCGTCTGAAATACACTGAATATTTTAAAGTTGATGGATGATAAGATAACTCGCAGTGTTGTTTGACAAAAACTAGCTGTGTGTGTGTGTGTGTGTGTGTGTGTGTGTGTGTGTGTGTGTGTGTGTGTGTGTGTGTGTGTGTGTGTGTGTGTGTGTGTGTGTGTGTGTGTGTGTGTGTGTGTGTGTGTGTGTGTGTGTGTGTGTGTGTGTGTGTGTGTGTGTGTGTGTGTGTGTGTGTGTGTGTGAGTGAGAGATGTAAGGTCAACTGGAAACAGTTCAATACCAACAAGCTCGGTGGGAACTGGGGGCATATATTGTTTCCCCACTAATGTTTACATACTGTGTCAAAGACGGTGGTAACTACAATTGTAGCTTCACTTTACTGACTGTCTCTTTGTCTCAGATGCTGCTTTCTTGGCCAGGGAAAGGGCTAAGGCTGACGCCGAGTTTTACACTGCTGCCAAGTCTGCTGAAGCAAACATGGTAAATAAAAAAAATAAAAAAATTCCGACACAAACACACTATCACGCAACAATATAAATTTAATCCTCACATACTCTTGTGTATGTCTTAAATCTTTACAGATGAAGTTAACCCCAGAGTATCTGGAGCTGATGAAGTACCAGGCCATAGCAGCTAACAGTAAGATCTACTTTGGCCAAGACATCCCTAACATGTTTGTAGAAGGAACCAACAGTCCGCCTAAGTCTCAGTCCAACACTGAACCAGGCCCGTTAAAGAGAAATTAGCTGGCCAGTGACTCCACAGCCGTTCCTCTACACAGGACAGGAGAGCCTGATGAGGTCTTGTCTTGTCTGTGGGGTGGAGAGCACTGAACTGAAGGTGATGGGTGGGATGGCTTTGATCCTCTTTGGCTTTTTTGGATTGGTGAGCAAAACACCACAAGTCTTAAATGTAAATGGTAGAGAGAGAGGGGCGGGGGGAGAGAGAGAATGTAAGGTGAAAGTGAGCGGTAGAAACGGCAACGTTAAAGGGAAAGTTGTTTTTTTTGTTTTTTTTCCCTCCACCTTCCACTCTTTGATAAAAGATGTTTTAGCAATGAGAATGATGCCATAATTAAAAATGAAAAGCATAATTAATGCTCCTGCCTGGGAAGGTGACACCATGTTGCCCCAAATTAACATGTGCTTGCAATCTGTGTGGTGTTGAACTTTGCTTTTGTATGCAAGGGGGTGGGGGGTGGTTTGTGATGAAAACAATCTTGATTTTTACTTTTCAATTAATTTTTGTTTTATTTCAACTGGAATCTGTCAGGTGACACTAATTAAATGCAGGATGTTCGCTATTTTGACCCACCTAGGTTTCCTAATAAGTAATATAACACATGTGCAAGATCTAACAAGCTTTTAAGAGTGTTCTACAAACAAGTGGCCTAACTTTGTTAACTTTTCACCTGAGCCTGAGTTTAGTTGTAGTTTGTTGATATTTTCTTTTTAACGTGGGAGGATGGTTCATGATGTGGTCTTGGGTAAGTGGATAACACAGTGGTGTTAGGTCAGTTATAGTGATTTAAGAATGCAGAAAGACTGATGTCACTGCACTGAGATTTACTGTGAAGCAAACTGAGAAGAAAAAAAAAGATCTGCTGCTCCAATCAAATTTGATTTTCCTGCAATTAAAAATTAATTCAAGAGGATTGAGTGTTCAAAGTTACTGCACTGTGTGAACGCGTTGAATTACGGAGACATTACAGAGAGAGGTTGCGTGTCGTCTTCCTTGTCAAGTAAAGTCACTAAATCCTTCCTTCCTTTTTAATCGGTTTTGAGCGTTGGGGCCGTGCATGTTGATATTAGTTTTGGCTTTATCCTGATGATTAGCAGCGTTTGCATTTTGCCAGCTAACTCTTCTTTTACTGCTTATTGTGAAATGACTTACTATAAATTCTCAGGAAATCTTATTTCAGTAAAAGAGCTGCTTGAAGGCGATACTCCGAAAGACATAGTTGACGGTTGTGTACGAATATTTAGTCAAATGAGAATGAACACCACAAGCTACGATTGAAAATCCATTGTCAACAAACAAACACCTTTATACTACATTCAAATTTTGGCTCCTGCAAATATTTATGGTGACATGTTAATTAGTGCATGTCACCGTTTTACTGCTACTTCTGTTTACAGTAGGCGTCTCCTCTACCTGCTGTGCTTGTTTACATTTTTATGAAAGTCAAATATTGACGTACTGCAACCTTTTACAACCATAACAAAATAATTGAAATGATTTTAATGGCAACTCATGCAATTCCTATATATAGTAATTAAAAAAACATGTATTTAGATTTTTGTGTTCCATGTTTGGTGTAACGGCGTGAGCTCCAGCACTACACGACAAAAAAAAACAATCTTTGTTTTGTTTTAGCGATGAATGTCGACGCATGAGCTTACTCCAGATGCAAATTGGTGCTAGTTACTATGGTGTCAGTGTTTGTTCGGCACTGTTTGGCAGAAACATGGAAATATACTCACACTATTGAGAATTCAAGCCTTAAATGAATAACAGTGGACTAACCCAGAGTGAAGGTCTCAGTAATAATAAACTTCCACTTGAACTAGCCTGTGTGCTTGTATGTACAATGCTGTACGCGACAGCCTCGTCCGAGACTCTAGCAAAGAAAGGAACAACTAGCAGTGGGACACTGTTTGTAGGATGTTGTGTTGTGTACCTGACCTCCAGCAACCTGGAAGTTACTGGCTGCACTCTGCGTTTGCTTTGGTGGTGGGTTCAAATAACGCTGCAAAAGGAGGGTATGAATTTCCTTTTTTCAGAATTTTTTCTTTTTGTCAATATTTTGTATGATCTGTGAAATCTAAACATTGTCTCCCTGTTTTAAAAAGATTTATATGAAATGAAAATGTTTTTCCAGTTTTGACAATGTTGTAAAATAAAGCCTATTTTGGTACCTCTCTGCTCCCCTGGGCCTGTTTGTGTATGTGTAGACATTGTGCAGTACACTTGGCTGCCAGCAGGAGGAGAGCTAACACTGTGAGTCAACAAAACAAATGTTTGTGGTTGTGTTTTGAAGCTAAATAGTTGCCACACTGTGTGTTTGCTGTTTGTTTGGATAAGCTTTCTCAATGGTGTCCACCACTTAATGTAAGCCCTAAATTAGCAGCATTGGTTTTTCTTAAAATAATTTTTTTATGTTTCTGTATGTACAAGCTCTTTAACCAAAATTATATTTTTGAGTGCTAAAATATATTTCTTATTTTAGATACTTTATTAATCCCCTTAGGGAAATTACTGTCAGTCTCAGACTGACTGATATTCTCTGCATTTGACCCATCCTAGAATTAGGAGCAGTGGGCTGCTGCACTGAGTAGCGCCCGGGGAGCATTGGGAGTTGGGTACCCCAGCCCTTTTTTGGCCGGGTGGGGATTTGAACCAGCGACCTTCCGGTTACAAGTCAAGTTCCCTTTCCACTTGGCTGCCTTATGTTATGTAATCTACGTTATCGATGCATTTTCAAATTAACTATGTTACAAAAAGCAGATAAATAGTAAAGCACATTATTTTTTTCTTCATTATGATGTCAAATTGTAGTTATTTGCTTGCATTCCTGAACAGAAAAATTAGTTTTAGTTGATCATATATTCACATTTTCTTGACCGGTAGTTCAATAAATGCAACAAATGGTTTTTGAAATGAACTTATAAGGTGTTTGATACCATGTTTTATAGATAAAACAGAATTATTACGTCCGTTAGTTCTTGGCACATTCAAGATGACCCATGGTAACTTGCAATAATGTGCAATAATTATATTTTAGACCTCAGGAAATGCACAAACTGAGGCTGGATGATACTGTTACAATAGGTTTTCCCATTTCCTCTGAGCCTGATCCTTATGTAACAGCAGAATCAGTTACTTTGATCTTTTAAAGTGCAGTATTTGTCCAAAATGACTCAGGGAACAATAAATAAAACACTGTTCTTTACACGTTCTCTGCTGTTCTACAGTCCATGTTCACGTGTTGTTAACTTTACACCCGTATGTTTGTCCGTTGACTTTGTAAAATGTTCCTCCCAATCCTGGAGCCCTGGCCTCAGCAGGGCCTGTCAGCTGCTAACAAAGGTTTTCAGGAAATGTTCGGTGAGTGTGAGAGAACAAGTGACTGCTAAGCGATCCCTCATTTGAGTGACCAAATGAGGGATCGCTTCCTCTTATCAAACTCCTCATGGAAGCCTCTCTGGTGTTTGTTTTTTTTCCACAGACAAAAGGCCAGCGCTTGCTTTCTGACCTGGTTTCCCCTCATATTTGGGAGAAATGTGATCATAAACCATGCTTGTGTGAGTACATCCTCATCTTGTTTTCATGTGTTGATGTCTAGTGGAGTGTTTGTCTGATTTCATATCTGGGGTACAAAGTCAGCAAGTTTAAATCCCACCCTCCCTCTCAGGAAGTCAGGTCAAGGTCATATTTGCTGCCATCTGGTTGAGGCAGCACTTCTCTTTCCTTTTTTTACTCTTCCGTTTGGATCTTCAGATCCTGACTGAATCTGTCCCTCACCAAGAGATACGAGGGTGTGGTCGCTCATCTCTCGGTTCAGGACTGTAAATCTCGTCCAGTGATTCATCATCAGCAGCAGCAGCAGCAGAGAGCGCATACTTCAAGAGCTGCTCAGGTTTTCTCTCACATTCCTTGTGTGTATGTGCAGTGCAAACGTCTGACAGAAATTATTATTACTTAGTTTATTAGTAATTAGGGCACTCACACAGTAGTGCGTGCACTTATTTAGATTTTGGTCATTTATGAGACCTTAAACGTCGATGAAAACATACAAAAATTGGCATGCAAATCAGAACTAGGCGAAAAAGTGTAAAAGTGGTCCCGAGAGTTGAAACCTGTTAGGACAAAGCAAAAACTTAAGTTGCTTGAAACTTGGTGGAAACATGTCGTAGCCCAAGACAAACAAAAATGGCCATTTTGAAATTGACATCCATCTTGGTGAGTTCGTCTGAGCACATTAATTGTAACATAAAAAACATACGTGTCAATTTGTACTAGACACATCAAAGATGAAAAGATGTGAAATGGTTTTGCGGATTCAAAAAGGCGCGGCCACGACAACCATCGCAATATTGGCAGATTGCGATCGTTTGTCACGAGGTGGCCTGTGACTTTGCCGTACATTGACCGAGTCACGGGCACAGCGCCACCAGCTGGCAGCATGGCAGTTGCAGTTGAAGTCTCTGTTTTTCCCAGCGTCTTAAATGTATCTTTGCTCCATATAACAGACATTTTATGGCCCTAGTTGCAGCCCTAGACACACACTCCATGTCATTTAATCAGCAAGTTAATTTTGGAAGCCGATGCTTGAAATTTCACATCAGTAACGAGCAGTCTTCACACTTGAATGGGAACAAGAGCTGCATCAATGACTGGTGTATATATTTAGACTTGAAAGGAAGCGAGAGTCAGTGCACAAACATAGAATGTCATTCGGTTTTGTTACGACTTGGTTATTCACAAGATTCGACCTTCTACTCGGCTCATTTGGACGTGAACTTCTCGTATTCAGAAAGAGAATTTAGAAAGAAAGAGAGGGTCAGTCACTGCAGAGTATCATTTTCTTTTTTTTTTAATCATAAAAAAAGTGTATTCACAAACTATTATCACTAACAGGACTTCACAAATCGCAAAGGAAATAATAGTCGACAAACAGAAACCACAGTCTTTGTGGTTGGAATTGTGTTTGACACCACACTGTATTCTAGAAGACGCGCATGCATTTGGTTTGTAAATATTTGGACAATAAAGGAGAACAGGGAGAGAGGGATGAGGATAGGAGATAATAAATGAGCAGTAATGCAACATTAACAGCTGTAAACACCAAAGAAATAAGGAATAAAAAAACATTGTCATAAAACACCATGAGCTAACTATTTTTTTGATCATTTAATCTAGTTAATCACGGCTTATTAATCACTATTTTAAGTGAATACTATTTTTTCTTTGAAATGATTCCTGATATTGTCCGTGTGGGCATCAGTTCCGATCACCGCTGGCTCTGCATGACCCCAGGTGCTGGGTGAGCTCTTCGATGCGCATGTCCTTGAGGTGAAGCAGGTGCTCTAACTTGTTCACTTTGAGCTGTAAGACCTACACACACACACACACACACAGGAAAGAGAGAGAAGGATGTGACCAAACCAGAAAGTGGCTGAATTAAGGTGTTGCACAGCGGAGTCATTGTTTACTTCCTCCAAATCCTGCTGAGGTGGCCACAGATGAAAAACAAAAAAAAAAAAATTCTTATACCCACTGAGCAGATGCCTTCTCATCAACCACAGAGTACTTAGAGTACTTAGTTGTGATGGTTAAGGGAATGCATTATGTCCACGAGGTGTCGTCCTCACTACGATATAAAACTGTGTGTGTGTGTGTGTGTGTGTGTGTGTGTTTTACCTCCACAGTCTCCTGCAAAGCCATGACCGCTTGCTCTTTCTCCTGCAGACTCATTAGGACGATTGGGTCCATGTCTGTCTGAAACTGCAACATGTGCTGCATGTGACTAAAAAGAAATTATAAAAGAGCATTCAAATAAAAGAGGCACAAAACATAACACATCAGTATATTCATTACCAGTGTTGTAATGTTTGTTACTGTACTTTACTTTGTTATTTATATTTCTAGTAACATTTCCTAAATAAATTGTGTACTTTTACTCAAACTATCTTTGTTACTCGTTACTACCAAATAAAATCAGAAGAATAGTTGGCAATGGTCTGTAGTTGAGCTGCTTTACACTACAGTTTTATCATTCACGCGCTTCAACATGGGGTTAAGTGTCTTGCTCAAGGACACATATAGACAAGCAGAGCCAAGAATTGAACCCTCATCCTTCTAGTTGAAAGACATCAATCCTTGCGCCTCCTTACTAAAACTTAAGTACATTTTATATCAGAAAAACACTTTTGATACTTAAGTAAAGTAAATGTCATATACTTTAAGACTTTTACTTAAGAAATATTATGAAAAAAAGTCATTTTCTGCTAAGATACTTGCACTTTTAGTCAATTACTGTTCATTACTATCTAAACAAGCATTATGGATTGATTTCAAGTCAGTTTTTTTTTAATCATACCTGTTGCTGAATCTGCTCAATTCTTTTTTCATCCCGTCTCCCCTCAGATGAATATCTCCACTCTGATGAAGTTCTACAGACAGACAAAACTTTATGTGACTGAAAGCTCATCTCTCATAGGAAACACAAATCTTAAGAACACAACTAAAGGGTAAAGGGAGGAGATGAGGAGACAGATCCATGATGATAAACACGAGCACAGGGGGGAGGAACAAAGGTCAGGTGAGGTCAACAGGTCAGATGTATCTTGTGGTCCCAAAGACCCATTTCAAGACGCGAGGTGATCGCTCCTCTGAAGCAGTAGCACCTTGAGTCTCTGGAACACTCTCCCTTTTTCCCTTCGCTGCCTAGACACTGTTGTTGCTTTCACAAAGCAGTTAAAAACTTTTCTTTTTAATCACAACCCTATTCTTTTAGTTAGACTATGATTTAGACTATCAGTATTTTATGTACTTGTATCACCCTGTGAAGCACTTTGTGATTCCATATCTGTGAATGGTGCTATACATAATAAAATTGACTAAATACACGTGTACCTTCCCTAGGGCTAAAGTACATAACCTCAAAACCTATCCTTAATAATGTGCGTTCTCCTTTTTTGGATGATTTGCTGTCCTTCCTCCTGATCCTGATGACCACTCCCACATTTAACCCAGCTTATGTGTGATTAAACTGATTAAGGCTGTTATTTGTAGTTTTTTAGACTTTAATCGCAAGCTTGGTGCTATTGTTGTCTTTTGCTGTGTGGAGTAGTGGTGAGTCAAAGATATCGTGCAATACAAAAAACGATATTTTAATTACTAAATTAAGGCTTCACATTCACGTACATAGACTTTATGCACTGTGTGTTGTGAATAAATAGAGGCATCCTGCAGTCTTAACTTTTCACATTAACGTTTTGTTTTCTTCACTTGAGACCGATATCGTGATGTATCGCTATATGATTGTCTTGCAATATATTGACGATGACAGAATCGTTGTATCGTGATATTATTAATATTGTGGACCATGTATCATGTATCTTATTGGTTAAAAAAAAACACATGTTTTTACTGACAATACAATGCTGTCTGTACATGTCATGGGTCAAATATACCAGCAGTGGATTAGAAAGGATGGTTTTGTTTGCAGCCACTCTACCTGTGTAATTTTTCCCAAACTTCCTGGGGTCACTGAATTCCGATTCCTGCGTAAAACAACAACAACAACAAAAAACAAATCTGATTATTGTTCCAGCAACGCTGCTTTGCTTACACGTACAAAGGGACTTAAGGTACAAACAAACAAAAGTACCAACCAGTGCATTGCTTTTGGTCTGCTCCAGTTTAATTTCAATCTTCTCATTCAGGGCGAACAGTACTGGCTCTATCACTCCTGGAGAGCAGATGATAATCTTGTTCACAGTTTCTTCAGGCACATTAAAGTTCAGCTTGGAAAACACCTTCCTGCCTCCCCGCCCCGCCACAAAGAAACACACATAGGTAAGCATTAGCGATGATGATGATGGTGGTGAATAAAGTGTGTTTAAATGTTGAAAAGTGTGGAACAGTAACGAGGGTTTACGGGCAGACACTGAATAAGAATGTCTGTATATTGGTTTAGGTGAGGGCCTTGTTTTATAGGGCAAACAAGACTTTTTCAGAGGCAAATCAAATATTGATTTAATCATTCAAAAATATTGTATTTTGTTGTTTGAGCTCCCTGATTAGTTCTAAATCCAAATGTTTCTTCTTTTCAGAACATACTGTATTCTCCACTTCATACACTCACCGATGGTATAGCATATGGTTATAGCAAAGCAAACATGAAGTTTGACCACATTAATGTGGGAGAGAATCTTGTTGAAGTATCCAAGGGGGAGTTTTATGTTTGTGAACTGTGAGCACACAGTAAATTGGCGGATAATTAACGTCCGTGTCAGCACTTTAGTTTGTAAAGGTTTGCCTTTATTTAAAAACAATTAATGGTGAGATTTGTGTTCAAGAAAGAACCCCAACCTTGTTAAAAAAGGTAACTAAGTAACCTTTACTCTGAGTACATTTTAAACAAGTTACTTTAACTTGAGTACATTTTTAGAGCAGTTACTTTTACTTGTGTGTAAGGTTTGTGCAATATGTTTGAGTCTGTAAATATACTATTATGAATCATTTATTGTGTCTATCTATCTATCTATCAAAAAACAAACAAACAAACAAACACAGCAGCTTTCTTGCCTGTTGAGGACTCTCCAGTTACTGAGCTTCTGTGGTCTGGAGTTTGCAGGAGCGTAGTTGTGCAGATCAACGAGCTTTGGGAAGAAATGTTTCACAACCTCAGCGGTCATCACTACGGAGGTGAAGGGTCATAGGTCACAGCAAGTCATAATGAGCACATGAGTGTAACACGTGACAGATGTATTTCAACGTCACTCACCTCCGTCGCTGAAGTCTCTCGTGATGTGTCTCTTTGGACGAGACAGCGGTATTTTGTCGACCCACGAGTACAAATGCCGCAGTTCCTCATCACTCAGTTTCTGCGCCATATTCTGCTCAAAGACGTGCGTGTTTACTGAGCGTGTGTTAGGCCCGATGTGTTCTCCTCCATCCCATGGAACATGAAAGAACTAATCAGAAGTATCCGTCGCTTCCTTTCATGTCGCGCGCACCTGTGGAATGATCACACGTGGCGTCATGTTTTTCTTCTTCCTCGCTCAATGTGATTATTTGTATCTATCAGAACAAGCAAGTTCCTAAAACTACTGAGCTTTTAGCTTCCCCGTGCGACGTGTTGTCTAAAGCGTTGCTGGGGCGACCATTCACTTACCATGGCAACCAGGGGCTGTTCAAAAATCTTTGGGTGCCCAGGGGCAGGGGGGGCGTGTATATTTTTTGGTTTCATTTTTTGTTATCTATCATTCATTTATTTATCATTTATTACATTATTTCTGTATCTTTTGTATAAGTGAATTTAATTTGTAATATTGGGATTTTTTTGTTATTAAACGTGATTATTTCGAATCAAAAGAATCTCATGAGCACTTTCTAGTTCGTATTCCTCAAATAATTTGTGCAATTTATTTCCAAGTTGAATTATTATTTATTTTAAAATATACAGGAGAAAGCACTTTTATCATTATTTTTTTGATCTAGATCCAGCTTACCACCAAAAATGCTAAAACTGCCTTAATTGCAATCCCCAGACCCATCTTTATAAATCTGAAAACATTCTGTCTGATTTTGATTTATATACTTTTGGATTTGTCAGTCAGTCAGTCATCATCATCTACCGCTTTATCCTCTGCTAGAGGGTCGCGGGGGGTGCTGTGCCAATCTCAGCTACATCGGGCGGTAGGCGGGGTACACCCTGGACAGTTCGCCAGTCCATCGCAGGGCCACACACAGATAGAGACAAACAACCATTCACTCTCACACTCACTCCTATGGTCAATTTAGAGTGTCCAATTTACCTATCCCCACAGTGCATGTTTTTGGACTGTGGGAGGAAGCCGGAGAACCCGGAGAGAACCCACGCACACACGGGGAGAACATGCAAACGCCATGCAGAAAGGCCCTTGTTCCAACCGGGGCTCGAACCCGGGTCTTCTCGCTGCAATGCGAGAGTGCTAACCACTACACCACCGTGTGGCCCCCTTTTGGATTTGTATAGCTGTTAAATTTCTATCCAAGCAATGATAAGTGCACTCTTGGCTCAGAAAGAAAAAAGAATGGGACCAAAGGCCACACAGATCCAATTACAGATTCACTCCTGCCAATATTGGCTATTTTCTAGTTGTTTTAAATAAACAGGACTTCAACTAGGTGATGTACAAGCTTGGACACAATTTGTGTTTATTAATTTATTGTAATTTATAGCATTTAACTATGACCGCTTAGGATGTGTGGGTGGTGGAGTGGCTCAGTGGTTAAGACAAGTACCCTGGATGCGAAAGGTCACAATTTCGACTCCACACCTGGCTGATTGTACTCAATTCCATTGTAAGTTGCTTTGGATAAAAGCGTCTGCTAAATGACATGTAATGTGTACCACAATTTGCTTTAATTGCTGCAAAGCATTTGTCACATATTTATTGTGGTGTTTTTTTATTTATTTATTTAACCCTCATCCATCAATATGGACATTACTGTCCATTTGGTCTCCTCTTGCAAATTCTGGAATTCAAATTTTAATTTTTCTGATGCCAAACATTACATTTTTTTGAGGATTTTAACCATTTGAATGGCAGTTTGGTTACTTGACGTCACCGTTAAACTATTAAACCCCCCCACAAAAATGAGTTATGTTCCATATAACAAATGTTGGGTGGCTGGGGGAATATTTATAAAAAAAATATTGAATACGTCACACATTTACTAAATTTACTACTCTCTACTAGCCATAAACAATAAAAAAAATATCCACTTCCAAAAACTGCTACAAAAATAGTACGTATTCTTTGTTCTGCTTTTTGGGGCTTGATCAACTTCAGTCCTGCAAAACTATTAATATCAAATATTGAATAATAAATATTGAAAATAAAAAATAATAAATAAAGGGTTAAAATCCTCAAAATGATTGAATATTTGGTCGTTTTGAGCAGGGGTTAAAGTTGTTTCGATGAGTTGTTTGAGATTTATAAAAAAGATATAATGTTTTTACAACAGTTCTTGGAAGTGGATTAGTGGATAAATTAAACTAACGCCTGTGGGTTAAAACATAGGACAAGATGAGGTTAGTTCATCAGAGGTTACCGGTGAGGTTACTAGAGTTACTACTAGCCTATACAACTTGTGTATAGAAGTTCTGTCACAACTCTTGATTAATAAACCTTGATTTTCAACTTCAGATATAAATACACCAGCTAATATGTAAAATGTTGTGTCACGTTTAGAATCATGACGTAATTGTCAGTCCTTTGATGTTCAACTTTTTTTATGTGACGTCATATTGCGAAACGCCAAAGATCTAAGATACCGACGTTCGCCCACATGTAAACAACCCTCTGGACTGTGTGGTTGTCACGCGACAACTGCTCATTTTTATTTTAGAAACCAAGCTTTTGTGATGAGACCAAGACATGTCGGGGAAACAAGACATGACACAGGAGACCAACAGGAGGAGTCCTGTGCTCTGCTCCACGGGCTGCGGTTTCTATGGCAACCCCAGGAATAACGGCATGTGCTCCGTGTGCTACAAAGACTTTCTCCAGAGACAGAGCGGCAGCGCATGCGCTACCACATCTGCCGCTTCTTCTGCCCACAGCAGCAGCAGCAGGGGAGAGACTCTTCTGGCTCAAAGCTGTGACAGTACCACAATCTCTTTACCAGCTGCTACGTCATCTGTACCAGAAGACTCTGGACACTGCAGTGGACCGTCCACAGCCACCGCCAGAAGCAGCAGCCTGACAGCAGACTGTTTGAAAACACTCGGGGATGAAGGATCAGTGGACAGGACCGCAGAGACACAGAAGCCCAAAGAAGAGAAGAAGCGCTGCTTCACCTGCCGCAAGAAGGTTGGTCTGACAGGCTTTGACTGCAGGTGTGGACACATCTTCTGCAGCCTGCACCGATACTCTGACGAGCACAACTGCACCTTTGACTACAGAGCTGAGGGTGCAGAGAGAATCAGGAGGGAAAACCCCAAGGTGACAGGAGAGAAGATCCGGAAGCTCTGAAACTAGAAAAAGATAAACATTTATGTCCTCGGATAAAACTATATGAAAACAAAACCCCAGCATACCTCAAACTACTGAGCTGGCTTGTAGCTTCTCTGGACAAATGGTGTTGTTGTAATGGATCTGTGGGGGCCCAGGCAAACAGGAGCTGGAGGGGGCCCCACCTTGAACTTCTTTTATTTTTATTAAAATACATACCAAGGCAAACAACAACCAACCGTGTGCAATATACAGCAAAAACAAACAAGATAGCTGAAGATGAAACACAAAAAAAGCGGGCGAAAAGCTCAGGAAGGAAGGAGAACTCCAGTCATCCAGTCAGGTGGTTGAAAGGGGGGGGGGCATTTGGGGCCCCCCAGATTCCCAAATTTTTATTGTATATATACAAAAATACAAGATCTCACATGAGTACAAAAAGAAGGCAAACAACAACCAACCTGAGGGACACAACAAAACAAAACAAAAAAAAAATAGCCGAGGATTAAAAACAAAGACAACTTAGAAACACAACTTCTGAGGTGATTTTACTACCTGAGGCAACGATGTAAAAAATATCCAGGCTGAACAGAAATGGCAAAGAAGGGAAGGGATTACAGTGTCTCAATTTACAGCAGTGAATATTCTTCCAACATTATCATTTTATTAATCATATCAGACACATTTAGATCATCCAAAAAAAGAGAGAAAATGTACCCGTTTAGTTTCACCCTGTTTAGTTCCGTTGCCACCATCGACTAATGTCCTTGGTATCATTTCTTTACATTAAAACTATTAAACGTAATCATCACTTCTGCTAAATGTGATGTTCCATGACTAAATAAAACACAGTTCCCTCAGTATGCTGCTTCTCAAATTGAGTGTCGTGCAAGAAAATGCAAAAAAAAAAAAGTATTTTGTTCCCTACAAAAAAGTGATGGCCCTTACATTTAAAGATGTGCAATAGTACATACAGTACACCAAAGTAATGTAACAAAAGATAACAACACAGTTGCCTCATTAGCAATATCTTGTCGTCGCATTTTTTTGAAACATGTCTCTTTCTGCCTTAGTTCTCTCACTCTGCTGTCACGAGCGCCCTCCTCCTCCTCCTCCCCTTCACCACCAAGTCTTTCCATCAGATCACCAGGTCACCAACCACGGTCACCATCAGTGTCTGGATTTTCCCAGTTTACAACCCTTAAGCAGACTCCCCGAGCTTTGATATCTCCCCCACTGTGTTTCAATGTAAAAAGGATGAAAAACAACAACCTTGTGAAACAGTGAATAAATGCTGATTTATTTAAGATGAAAAGTACGATTTCAATAAATACATTGAAAATTTATTTTTGAAAGGTTTGCAGGAAAATTTAAAAAATCCTCAGTGCATGGAAAACAGTCATTGGCATTTGTAAAAGCAGTGCAATTGTTGCTGCTGCAGAGAATATGCAAAAGAAAATCCCATGAGAAACTACAATCAATATGTATCAGACACACAGAGAAGAAAAACACTGCTGTTAAAGTCTTACAAAGTCACGCGTACATTGGTTAGTACAAAACAATCAACTTGTGCCCATGTTGGTGCCACCATTTAAGATGTTTAATGTTATTTATTTCTGGATTTACAAACAATACGTCCAGTTGCCTTCAGCAAACTGACTGAGAACCAAAACCAGTAAAACAGTAAAATAAAGTAAATGTATCTCTATGGCACACAAAACAATTGCCGTGTGAAGTTTTCACACATCCCAGGATCGAGGGAGAGTGACATGAACCATGGCGGCGTAGTCGTTTGTCATTCATGAATGAAGTAGAGAAGTTGAGATTGTCAATGCTGGCTCCAGGTTTTCATCAACAAAGCAAGACAGACGGCAGTGGTCCCTAGAAAAGCTCTGTCACTTAACATTGCAGGTCCTTCGGTAATGAGGTAGTGACATCACAAAACATTTTATTAAACAACACTGACGCATTGTAAGAAGCAAACAATTAAGAAAAAAATTCTGGATGCAATTTTACCTCTTTATAGGACGGCTGGCTTATAGCAGGGTATGGCAGCATGAACGGCTTTACAACCTAAAGAAAACAGTTCATTTACTCACTGGAACAATGCAGACATCTGATTACAGACTAAAACATATAACCTAGTAATAATAGTAAAAAAAATAGTACTGTTTGGTGAGTAGATTAAAGAGATTACCTGTTGAATTTTTGATGGCTGGTATACAACTGTCTTTGGTATATTGGGTGGCTGAAACGGGCCAAAAAAAGTTACCCTTTGACAGTTTAATAACAATAATGTTGTGTTTATAAGTTGTTTCTCTGGAGTTTATTGCATGTGTGGCTACGGGCCATACCTAACTCAACAGGCTACCCAGTTCCTACTGCAGGCTTTGGTCATCTCCCACTTTGACTACTGCAACGCCCTGCTAACAGGCCTCCCGGCCTGTGCTGCTACAGATGGTCCAGAATGTGGTGGCACGCCTGGTCTTAAATCAGCCTCCAAGGGCACATGTCACCCCTCTGTTCATTGAGCTCCACTGGCTACCCTTAGCCGCCCGCATCAAATCCAAATCACTGATGCTAGCCTACAAAGTGCTTCATGGGTCTGCTCCTACCTACTTCAATGCTCTCATAAGGCTTATGTTACCTTTGGACTACTCCGTTCATCATAGGATCGTCGCCTCGCGGTGCCAACACCCCGCACAAAACAATCCAGACTCTTCGTGTGCCTACCGAGAGCTACCAGAACAGGGGTGTCCTTGTCTATCTTCAAGAAGCTCTTGAAGACCCAGCTCTTCCAAGAGCATCTTGTGTCCTAGCACTTACCCTACACCCCCTCCCCTGCATGATCTCCTTCTGCACTTGGATCCACCTCTGAACTTTCACCCTCTATCAGTCCACTGGTCCTATCTAGTGGAGTTCTTTCCAAGACTTCTTCTATGTAGATAATTCCTCTTTTGTAAGTCACTTTGGATAAAAGCGTCTGCTAAATGCTTAAATGTAAATCTAAATACAGACCCTTTGCTATATAAGATGAAAAACTAACACATACAAGGTCGGTGTAAGTGTTTCACTACTGTGGTGCTGATGCTCCTGGATGAAACGGTGACCTCACCACTGGTGCTACAGTTACGTCGTGTGCTCAGTAGCAGACGGTAGAGGTGTGCAGTGCGAAGTGGGCGACGACTCCACAAATCCAGGCTGGCTGGTGACTTGGTCCAGAGGCACTGGATTTAATTGTCCTGAAATAGGCTGGAGGCATCTATACAGAAATAAACACAGAAGTTCAAATAAAAAAAAAGGTCTTGTCTTAACTTCACATACTGAGGCAGAACTTTTTTTCCCGAACCTCTTTGCAGGACGTCTTTTATCAGTGCAGCAGCAGCAGCAGCAGCAGCAGCACACCATTATGATCACCAGCAGAAGTAAGCCAATGCCACCAGCCACTAGAATCACCGTCATATTCACTGCGATACACACATATTGAATGATTACCACTCAAGGAGTAGCACGCATCAGCATACATCACATGCCCACATTTCTTCAGACCAACAGGGGAATTTCATTCAGTCATTGTCGATCTTCAGAACAGAGCACAATTGTTTGAGGTTCCATGAGAAATCTATTCTGAGAATGAATGCATTTAAAACATGATGAATAAAAAGTGAAGCAATAAGGAGGCAGAGACGGGGATATAATATGAAGACCTAGTGCTTATGTGCTCATAGACTCACAAAGTCTCAGTTTGAAAGGTGAAGCTCGGGAAGTGGGAAGGACGAAGCAGTTAGTCACCAGTGGGCAACTCTGCTGGTTGCAAAAAGAGTCAAGCGGAAAATGAACCGAAACTACATTGATGGTCTCTAATCGCTGTAAAATGTAATATGCCACAGCGTATTCTCAAAATGTGTTGTTTCTATAGTTATTAATTTCATAAGTGATGTCTTAGAATTAACTTGTTTTTTTTACCGTTATTTCCTGTTTTTAGGTTGTGCTTTTATTTTGATAGAGTGTAACCGGATAAAGAAAAAAAGAAAGACGAAGCTGCGGATAGTTGAGCGTTCGTACGGCATAAACGGGTCTATTAAAAGTTCAAAAACGCTAAGAAAATGTCTACTAATAATTTCGTTTAGCACCTGGCTGATAAGGGCACAAGGTCTGTCATCATTTTGTTTTAATGTTGTGCTTAATGCTTAATAGTAATGTGATGTCCTTTTATAGTTTTGCATTGTTTTATACCAGTGTATTTTAAGCTAGCAATAACGTTGTTTTGGTGCGATGTAGGATATGTCTGTCGATCTGAAAGGGACAGTTATTTCAGTTGCTTGTTTGCTAGTATAAATAAATTATATTTATTATTATTAGAAATTATTTTTGTGTGTATTAATAACAATTCCTGAGGTTAAAGCTGTAAAATGTCAATTAAAATATCGAATTTTAAGTTAAATATGTTTGTTTATTGCACTGTATTCTGAGGTTGTCATTGAGCTAAAACATGTTAAAAGGGATTTTCTGTTAAAGGTTAAAAACACACTTTTTTGATATTGTTGAACATTACGAAGTTGCTAATACTTTATTTTTGTTACGGTGTGTTCAGACTGTGTTCAAGGGGCCAGAGGTTTTAATGGAGCCACGTTATCATCTATTCAGCTCAAAAATAAACACTTGTGAGCCATAAGTTAAAGAGTTCGACCATCATTCAGCCGGGGACGCTACATGACCCCCATGTGGAAGATAAAGCGGTAGAAGATGCATGAATGGACACATTAGTGGACATCAGTGTGATTGATAGCTTGTAACGTCCAATAGATGCAGAATTGGACATTATTTTTGAATTTTTATATACAATCTATGCATAAGCACACACTGGACCGTACTTGGAGGCTTCTCTTTGCGCGGCTCCTGACAAAAAGGTGGAAGCCAGCCGGGGTTGCAATGACACTTACTCTCGTCGTCACACACCTGTCAGAAATCACACTCACAGTCAGGTTTACAGTTGTGGAGCTTAAGAACTCTGGTGTTGTGAGATTATTCCAGTTTTTACCCCGTTATTGCTGCAATTATGAGAACAGTCACTGGAGTCGTACGCTTTGAGGGTTGTAAAGTCTTGACACTCCTTGCTGTAGCACACCTGAGAGACACAAAAGACACTGTGAGAAGTAAGTAAGTGGAGGTTTTCTTTCTTTGTTGAGCAGAAACAGAATATTTTTTTACCTTGTTGGTGCCACACTTGGTGCCAGTAGGTATATTGCCCACATCTTCAGGGAAATTAGGTACTTTAGTTGCTTCCTTGCACTCTTGTCCATTTGTTAAAGTGTATACGGATTTCCTCTTTGTCACAGGAAAATCCCTGCCTCCAGAGCAGAAAAGTGTCCCGCAGTATTTTTTTCTGGAACCAAACACCACAAACTAATGTTTTTACCAAATAATATCACCCTTTTTCTATGCACGTGACCACAAGAACTTCAACTACATGTTAATGCAAATATCTAATAAGTCAATTAACTTGCAGCAACTCAGTGGATTCAAGAGATGTAAGTGACACGATAGACACGGTAGCTAATCTGAGTATTTCAAAGACTGCTAATCTACTGGGGTTTCAATGTACTATAGGGATGGGAATCACAGAGTACCTGGAACCGATACGATACATGCTCCACGACGCCAATAATATCACGATACAATGACTCTGTGATATAGATATACTGTATATTGCCGGAGAGTCATATAGCGATACATCACGATATCTGTCTAACGGAAGAAAAGAAAACGTTAATGTGAAAAGTTAAAATTGCACGTTTACTGTATTTATTCACAAAGTCTATGTATTGAACGTGGATGGAGCATCTTTTGACGTAGCTTTCTCCACCGTTATCCCGCTGTAAAACTCCCTCTTCTTAAGCCAGATAACGTCTGCCCAAGTTTCGCTCGTTCATGACGTAGCGACGCCCAGTGAGTGAAACTGGCAGGGACTGTTTACTTTACAGCGCCTTGATTTGTTAATTAAAATATCAATATTTGCCCTGGCGTATCGATTATTGTATTGCATGAGGGAGGACGACGACATGTTATCACCAAATTGATATTTTGACCCACCCCTTATGTACAACCATCTGCAGCGTTTACAGTGAATGATCCAAAAAAAGACTGGTTCAAAAATTATAAAATGGCCACTTATTTAAATAACCACTTATTTGAACCAAGCCGAAGAAAACTAGCTCTTACATGTCAAACCATATATCAGATGGGCTACAACAGCAGTAAAAACCACACTAGACATTTACACAAGTACAAATAAATACCTAAAGAACTGTATAGTCTTTTGGCAACGTACCTGCGCCGACATTTATGGCCAAACCATGTTAAATGGCAGTTTCCATATAGGTAGTAACAAGCAAACGGTGCTACTACTGCATCTAAATGTAAACAAAAAAAAATACAGTATGTATACAATCGCTGCAGACAAACAAAACTGTAATTACCTCTGTCAGAGAGATTAGGTTTTTTTTAATCTGCATGGGTTTATCTTCAAAATTGTCCTTGTGTTAGCAATTTCCTGTCTTTTTGTGTGACCAGTAGGTGATGACCCAAGTATGTTTCCACTATATTTTGGTAAGAATGTAGCCAAAATTTTCTTAGATAACTGTAAAAAAACTCAAACCAAAAGTCATTGATTTGGTATGTGTATGCGGGATCAGACGCCTCAGTGACGTCTTAACGGATCCATTTTGTCATGCTTATGTAAGATGATAGTAGCTATAGGCAGGTAAAGTTCTACTCAAATCCTGGATCCAGTCGATCCAGTCCAAATGTAAAGATTTCAGGTGTGGGTACCTAAAATGCAGATGACAAAATGTCAAAGCCTTGGCGGAGGCTCATGTTTTTTACCTGGACCCCAGAGTTTTTTGCATTGTTGCTGCTTTGAGGGACACTGTCCATTGTAGCAGTATCCTTTTCCACTACCGCAGAGCAGGCCATTTTGAGCATAGACGTCAGTCGGACAGGAGGCAGAGAAGCCATTGCAGTTTTCTGACATGTCGCAGTCCCTTGCCTTCGGTCGGCAGACACTACTTGTGGGTTTCAGCTAAAGAGCAGAAAGAAACACAGATGGTGATGTACCATCTACTGAAATACACACAGTCAGACAGTGTCTAGCTGTATGGTAACACATTTAGTTTCAGCATGACTTCATCTAGAGGATAGAGTGACTACGACTAACCTGGCAGTTTTCACAGCACTCTCCCACTGCACACTGTGCTCCATCAGTAAGTCTGCAGGTCGCGGCAACGCAGCAGCGATTTGTACATTCCTAAGAGACGGACAGAGGAGAGCAGAATATTGTGGTTCACTTTCACGTATGTGTGATCATATTGGTGTGACCGCAACATACACAGACCCTTTCAGTGCCACAGTCACACTGCTCTCCGGCCTCCACGAAGGCGTTTCCACACACTGGGCCTCCGTAGATGCGATCAGTGGAGGGTATATTCAGCAGACATTTCGGGTTGTAAGACCTTAAGAATATATCCATCTCCCTCCTACTGCAGCTGCTGAACAGCTGTGGAGGCACGGGGCTGGAAGAAAGAGATAAAGGTATTATAAATATTAGCTTTACCTCAGGGTCATGAATAGAAAGATGACATGTAGTTGAGAAACTCAGCTCACTTCGCTGTCGCTGCCATGATACAGCCTATTTCTGTTGCGTTCCCATCACACATGCAGGTATTCGTGTCATGGTTCATGCCCAGGTTATGACCCATCTCATGGGCAATAGTAACAGCCACCATTATGAAATTGTTGTTATTGTCCTGTGAATAGTTGAAACAGCAGATTAGGAAAATCTACACTACAAGACACCTTTCATTTTCTTTAGTTTCTAAATTTTTTAGATAGCAGACTGCAACAAACACCAAACTCATCTCACTCCTCTCTTACTGAAACATGTCAGGGAACCATGGTGCCTTCTTCTTAGTGTGAATTGAAAGTGTTCCCCTCAACATACAAAAGCCTAGTTTTGGCTTGTAGAAATGTATTGGAGATTAACGCATGTTTTCAGGATTTTTAAGTATTTTTTTAACTGATCTACAGTTCGCCATTGTTCAGTTTTCCAGTGACGACACTCAGAGCAGGTACTAAAAAAACTGCAGCTTTAATGTGAGTATACACGTTTGAGCTAAATATACTTACCTGATTGATTCCTCCAGATTTCGAACTGCACATTGCACTGGTGATCGCTAAGCCGACAGTTGGACCATCAAAGTCCACACCGCTGCATGAAGAAGAGAAGAGTGACACTTTTTTTTGGAGATCAGATGGTTTTTGGAGGTGTTTCTGCTGCCATGAAGTCTCACACCAGTACAGTTGCTGCGTCTTACGTGATCAATTGTGCATTGTCGTGTTTGATCTTCGGCAGCAGGGTGCTCCGACGCCACGCGAGGAAGTTTTTGAGGGTCACATTGGATGCACTGCTGACCACCATCTCATCTCTGTATGACCAGATATATACACCCACCAGCATCACACGAAATCCCAGTTGGTGATACAACTACAACACAACAGAGGCAGATAAACTGTCAATCACAGAAATACATGCTGCTCTCACAGGAAGCCACATTTTAGAATAGAATAGAATGGAATAGCCTGTTACTGTACAAGAAAATGCAACAGAATTGCAGTGTTTTGTGATTGTGTGATATTTTCTTTAGGCTTATGTGTGGAGAGTCACAGTTAAAGTTAGATTTTTCGCAGTGACATTTCATTCCTTAAAATGGTCGAGTTCAATCCAATAAAGACCAAATAGTAGCAGGACAAGTGTGATGTTGAAAAATCTAAATCTTCTCTGCATCTGATTAACATGAACTAAATATTTTAGTAGTTTTTAAGGAGAATTGACATGGTATTAAGCTTCTATACTAATGTGAAGTTATATTCTGGCAGTTGTTTAAATGTTAAATGTTATGTTAAATTTAAAAACAGAAAGAGGAGAACACACCCTGTCCACGTGGTTTGCTATATCGAGCATTCTGGTCCTGAGTATATCCGTATTGTTAAACATCATGTACTGCAAATTAAAAAATAACTTAATTAGCAACGCAATCAACACAATCAAGAGTGTCTAACAGAAATAAAACATAATCATGTAAGTGTATTGTAATCAAACCTCAGTGTGGTCGGCCACCAGAACCAGCTCCACTGTCAAGGGTCTTACCATGTACTCTCCGGCCTCTGCGCCGCTTCTCTGAATAACACAAAGATATGAACAGTGTCTGGGGGGTTGTGTCTGTTTTAGAAAGTAGGTGTACTGTATATTATGTGACTGTGCTCGGAGTCTTTACCAAGCTGCTGAGCTGGAACAGTCTAGATGGATGAGCTCCATGACCATTGAAAGTGGTCGTGGTTCCCTGAGAGCAGGTGCTTCTCTTACTTCTCAGGTGTTTGTAGTTGTAGACCATGTGAAGGCCCTCGTCACTGTGAGCGTGAGAGCTTGGCGTGTCCTCCTGCTGTCCTGCCTCGCGACTGACCAGAGGTTCAATGAGGTACGTCTGGTCCCAGAGAAGCAAAATACCCCTGGAATTGTGGATGGAATGGACAGAATTTCAGAGTGAATGAGAGAAGGCTGAAACACATTATCTCATACAGATGACAAATAAAAAAAATCCAAGAAGGAGATGTTTTGAGCCCTATAATGTAAAAAGAACAGGTGGAGGATGTAGGTTGCGTTCCAAGGCAGAAATAATTATATTTTAGCGGTGATGCAGATTTGAAAACTGCAGCATTGGTGGTGACAGGTTTAGATTTTACTCCCTACCTTTATTGACACTAAAAGTTATTTTATTGCAACCAGAAAATACCCTCCTCTTCTTTGCAAAGGTAATCTTGAATCCAGCTCCATATCCAGATCACCACCGTATTTCCGTGTCCCCCCAAAACCAAACAACATGGGCAACAGACTTGAAGAGCTGAGCAAACTCAGCATCAACATAATGATTTGAAGGGTATTCTTCATTTGACCAAGTGGGAAAAAAGGGTGAAACAGCCCTTTAATTGAATTAGAACCTCAATGACTGGGTTCCAGGTTTCCATCACTACATGCTCACTACATGCTCTCTAACTTTTGGACACGCTAGCCATGAGTCACAGCAGGAGACTTTCAAATCTCAAATCCTCTTGGGGTTTAAATCAATTTGCTTCTCTATTTGGGGGAAACAATTACCTTTCTGCAATTATCTTTAAAATGCATTTACTCACTTTATTCCAGAACACAGTCTCACACTGGCAGACGAGGCCTCCACCCCCACGATGTGTCCATGGTAGTAGCAGTGAACCTGAATATTTGTCAGATGATTAATGGAGGGATTTCACAGTTTGGCTCAGATATCAAGTATCTTGAGCCAACAAATATATACATTAAACAACCTCTTATGTGGAATTAACTGCAAGTAAAATGTATTTAAAGTAAATGCATGAGGTCAAAACTAAGTGGCAAGTCAAAATAGAGAAAGGTTTCGGCCATTATGAGCAACGTACCCCGAGATCTGGATACGTTGTGACTTGAGTGCCTTCATCTGAATGATACATCACAGAAAAGTTCTTCCCAATAAGATGTCTGAAAGAAAAACAATAATACAAAAACTCCATGACATTGACAGATATATATATATAAAGTCATCACAGGAGATGTGAACAGTACAAAAACTTACATGTTCCGTTCCAGATGCAGGGTGAGGTTTTGTCTCTCGATTGTCAAAGAGTACTGGACCGTATCAGGGTATTTCTACAAACACAAGAGACCCACAATGCATCCTTTACAACCATGGTTCTCAAACTGGTGCACGTGTACCACCGAGTGGTACGCGAGCTTCCTCTGGTGGAGGAAAATCAGAAATACTTTTTCATCTATATATACCAGGGTATGTGATCAGTGTGTGTAGAACAAATAACAACAAAAATAATAATCAGAATCACCTTATCTCTCGCTCCATCTTAATCTAATTTCTCTATACCCTTTTGTGAAGTATATGTGAGGAAAATTAGGATGATGGGAGCAAATTATCTTATTGGGATTAAATCGATATCGTTGGTGATAACGGTGTAACTTCAAGAGCTCAATATTCTCTCAGGTGGCACTTGGTAGAAGAAGGAACAAAAAAAGTGTGTGTGTGTGTTACCTGTGTAGCAGCATCGTTCATTCCAGATGAATCCTTCAGTCTGCGAGGTATCACTGTTTGATACTTTGTCACATGAGGTAGAGTCCCTAAACTGACCACAGTTATTCCTGCGATTACATAAAGAAAAAAAGAAAGGAAGAATAACTTTACTTATTTTGAAAAGTGCCTTATAAAAAAAAATGATTAATATTTTTTTTTTATAAGGCACTTTTCAAAATACAGAAAAAAACGTGCTTAAAAACTTTCAGACACTTATATAACGTAAATACAGTGCAAGCAAGAAAGAATGAAAGAAAGAAAAAATACTTCTTTATATGGACCGTGGAAAATTTGGAAAATAAAGTTACTAATTGTTTCACACACACAAAAAAACTTCAGGGGAAAAAATTGCTTACAAAGTCGAGTAAGAAAGAAAGAAGTCGTACCCCATGAGAAGAAGATTATCCATGTCAAATATCCAGCGTGTATCATGTTGGTCAGTTGGATGGACTGGTCATTATGCGCCTGTTTACTGGGAGGATAAATGGAGAGAAATCCCTACATTTTACACAGACACCACACAGGTATCTCACTGGCTTTTGTCGCCATCTACTGTCTAAATAGTGCAATAGTCAGAGTTAAAACCTTCACAGCAGGGGTCCCAAACTCAAATGACCTGGGGGTCACTGAGTGTCTAGTTTGATCAGTACAAAAAAAAAGTCCAATTGAAATAATAATATTTATGTGACGATGAGTGTAATGATGTGATAGTTCACACAATTTCATAAATGCTGATTTTCTTGGCTGCCCTTTTCCTTATGTCAGAAAGCTGCTTCCTTTCATCTGTACACAATCAAAGGCAACCATGGGAGGGAGTGAGGGGCTCTGACCTGTGCAGGTGTCAAACTCGTGTGGTCACCCCCTAAACTATCAAGTTGTAACGAGTTATTACTATATGTTTTTTATAATTAACAAACATTTTTACATCATTAATACATTTTAATGTCAACTACACGCATTCCATAGCAGCACAAATGTTTTTATTTTTAAATTCTGTGAAGAATCATAGATGCCATTATATGCTGAAAAACTATGCTTTTTCACAAGTCTGAAAGTCTGACTTGACGGCCCCTGAGACCCATGTATTCAAGGACCTTGAGTGACTTGCAACTCAAGTGGCCCTTCATCCATCTTCATTCATTTTCAATGGTAAAAAAAACAAAACCTATGAGAAAATTTTGATAACTGAAGGAGATTAAACCAGCTAAGGGGTGTGGGAGAAATTAGTGACTAAAAAAATATCACTATGGATTACATTTTTTTAATCAATTTACAAAATGCAGATTAAGCTAAACCACAAGTTAACTCTTACTAAGTTATTTTGATACTTAAGAGTTTTACTCAATATTGAAAAAGGTGACTTCAACTTCTACCAAAGTCATTTTCTGGAAAGATACTTGTACTTTTACTCAAGTATCCCTTTAGGTAATTTATACAAGACTATATTACTACACATTATAGTAATATAATGTGTAATTCATATTTCAGAACAGAGAGTGGCAGTAATGAGCATTTTACGCTGGTCTGAAGAAGAAGAAGGAAAAGGAAGACGTCTACGTCATCATTCTGCGTCAAAAGAAGACTCCATAGCACAACAGTCATGTGGTGAAAAAGCATGATATCTTTAACAGAGACCACCGAGGAACAGTCTGAGCTCCCGTTCAAATTCGTCCCGCAGCTCTTTCACCTGCACAAGGACCACGACCTGTTTGAGGTAACATAGCAACAACGACGCATTTAACGTTGACCCACTGTTGTCGCCAGGTTAACTCACACATTAATGTTTACACAGGATGGAGACGTCCACAGACACATGTATCTGCAAGACCTGTACTGTGTTTCAGAGGCAGAGGACAAGTCAACACCCAGGTACTTCAATACAATGCAATACAAATGTAGTTCTATAGCACATTTAAAAAAACAACCCAAGTGACCGAAGTGCTGTATACATAATACATATGGCACACAGGGTATGAAACAATGTAAACCAAAAGCAACATTAAAAAAACTATAAAACAAGGCCATATGTTAACACTATATGTTATCACTTAAACTGACAACTCTTATACATGGTCTTTGAAATCTGGACAGGGAGCCAGTGAAGAGAGGCCTGCACAGGGCCAATATGCTCATATGTAGCTGCAGAGAAAGCAGGGGGAAAAAAGATAATTTAAACAAAACAAAATTGATAAATGTTTTGCTTTTAAGATAATTATAATGTCTGTATTGTAGAGTTGTTAGTCACCTTTTATCTCTTCTCAGCATATCGCAGTTTGCCTGTCACATCTCCGGCTGCAGCGCCGTCTTCAGCGTGCTGGAGGAGTACGAGCACCATTACAACTCCTTGCACAGACATGTTTGCTGCTCCTGCCGTCGTTCTCTGCCAAGTGCTCGGCTCCTTGATGTTCACATTCAGGAGTGGCATGACTCTCTCTTCACTATCCTTGCCCAGACACAAGACATGGTAGGCCAAAGTGAAAAAAGCTTTTTGTTTGTTTTGCACTCACCCAGTAACCAGCACACGGCATGTATGGTTGTTCACAATGTAACAAAAAATAAATACATCACAAAATAACCCTAAAATCACATTGTATCCACTTAACAAAAGAGTTAGAATAGAACCTAGTCCTTGTTGGGTCTACAATATCTCAGAAATAAATGTTTCACTCTCCTGCACCAACGTTCATGGAGACAATTAGCTGTTTGTCTGCTTCTGCCTCAACAACTCCAGTGTGCAGTCATGTAAAAGCTCTTAATTTCTCTATGGACTTTGGTGTTTTACAGTTTACAGTTGGAAGATATTGAAGATTTAAATGAGAGTAGATTTTATTAGGTGAGCCTTTGTTTTTCCTTGGGCCCCCAGGGGGCCTACAAAGCTCAGGGTGTCAGTACCTCATACAACCTAAAAAAAACTGGGCTATTCCTGTAAACCAGGGGTCTCAAAACTTAAATCACTTGGTGGGGGGAGGGGGGGACTGAGCACCTAGACTGGTCAGTAGGGGACTGGTCAAGTGAAAAATTTCCAAAATGTTTACCAAAAAAACAACTGTTTAGTAGAGGTGGGTGATAATTACACACTATTTCTCAAAATTACAAAATAAAAGCATTTCCAAACTCTGCAACTTTGAAAATATTTTGAGTTTTTATATGAGAATGAAAACCTTAAGGCTTCAATGATGCCATTTTGTGTGCCCTTCCTTCCTTGTTTCCTTCCTTCACACTGTAGTACCAGTGTTTGGTCGAGGGCTGTGGTCAGAAGTTCAGGACTAATAAAGACAGGAAAGACCACCTGGTAATGATTCACAAGTATCCTCCCGACTTCAGATTTGACAAAACCAAAAAGGACAGGCGGTAAGACCACGTCTTGCATATTTTGTCCAGTAGATGGCAGCAAAACACCAGTAAAAATAGTACTCTGCCGCTGTCTTGTCAAAGAGGGTCTTTGTTTGTTATGGTGAACAGGATTTATGCATCTCAATTTAATCTTCTGACTTTTTTTTGCTACAAAATGTTGATAGAATGAGATTTCCTGCTGCTTTATTACATAACATAACTTTTCATCAACCTCTCAGCTCCAATGCAATTTTTTACTTCGTATGTCCAAGCAGAGAAAAGTGGCACAAATTAGTTTCACTATTTTACTTCTAATTTTTGACATCATCTCTTGGTTCATAGAACCCACGAGACAAAGAAACCACAGCAGATAGAGACAGCCATGGAGGTGGTAGATGATACGTGCGGGTCTGAGAGAGTGCACGATGGGCTGTCTGACCAGCAGGAGCGCGGAGAATCCATGGAGACGCATGTCTCCGAGGAAGAAGCTGCTCAGAACTATGCTGCTGCTGCTGCTGCCGGGGGCGACGCAGGACTTTCTGCTGCACTTCACAGCAACAAGCATGCAAACAGCGAGATGCCAAAACCACAGTACTCCTACAGGTTAGTTTAAAAAATAAATTATAATAAGGGCCAGTTTTAGAGAAGATATTGTGTAGTTATGCCTGGGTTAAGCAAATGTTTTTGTGTGTGTGTGTGTGTGTGTGTGTGTATATATGTGTATGTGTGTGTGTGTGTGTGTGTATATATGTGTGTGTGTGTGTGTATATATATATGTGTGTGTGTGTGTGTATATATATGTGTATGTGTGTGTGTGTGTGTGTGTGTGTATATATGTGTGTGTGTGTGTGTGTGTGTATGTATGTATGTATACACATATATGTATATGTATACATATATATGCTTGTTGCTTCAAGGACTTTTACACACTCTCCGTCCCCAGTGTACGAACAGCGTGTGCAAAAACAGGAATTCGAGTACTGTGCTGCTTCAGACTGGAACAATCTACAGAACACTCTAACTCCAAAATCTGGTTTTCTGGATCATTTTAAATTAATACGTAAAGATTTTTTTAAATTTTTGGTCCGTTATTGCTTTTCAGGGTTTGGACGTTAGACTCTCTAATGTCTAATGTTATTGTAATTTGGTTGTATTGTCTTTGTTGATGTGTATGTGTTGCTGCTGCCTCTTGGTGCCAGGTTGCCCTTGTGAAAGAGATTTGCAATCTCAGTCCCAGTGAGATTGCAAATCTCTTCCTGGTAAAATCCTGGTAAAATAAAGTTTAACTCAATAAATATATGTCAGTTAATCTGAGTTGCAAATCCAACAGCTGTGTTCTTCTTCTTCTGTTAGAGTCCCTGCGACTGTGTGCTTTGGTCACGGATCCGTCCGAGGCTTCAGAGGGCGACGGGGAAGGAGAAAATGAAACTTCACCGTGATTGTCTCTTTTAAATATGTATAAATACCCTTGTTTTTGCGAGTGAATGTATATAATGTCATCTGTGGCTTTTAAACTTAAATTAAAATAGCTTTTGCAAAATAATAATAATAATACGATGTTTTTTATCCTGTTACATGGCTCACTTTTGTTATTTTTGTTTTTTTTACACACCATACTGAATGCTGTCATTATACTGCAAGAATGTAAACCGAATCACACAGATCAGCGCAACATTCAGCTGCAAATAACTAAGATTTTTGTGAGGAAAAACATGAGTGGAATGACCAAAGTTTACATAAAAATGTTTTAATATTGTACAAAACACCTTTTCTCCTATCACATATAAAATATGTTGTAAATTTAGAGTCTTTTCAGTCGAGTTCACTACTTATTGCAGGGAGCAATTTACATTTTGTAATGAAACCTTTGTCTAGGACATTTAAGAGCTCTTCAAACACCTGTGCAAAAAGTTATTTTGAGGTAATTTTTTTTAAAAAAGGAAAAAAATACAAATGACCAGGATGAATGTTTCTGACTTCATTTGTATCTTTATGGATATATTAAATTGTGTTTGTGCTAATTGAACTGTGGATATTTTAAAAACTATTTGAAAGGGCCCATGAAATGTAAACAACAACAAAAAACCCATTCACATTAGTGACTTTTGAATAACTGCTTCATCAAATGAACTGTGACTGAAATATTTGAACAGAAAATAAACCGTTAATTTAAACATTGAAACTAGGAAAAAAAAACAGATGAATGTCTTGTTTAGAAAAATGTATTTTACTAATTATGCTGCAGAAAAGAACAAATAATTTACCACAAAGAAAAACTTAAATAGGATAGAAGATTAAGGAAAATAGGTAAGAAGTGAGAGAGCAGTTGTGTGTGTGTGTTCCTTGAACATTTTAAAAGTGAAGCCAGTTTCTTCTGGTTAAAGTTTTGTATGAAAAATATTCTTCTTGTGCCATTAAAGTTTCCTCTATCTATTTGTTGTTGTGCATTGTTTGTCATTTTCTAAGTGAAAGTGTAAACAAAAGAAGGAAAAAGTTGTTTCCCCCCCAACGCTGCATTTCATTGTCACTGTGCGTTAAGACAAGTAGTACATCCCATATGGTCCACGGAAAAGTCCCGGGACAGGCACTGCAGGCCGCGGTGCGCTCAGGGCCGCGTACAGGGACGGTGCGCCCATGGGTGCGTTCAGGGGGAAGGGGAAGGCGAAGGCCGGCAGCAGGGGCTTGGCGGCCAGCTTGAGTTTCTCCAGCTCGGCCTCCTGCAGTCTCTTGGCCTTGGCCCTGCGGTTCTGAAACCAGATCTTGACTTGTGTCTCTGTGAGGCTGAGGGAGTTGGAGAACTCCGCTCTCTCCGCGATGGAGAGGTACTGTTTCTGACGGAACTTCCTCTCCAGAGACAGAAGCTGGGAGGTTGTGAAGGGAGTCCTGGGTTTCCTGTTGTTCTTGTGTTTGCGGAGATTGCAAGCGGCCGGGCTGGGGAGTCCTGCGAGTAAAATAAGACACATCAAATCATAGAAAACCCAGCCTTATTATAATAATAATAATAATAATAAATAATAGATTCTGACAGAAAGCCAACATGGGAGGTTTTCAAACACAGAACAGACCTGGGCTGTTTATTATCATTATTTATTGAGAAATAATATAGTGTTTTATATATATATATATATGCTATATATAGCATAGTGTTCTTTTAAAAAAGTAACCACTCAGAGAACGAAAACCTCTACACTAACAAATGACACAACCATACATTTCTGTCAGGGATCGAGGACCTGAACTCCTACGATACACCTGCTGCTTCCAGAGGTTATACTCTAACTGTATTGTATACATTTCATCTTGTGAATATGGAAAAAGTGAAATTATTGAACTGCGACTTAAACATTTAAACCATCAACAAAATGAACACTGCACATGTCTCGTAAATTAACGTCATCCAAATTCGTCCTTAACTTTTATTTGCTAACTTTTTTATATTAATTAGGACAAAAAAAACACAACCTCCATGGCAGAAGTTATGGTGGTTTCCACACTGTTTTTATGTTTAATAATTAGAAATAATACATCGTTGAAAATCAGATAAGATCGTGATCCTTATCTGACTAAAAAGTAAGGCTGACTAAAAAAGTAAGGCATGAGTCGTTTATTATTATTATTATTATTATTATTATTATTATTGTTATTATCATTAGTATTACTATTTTAATCTATTTATTTATTTATTTTTAAATAAAATCTGAAGTATTCTCACCTGTTTTAGTGCCAACTTAATGTTTAACTTATTAGTTCAGTTTTTCGTGAGTTTTTATATGCTAGTACAAAAATGAAAGACAAATATTACAAATATATATATATATATATATATATACTTGGCCAATAAATCTGATAAAGCTGAGAACATGAACATGTTTCAGAGTGTAATCATCCAACACTCACTTGTAGGGGAAGCGTATGAAGCCTGACACCAGGGCCTCTTGTCCATGTCATCGGGATCCACCGCCTCTGCTTTAGACCGGTAAAGTTCCCTCGGAGACGCACAGTCGGAGTCCTCGTCCACCGCCCGGACGCAGCCTGAACCAGACCCGGGGGAGTGGAGGCTTCTGCCGGACGGTCTGTCTGAAATGATGGAGTCCACACCGAAGGACAGATCAAGACTGCTGTTTTTACATCTTCTCGCAGGTGACAGGTCCACGTTAGCGGCTCCCTCCTCTGCTGATGAAGTCTCCCCGGGAGCGGTGGAGGGCGGTGATCCCTGCGCAGGATTCATTACGCACGACTGAGGTGCCATACACCCACTTTCCCTGCAGCGCTCCCCCGGTGCTGTGTGAAGTCTTTCCGTGTCGTCGACTCGGAGGAATCTGTGACCGTCCGAGGAGGAGGATCATCCGAGGATGTGTGTGTCTGCGTGGTGAACTTCAGGTCTGCTGCGCGCTCGTGCCGCTTCTGTCCATGAAGTGCCGCAAGTTCGCCTTTCATCTTGCCGCCTGCCTATCGAGCTGCCCTGTGTCCACGTGACTCGACCTGAGCAGTTTGTGATTGGTCGTGACCCTCGGTGCTCCCTGGGTCATATGATCAGGAGCAGAGTTCTGGGTTCTCGAGGCAGAGTTTGTTGTGTGTGTGCTTAAAGGTTCATCTTATAACATTTTATTGACAGTAATTGAATATGCTTCTTAGAATATGTTTGATTAAGTGCATTTTATGTGTGTTTAATTGCATATTTAGAATAAGCCTTTATGTACTGGAGGAAAGGGTCTTGTTTTACATAAGGCACCATCTTGCACCACCTTTTTGTCAGTGTTCAATGTCATGTAACAAATTACAAATACTTTGTTACTGTACTTAAGTACAAAATTCACCTATCTGTACTTTACTTGGTTATTTATATTTCTAGCGACTTTTACTTTGACTCCACTACATTTCCTCTATCTTTGTTACTTAAGTACAGAAAATGTCAAGACTTTTACTTAAGTAATATTATAAAAAGTGACTTCATCTTCTACCAAAGTCATTTCCTGGTAAGATACTTGTACATTTACTCAAGTATCCCTTTGAGGTACTTTATACAAGACTGCTTTTTGTTTACAGAGACCTGAAAGGACAAACCAGAGTGTGCGTTTTGCATTTTGAAGCAGAAACTTAAGATACATTACAAACAAAGAACTGACTAAGACTGACTTCATTTCTAGTAAGTGTAAGCCTCTGTATTTCCCTGACGCTTGGGAAAGAGTCCTGTATTTGTTGCAATGTGTAATCTCACCATGAGATGTCACTAATTCTTACCAGGCATTTAAAAGTTTTGGTATGGCCGATTATTAAATTACCTAAAATGATATTTAATAGCGTATCGATCAACTATTATATATATTTAATTTACTCATGTTTAGTATTTTTAAATAAAATGGGTAAGCGCGCCGTTACCTTCTCAAAACTCTTTTGTTTGTACGTTACACAACAAAGACACACCACGTTATTTTTTTGGACACATCCCATTACTTTTTGGGGGGATTTTTTACTTTATTTTGTACATTGGCAATGCTAATTTAAAGTGTACTTGCTTTGGTTTAACAGCCCTCAGCACTGTTTTGATTCACTCCGACTGCTCTCATCCAGCCTCGTTCTAATGCAGCAGCAACAGGCAGCTGCTTTTCAGCCCCAAAAACATGTTCTGCCCTTGAGAGTTCAAAAACAGAGACGACCGGAGACTAAATATTGAACTAATATTCATCAGGCAGAGATAAACACGAGTCCAATACCCTTGTTGTTTCATGGATGCAGATGTAAATAAGCAACTGGTTCCCATTACCTTTAAAAGGCAATAATGCTTTATGTCAGTGATGAATTTACACATTACCAAGAGGAAGATTTAGATTAACTTTAAAAAAAAAAAAGTATAAAATGTTTTCAGAATGTTGTGAAAGTTTGTGCTGCTGTCGAAGGGCCTCATGTGTGAAGTTGTGCTGGAGAAAACGTTGACAGTATTTTATTGCTGTTTCATTAAATCTCCCGTGTGTAGCTTCTGTTGCTCGCCTTAGGAATTCTGAGTAATTACTGCAGCTCTGCTGGCGCCTCTAAATGTTGTATGCCAGGGTGAGCTCTCACCACCCACACCTCTCTGCCAGCCAATTGCAATAATCATTTGTCCTGTCAAACCACTGAGCATCCAGACTCTTTCAGAGGGAGAATTCTCTTCTGAAACCTTTTTTCGCTGGGTGCTTTCTTGGCATTTTCAGTCGTGCTCCAATGGCTTGCAGCTGCCTCGCTTTACTCGTGCGATGTAGCTGTCGTGCTTCAGCCCTCGCCTCGGTCAATTGTTGCCTAAAATGAGTCACTTCCGTTCACTTACTTCCACGTTGCGGGATCGTAGGCGACACGAGAACAGTTGTGAGGCGCTCACGGGCTTAATAAAGATTTGTATCAACCCATTTGGCTTAAATGTAACTGACATTTATTTATATTCAGAAGTTACACAGAACAAGACAGCCCAGCCTCACGGTACTCTTTTGTACTCGTAAGAGTTATCATCACCGTAATTTCTATCATGTGGTCTCTAATCAAATTATCTATGGCTGATATTGGTTCTATTTTACCCTGTTGTGTTCATTGTGTTGTTCCTTTGAGAGACAGTAAGAAGCCCAAGTATTGTCGCAGAGGCCCTTTGAAGAGGCCCAAATTGGCTTTACTTTGCAGCTCTTCATATCAAGTCAAATCACCGTCAGTGAAACCCAATATGCAAGTTTTTCCTCCCGTATGGGAACTATTGCTGGGCTTGTCTGGCTGTCTGTAGGACAATTGGTTAAATAAAGTTAACTGTTTCTCTCCCCGAGGTACATTACTGCTTTGATCCTGCTGCGCCTGGCGCCTGTCTGCCCTCGCTCCCCCTCCCCTCGCTGTGACAGTGATAGATTGCCGGGTAACTATACAAGCTCACAATGACTGTAATTTAGTGTCCAACAACATTACATTCTCCTTTACTCACTCTCTATTACCACTCTCACTCCCCTACTGTTTGAATAGGAATGGAGGGCTGTCTGTAATGTTTTGTTTCTCCTCCATTGTTTTCTAATGAATGAGTAAATCAAATATTTTCTGCCGTGTCAGACAATCAACAACTAGATAAAGCTCTCCGGGCTCTGCTAAGGCCAGTTTTTCACAGTTAATACATTCACCTATCTCGTAATGTTTTTTGGTTTTAAAAGAATCCTGAATCACATACGGGTTACCACCAAAATCGAATAATTTCTTCCCTGGGTCTTTACCTCCATCTCTGGACATTTTTGTTAAAATCTGTCAAATTTTGAGTTAAATGCGACTTCATCTTCACCTTTTTGGCAAGCATATAATAAAAGCAGTATTTCATATTAAAAGCTGAAAATCTATATTGTAGGGTTAAACTTATTATAGATTACACGAAGGAAGACGTCAAACCCTTCAGACAGAACAGAAACACCCTGAAGTCATTTCCTGTCCTCAGCGATATACACATTTTAAATAACTTTGCAGTCAGCATGGGAGAATAATGCAGGCAGTGTTTGGCAGTATAATACCAGAAGTCACGTTGGTAGAATCCTGAATCATATTTTCAATTACCACCAAAATCGAATAATGGAATAACCTAAATCTCCAGACGTTTTTGTTCAAATCTGTTTGTCGCATTTTTCAGTTCTATGCGGCTAAATCATCACCTTTTCGGCAAGCATAATTAAAGCAGTATGTTAATGTTAAAAGCTGAAAGTCTGTATTGTAGGGTTGTCCCGAAGGTAGAAGACACTTAAACTTATTATAGATTACAAAACCCTCAGACAGAACAGAAAGACCCTGAAGTCATTTTCTGTCCTTGGCGATACACACATTTTAAATAACTTTGCAGTTAGCATGGGAGAATAATACTGGCAGTGTTGATGGTGGCGTGACTATTTCTCGAATCACACAAGTTAAAATAACAAACTGCTTCCAAAAAATGTTTTCTGAAATGTTTAAGTATATTGTAGCGGCTGCACTACAGCACAAACATGTGTGTTATTACTTTACTTTATTACTTTATCACTTGGATAAACATGTATGAATGAAGAGGACATTTCACGTAAAAACTCAACATGTGAACCTGTTGATGACACAACAGGAGACGTCTTCAACATCCATCCATCAGACACACCTCGTCTTGCTTGCCAATGTGTAGAATTGTTTGAGGAGGTAATTGTGGTTTCCAAAAGAGTTTTTTCCCCCCTTCAAACAAACATGTTTAGGCAAGCTTCATATACTGTATTTAATTTTTTTCCCCTTCTTTCATGAGAGTTGGCAAGGCTTAATCCAGCTCCCCTAAGCAAATTTTGTCAAAGGGGGCTGGAGTCATGTGGGATAAACATTTATGAAACACACAGCAGGGAACGTTGTGGTGAAAGTGTAGCGACTTTAAAAGAGACGAGAGGCCAGCCCGCTGAAGCAGAACAAGAGTATTATCCTACGTCTGAGAGGACCTGCCAACATTGATATGTCAAGATATCGACTGATGTGAGGTCACAGACTTTCCTTTCCCTGCTGACATTTACAACAAACCACACTCTATGTAAATTATCTTCATATTTACAGGCAGGACGACATGTTGACTGACATACACACATGTGTCTTATTTACGATCATCTGCGTTTATTTCATGAAGTGAGCAGTCACATTTGTTAATGGTGTAATTTAAATGTCATTTGTGTAGAGCCAAAACCATTATTACTCCAGAGTTCACCGACCACTTTAATGACATTTTAATAGCAGTGTTCTGTTTTCATCTCATCCTCAAGAGTCATTTCTCAGTAAACCTTGGATTTTGTGTCCACAACTCTCAATTCAAAGTTTATTTTAAAACAACTCGGATTCGTTTATCTGGTCATTCACGGCCTTCCAAGAGTTACTTTATAGATAACTTAGAGATAACGTTCTACCATCCTGTCCTGACAGCAAAAATAAAAGAAAATCTAATGTTTAATGCATTTGCCATACATTAATGACAGTTGACATTATGAGTTCAACCTGAATTTTAGCTGGCAAAAACCAGAAGAAATAAAGAATAACGGCACCACCAACAATAATGATAATATATACAGACAAGATACATGTATATACTGTGTAAAAAAATAAAAAATAAAGCATTACATGTGTGAATACAGGGAACATGTCTTTGATTGACTGGATAAATGCGGAAATAATTGATACTAACAACTGAAATTATGGAGTCAAGCACACACGTTCCCCGAGATCCAGCTCGATTTCACTCAGTCGTGCCAATCATGCCTGAGAGGGTGGAAGGCCCGAGGTATTCCCAGTAATGACTCTCCTTATCTGATCGAAGCTTAAAGGGAACTGCAACAACACGTTAGCCATAATTAGCTGTTTCATCTTTTCCACCTTCAGCACTTTGTGTTATGTGAGCTGCTGCTCTCTCTTTACCCGCTGAAGGTCAGGTCTTAACTGTTTACCTTAACTAAGGGTGGACCACTGGAGCATAATACTCCCGGCTTAGATATCACGGTGAGACATCGTCTCTAACTGTGTCACAGAGTCAAATAAATGTAAGAGGATTTACGGGACACTTCAGCCACTATAATTCATTCAAAATTCAATTCAATTCAATTTATTTGTGGAGCGCCAAATCACAACATACACTAGGCACCAGTGGAGAGAAACAAACCTTTTAGATGAAGAAGAAACCGGACTCAAAGATGTGCCTCGACAGGTTGGGAAAAATGGGGGACAGATGAGAGAAAGGACAAGAGGGAGGTGAGGTAGAGTCATTTAGTACTTGATAAGTCAATGTCATTTATACAAGCAGCAGCAGAGATGGTTGATAAAGAATTATACTGATATCAACTTTAATTATAGCATAATAATAATAATATCTGAAACAGTGTCTGAAACCACCGCACTGCACATATTTTGGTTTGGATGGAACTTGTGTTTGACAATATCTTTATACAGTATCATTATTATTAATGCCACCCAGTAAAGACAATATATCCCCATGGATGCAAAAAATACCAGGGGAAAAAACACTTAAAGGTCTAGTTTTTTTTTAAGATTTAGTGACATCTTCTGGTGAAACTGCTGATTCATTGTTGTTTGGAGTTTGGGTTGAGAGCTTCCTGGTTCTTCCTGATGGTCACTGTTGCATGGATTCTAATGTGACTTTCATCATTTATATCACATGGTCACATATTGGATATGTAGCAGCTCTAAGACCACATAGTGATGTGACACAGATCTGATTTTGAAACTGGAATTGACGATCAGATTTCTGTGTCCTCACAGCCCTGAAAAAAAAATCAGATCTGACTCAAATCAAACGGAAAAAAATTGAGTGACTTCAGCTTGGTAATATTTTCTTAGTCAAAATAGAGAGGGATACATCTGGCTTTGTTATCTACGCAAAAACAACAATGTGGATCAAAATGGTGGCTGGAAAAATCTGCTGTGGCGACCCTCAAAAGAAGAAGAAAAAAATCTCAATAAACATTGTGTTCATATCTACACGTAAAGTAAAAAATGCAATTGTTTTATACCAGCAAAATTCCCACAGCCCTTAACTAGAATACGACATTTCACATTAGCATATCCAGAATACTGTGGACTCAAATGGCCGATAATGCTTAGAACCTTTGTAATTACCTGATGGGTTGTTGATTGGTTAAGTGCTTTTCATTTATCCTCTTTATGTTAGCATGAATCGAGTGCCAGGGGAAAGTGCTGACAGCTAAGCAGCGAGCGGGTTATTATGCCTCTGTGTTTTGTTTTGTAGGATATTGGGTTTGGTGACAGGAAGGCGCGTTCCACATGGCGTCTGACAGAGAGGAGCGCGGTGTTCGGCCAGCGCCAGGTGCTAACAGGTGAACACAGAGATGTTGTTGCTGTTTGGGAGGAACAGGCGGGGGGCAGTGGGAACTGGACACCCTCTCTGGACCTGGAGCGAGCCGGGGGTTAGGGTGAGCTCAGAGACTGTGCTGACAGCAGAGAGGATGGTTTCTTCAGGTGGCTTTCCTACACTCAGTGATGATAATAACAATGATGAGATTAGAGAGAGGCCCACTAACAGAGCCATCTTTATTGATCCGCCGTGAAAGCAGAAACATCACACAGTACTAATGGAAGAAAGAGAAACCTGACACACACATAAACCTTACCACAACATAAAGAACTCTGTTTCCCCTTAAAGTATGTAGATGTATACAAACATGTGTTTCACTTTGCCTTCAGTGCTTCTCAGAGGTGAGATGGCCTTGAACAGTATTTTTGTTTAACTCATCAAGAAACTGACAATGATGTTAATATTTCTCACTATATTATTAAAATGACCAAAGTGAAGGCACGGTACCAAAGCACCTGCGAGGGGTCGGTTGGTCCACAGAGATATTTAGTATTTAGTAAATTAGTAAATTAACGATTTGCTCGTTAATTTGAAGGTTGGTATTTTATGCATTCTGTACAAACTAGTGAAACACTACATTGATATCCTGCAGATGGAATCGGACTCATGAAACAGTTTGACATTTTAGGAACTACATATATTTGCCTCCTTGCCTGGAAATAGAGGAGATTATAGTTTACCTCTCATCTTTGCTTAGCAAAATCTACTTTCCAAAATGTATTGTTTTTGTTTAGCATGTATGTAACGTGTTGATTAGTTGACACACTGGCTCAGTGGTGAGGGGGTGGTCTTTTAAGGGTTTGATCCCTGTTCCCTGACTTCTTTAATCTACAGGCTAAGAAATGTGTCCCTGAACAAGACACTGTTTTTGTACTGTAACACTCTTGATCATCAAGAAAAGCACTAAACAGTTTAAACATTTAAAAGTAAACAAACCCCTGGATTTAATCAATGCCACTGAACCTCCTTTCACATTATTCATTCCAAACAAGTGCTTAAAATAGCATTTTTGAGCAATGTTCATGAGCAATTTTAAACCTTTTTCCCATGCTTCATCTCAGGCATGTTCTCACTGTGTCTGGAGGTCATTCCATATCATCTGTACTGGGTTAACATCTGAAGTCTGACTGTACCACTGCAAAAAGGTGGATTTATTTGTTCAAAGTGCTTTGATTTTCATTGTCATCGTCCTCCTATCAACAGCTTCTACTTATCTCCATCTGGTGCACAGCTTCCCTGACATCATTCTGTAACCCTGATAAACTCAATTCAAACCACCCGGGTCATTCTAATCCTAATCCACCTCTTTGTTCCCCACACATCCGTCCATGCAACAGTGTTGTTGCGTTTTAGGAAGAATTCCCCAATACCTCGTGACTGCTGCTTTGGTGAGTCAGTTATAAATCATGGTGCCATAATCTAGTTGAGGCTCTGACAATGTTTAACACAGAGAGGCCAAAAGTGGAACAAATTGGAGTTGCATGCCTTGCTCGGGGGCATTTACACAGTCGGTCTTGATGGTGGGAATAGCACTTTGCATTCACCCCTTTCATACAGATTTTTACACATCATTAGAAGTTTTGAGTCGGCGTGATGTTCTGCTCACACGCCTATCTCTCCAAACATAGTCTGTCTTGTTCATCTCGTATACAATCTCTGCATTCTAAAAAAATATTGTTTAATTAAAAGATAAAATATTTAGAGCCCTGACTTTGGGTTTGTGTGAGTGCGCGCCTGTGATCTCAGCACAGTGACAACCTGAACAAATATGCTGAGTTGAGTCTCCTGAGATTACAAAAGGTTCCACGTCGTCCCATGAAGCTCTGAAAGAGATGGGAGGGCAAAGCAAAGGCCCCTGAATAAACAACCATTAAATTCTCCCTAGTCTGCCTGAGAGGGCTCCAGACTTGAGGCCAAACCAAAACACAAAATAGACAGAAACACAATTTAATGTAGGGGGAGGGAAATTTGTTAGAGAAAGTTAGCCAATTTTATCCAGACTACCTCTCTTTTTTAGACTACATGCTTGATGACTAGCGGACAGTGGGATAAAGCGAAGACGATTGGTTGTGGAGAGAGAGAAAAGGGGATGAAGTGGACGAAGGAGAAGATGAAAGCTTTGTTGTGCAGATGCTTAATGAGCTGGAAAACACAATTGAACTTCTCTGACTGTGGAAATTGCTGTGAGGGCATCGTAAATTAGCGCCTGTGTGGGAGCTAGCCCGCTGACAGAAAAGAAGCTTTGTGTGTTAAAGGCTTCTTCACAGGCCTGTGGCCACTGAGATCCTCTATCCAAGCTCGGGCTGTCACATGACAAGGAGTTGAGTAGTTGCTCGTGAACAATTGGCTGCTATTTTGTTGCCAATGTGACTCTTGTACTTCACTCCACCTGTTGATCTATGTTGTTGAGTAATACTTGAACCTCATCTCTATCCTCTTGAACTCCGACTCATGACAAAGATATGAAGGGACCAAAGAAGAGGAGTTAGGGCCATACACACAAGAAACGAGTTCAGAACAATCTGCGTAACTTTTTTATTTACACAAAACTGCCGTTTTGGCATCACTGAAACACTATTTTCATGCAACCAAAATGCTATTTTGGATAATTGTCCCACTTCTCTCTTGAGGTTTGCTGTCGCTATCTTTGTCATTGTCTTCTTTCTCATCTAATGATTGGAAATTCACTTCACTTTATGATAACGTTTATTTTCTCTCATAGTGCCCTGACATGGTTCATTCTGTCTTTGACTCTGCGATTATTTCTTATCTTTCTTATTTCCCCTCTGTTTAGCAGCATTACAGCGCCATATACAGGTGCAGTATATGTACTGCAGCATTTAGAGTTATTGGGGGGGGGGGGGGGGGGGGTTCATGTGGATGGAGACGTTTCTTGAAATGATGCAGTGTTAATGAAATGTTTTTTAAGCATGAAAAATAAAAAGATCGTATAGGGAAAGTTCTGTTTCCGTGTGGATAAGGCCTAACTCTAAAGGGTGACTCTTCATTCTGGCTTTGCAGGCTTGGCACATGCCTTCTGTTACTAAGTGGCTTCATATTGAAAGGCTCTGCGGACACTATTCTTTCTCCCACTGGGTGCCAGCCTCTCTGCCCTGGCAGCTGCTGGGTTTTAGAATAGACCCATAGTCTCCCCTCTGCAGGTGAGCTGCACAGCCAAAACAGGGCCCCTCAAAGGCCTTTTCAGAGTCTCAATAGGAAACTGACTTGGGTAGAGAGGAACGGGCACACAATGGCTGCCTTCTCTAGACACAGAGAAGATGGAGATGAGCTATTGGGGTGCTGCTTTAGTGTTGCTTATAGCCATGTCGAGGAGAGGTGATGAGAGAAGAGAGGATGATTTCCCCCTGTTTTGAAGGCGTGGCTCTTTTCCCTCAACATTTTTAAGCACTGCCACTGCCATGCAAGGGTGTCCTGTCATCCCACGTCTCTGATGTAATTGCTGTGCCTTTGAAACCTGACAAAACAAAATGGTTTTGCATGTCCTGGGGCAATGGGGTGGCACTATCCACACCTCTCTTTCTTCTCATCCCCACCTCTTCACTGGAACTCCCTTTCTGTCCCAGCAAAAAACCTCCCTTGCAGCGAGGAAATAATTCACCTCTCTCTGCTCCCTCTCACCTCCTTTTCACTTTTAAAACTTTTTGCTTTTTATTTGACAATAGGTAGCAATGGATGGATATGTACTTTAAATGTGTAAATGTAAAGGAGAGTGATGAAGGAAACAATGGTTGATCTGTTGTTGTAATTGCATCATTTCCACATCCTGTCAAAACAGAACCAAAAGCAGAAATACAATCCAGACATCCTGGATCTCTGAATCGTTGTCTTTAAATTATGAGTGGGCCCTAACTTACTATCATGGCTAATCATATTGTAAATATATGATTCCATGCATGTTTAAAATAGTTGTTTAGTCTAACTGTGGCCCCAGCAGTCTGTTCAGCATTTGATTCTGCAATTTAGTGACATACTAATCTGTGTTGGGATTCGTTTCGTATATTGGAATATTGAAATTAGCTTTTACCCAAATCATTCAGCAGCTAAGATCAACTTCAGTGCAAATCTTTAATGATTAGTAAAAAAAAAAAACGTTGCTCATCTTATTGTTAAATATTAAAAATACACTATTTATTTGCATGATGTGGGTTACACTGTTACACTGTAACGTTGCAGATCAAATTAGACAGAGAGAAGCAGCGGCGTACACAGGCTGACAAAAATGATGCATGCTAAAGTAGCCTCTTGAGTCACAAGGCACACTAAGTAGCCTCTAGAGTGGTAAAAACATGAAGAAGTACTGAACTTATGCGGCCTCTAAAGCAAAATAGAAGGGCCTTTCTAGTGGCGAAAAGTGGCCTTGCATCTTTGTTTTCTATGGGTTGTTTTCTATGGGTCAATCAAATAGGGTGCCATTGTGAAGTTCGATATATGAAGAAATCAACAACTAACTCCACCAAAAGGCGTTTGTAGACACTGAAATAGTAGAAAACTAGAATTAATGTGACACAAATATTATATTTGTAAAATAATACATAAAAACATTGGAACATTTGAACACTACCCCGAGTTTAGGATGTCACCTTGGCTTCATGATGAGTATAACGTGATTTCCTGTTCACGGCTTCTTGTTTACTTGTTTAAAGTTTGTCACACTGAATGCAAATTTTTGCTTCATAGAGTTCGGGTTAGGGTTTTGAGCATTTGTGTCTATTGAGTGGCATGAATTACGAAATTCTTTATATTCTGGCCAGAACGGAAGACGGTAAGAGCGGCTATTTCTTTTCACCACCAACATGGGTGAAGAAATGCGGATTGTCTCTGTCTCTGTATATAAAACCTTTGGTGTCGTACAGCTCTTTTGGTGTGAACACAGATGAAAAGCTTCTTCTCCTCCATGAACCAAGTGAGTCTGGCTGCCGGATACAGACATGACATCAGTCGGAGATTTTCATGAGGCACAGTTTTGCATTGAAAAATGTATGTCTACTTGAATCTGTGAATTGACTTTATTCATAAAGTTATTTTTATGAATAAAGTTAGAATATAAAAAACAAATGGGATATTAATAATATTCAAAATAAAAGCAAGTAGAAAGTGTGTTTCTCCTCTTTATATTACTTAACATGACAAAGTAATTTAAGTATAATGGCATTTGTGATGTATTTTATAAATACTGGCATAAACATGAAGGAAAACATGGAGGTAATGGAGGTACATTTGAATATTTATTGATTGGTGACATAAAACGCACCTGATCCTCTTCACAGGTGTTTTCAATCAGCTGATGACCGCGGCTTCCTCCTCCTCCTCTTCTTCTTTCTCTTCCTCCAGCCAAGTTCAGTGCTGTTACTTCGAAGATAAGCCGCATAGACAAGCCGCAATATGAAAAAAACACGCGAAAGTGTCGCTGTTCATGTACAGAAACTGTCCCTGGAGGAGGGAACTTTAAAAAAGAAAAAAAGAAGAAAAAAAACGCGACGTGACGTCAGACGCCGAGAAGTTGGTCGCGTGCAGCAGCAGCTGGCTAGCAAGGAGGTTCAAGATGGTGGGGGTTGACCAGGTCCAGATTGATGTCTCTTCCAGAATGGTGAGTGACTCTTGTCAACTTTGCCTAATGGTGACTATGCTATGTCATAATGTTGACTTAGTTGTATACTCAAATTAACTTTAGGTCAATGTCAGCCAAGATGTGCCTTATTATCAGCTCAATTTTGAATTAATTGTTTCCTCAAAATTAGCTTGAACTCAATGTTAGCCAAGCAGTGCTTCATTGTCAGCCCTATTTTGGCTTCATGTTTGCTTATTTGTTCAAAGTTATCCTTAGTTCAAGCTATGCTTCATTGTTGGCTCAATTTTGGCCTAATTATTTATTAGTTTTAGCTTGATGCTAGCCTAGCTGTTCCTTATTGTCAGCTAAATGTTTTGCTTAACGTTTGCTATTTGCTCAAAATTAGCTTTAGCTCAATGTTAGCCAAAGTGTGCTTCATTGTAAGCTCTATCTTATTTGCTGAATTTCAGCTTTGGCTCAATGTAACCTGAATTGTATCTCACTGTTGGCTAAATTATGGTTATATTAGCTTAATTATTAGCTCAATATTAGCCTTGGGTCATTGTCCATACTTTGTACCAAAATAGATTTTTTTAGCCAACAGTGGCGGAATTATTAATGTTTGGTCAATTGTGGCTTGTTACCTGAATTGGCGGTCAGTTTGTCAGGTAACAGCAGGTAAATTATGGTGTAAATAGGGCTGCAACTAATCATTTTGTATTGTATGTGATTAATCTGTTACTTATTTTCACATTAGGTCCATTCAAAATTTTAAATGTTTGTTTCTCAAATCTCTAAATGATATTCTCTAATCAGTTATTTATTTATTCTGTTATATGAAGCAAGTGGTGAAATATCCACATTAAGTTAAAAAATCAGATTGTTAAACTCTCTGAAAGACATCAATCATACCATTGTCAAGATCGTTGGTGCACAAAACTAAATGGCCACTGTGCCGTTTACTCATTTTTGTATTCAGTGTCATTACTATTGAGTATTTTTTACTGGATAGATTTATTCATTTTCTTTAATGTTTTGTTATATTTTAAAGGCAGATTCAGGGTTACACACAAAATCCTGGAAGAAACTTCTGCTTCCTGCTCGTGGACAAAACAAAAAACATGAGTGACGCCTTTTTTACTACCTCATTAACATTATTTATTGAACCGATATCAATGTAGCATTTTCAGAAATATATAATGTATACATTTTGGTGTTTTAAAACAAGTTTGGCTGTATGAGGTACTGACATATTTACACTTTCTTCAAATCTCTGTCTTTATTCTGCAATCATTTGTAATTATGTTAATTTCTTTACTTCACTGTTTCTTTACTTCACTGTTCATACAGCACCTGTATGAGGTACCTGAACTAGTTATTTTAAACCTGTTATGGCAGGAGCTTGGACATTTGAGTTTTGAAACTGTAAGATCACTTTTTTTTTTTTTTCCAGGTTGATCTTCATGCAGATCTTCTAATAGTAGGTGTCATGTATTTTAATTCTGGGTGACCGCCGTGTCCCCACTCTCTTCTTGGCCGCCGTGCCTGTATCTATCCTATCTGCATTGTTTATTTGAATTTGCTGAGACTGTATGTCGAATATGGCCATGTTCTTTCTCTTCTCCTCCTTTCCATCTGTCATATAGTTGAGGGTTGTACATGGCGCATTAGCCAAAGGTTGTGTTCTGATTGTTCAGGTTGCAGTGACATTGTCCACTTTGGGTGGTCTGAATATGTAAAATGTTGGTCTGGTCCTTGTTTCTTATATAACTGCTGAGCAAGTTATTTGGAAATATGAGATGCTTGACTGAAGTGGTTTTAAGGTGCTTGTCTTTGAAAGAATGCTGATCAGGGTGTTGAATGGGTTTTGAGTGCACGTGTGAGATGTCTGGATTGAATAGCTGAGATGCTGAGAAAAGAATTCTGCTCAGCAGTTCACATTAAAGTAGTGAAGATGGGTGGTTTGTCTGAAATGACTGCCATGCCAAATTCTAGAAATGCTTGATAAATTTTAATGCACTAACATTTCCCTTTTAGGTTTATCTACAAAGGGTAAGTCCATATTTTTTTTTCTACTTTGGGGGCTACCATGTTGGCCTCCGTGTGTGGTTAGGTTTTGTAGAGTAGGGGAATAAACAATTTGAAACTTGTGTGGTGTCTTTCTTGAATGTCATGGTCATCAGTACTTAATTGTTGGCAATTGACTTGCTAGTCCAGTTGCCCACACTTAACTACTAAGACTAAATGTGTCTAGGGACAAAATGGTTGTTACATTAGACATTAAGTGCCTTCTCAATGGAGGGTGTGGTTTTTGCCTGGCCGCAGAAATACTAGATGGTAGAAATACAACATTTGATGCTGTGTCACAAGGCTTACGCCTCGGTCTCTGTCAAATATGACTGCCAGGCATTTTCTTTTCAAACATGGCCATCAACCGTTAGCCCTAACATGTAAAAATAGATCCTGGTGGTCGTACGTCACACCTTGTGTGTCTAGTCTTTTCACACCCCTGTCAAACATGGATGCTGAGGCTTTAGTAAGTGTACTAACCATTTATTTTTCAGCTTCTTCAATGAAGATGAGGACCCAGCATCACTGCATGCCCATCTTAAATTATGATTGCATTTTAGTTGCGTTTAAATATTTTCAAACAGTAAATGCAATTTTGCTTGCTTGGCTGCTGTGCCATGACTGTACCTGGTCTGAGCTTTTTCTGGCTCAGACCAGACTGCCTCTGGCTGTCTGTCTGGCCGGCCTCTCTCTGTCTGTCTGGCTGGCCATCTCTCTCTGCCTGTCTGTCTGGCCGTCTCTCTCTCTGTCTGTCTGACCGTGTCTCTCTCTCTCTGTCTGTCTGTATGTCATTCAGTCCGTGTCTGTATGTCAGTCCGTGCCTCTCTCTCTGTATGTCAGTCTGTGTCTGTATGTCAGTCAGTGTCTGTCTGTCGCTTGCTGTCTCTTGGAGTTAGTCAGGGTCTCAACCTAAATGGATGATTTTAAAGTTGATTAGTCTCAAGGCTTCTGTTATTGCTGCAGCAAATTCTGGTACCTTATCTTTTAAATGGCTTGATTTGGTCTTGAAACTCTTGTAATAGTTGCAACTTGTGCTGTTGACAAACTTGAGGACTCTGACTCATGCGTGGTAAATGCTTTAGATTACTGTAGCTTGTCAAATGTTTTGTTCCAAACAGTAGTAATGTTTGACTGCAATGAGCTAGAGGAGTTTATTCCTCAACTGGTAATTGCTTTGATCATATAATTCAGGGGTGTCAAACATACGGCCCGGGGGCCAGAACCGGCCCGCGAGGGGGTCCAATCCGGCCCACAGGATGAATTTGTTAAAATTTCACACTAATCTAAACGTAATGTCAAATGCTCCAGATACCCGTGACTAAATGTTTGTGCCTTAATAGATCCATTGTGCTGTGTAAATAGTAAATTTAGGCATGATATTGTTGAAATTGCACTTATATTTCTCAAGAAATTTCATGTTTTGTAAAATTATCCTTCATTAAATGTAAAACAAAGGAGAAAAACAAAGGCGTTCTTGTTGTTCATAGGTTATTATGCTATTATTTTACTATTTTTACTGGTCCGGCCCCCTTGAGATCAAATTGTGCTGTATGTGGCCCCTGAACAAAAATGAGTTTGACACCCCTGGTATAACTGGTTACTGATGTGATTATGAAGCTAAACTGTGATTTTTAGGCAAGTGTAGTCAAAATAGAGTTTAGGTGTTCAGCCCATGGATAATGTTACGAAATACTTTAAATCAAACTGTTTTCAGATTATATGCACTGCCATCATCCTTTGTAGTTTTATCCGTCACCAACTAAACTGGAATTTGACGTTAAGGCCGATTTGTCTCCCTCTGCCAAGTTTAGTTCCTGTTGAACCTTTTTTGTGTTCATAAAGCTTTTTTGCGCCTCATGTTGGGAGGCCTCCCAGCAGGGGATTTCCATCTTCCCCTGCTAAACTATGCACTGCGTGTGTCTTGTAGGGATGCAGGGATATCCTGGACAGTTTCATACATGGGATTGTCCTTATTGGGTAGGTTGCAAGGTTAGAGTGTGTTTCAGTTCTTTAGGAGGAAACAAACCTGGCAGAGAGACAACTCGGATTATTTAACTGAACGTTACACCAAATGAGAATTTTCCTTTTCTGTTGTGGACAAATTGAAATGAAACCTTATTCTGTGGGATGAATTCCAGTTATGTTCAGACAAAATAAGACATTATTTGGCTTAAAGTGAGACTATTATGCAAGTACCCTCTTCTGACATGAGTGAGCACCTGCAGCTTTTATTTTTCATTATTTCATTTGTTTCTTGGATTCACTTTTAACCTTGATCATGTGAATTTGTAAACTTAAGTGGTCTTTTGCCTTCTATTTGCATAGCTGGTAACTACAGTAGTTGAAATTATGAGACTTCATGCCTTGCACAATGGGGTTTTTGATAGTATAGAATAGGGCTAACTTGCCACACTATAGCAACTTCAGCTAACCAGTATTTTTAGTCCACTCATGACTTTATTCCATCAGCCACTTGATTCCCCAGTTTGGGCAGCTTGTGCAGTCATTAGGGTGATGCTTAATCCTAATGTCTTGGTTGGATGCATGAGAAACGGCAATCTCCCAGGTGTGTTGGCGAAGTTCCTTCTGATTTTGTAGCCCTACCATAATTTTTCTCTTTCTTCTTTGTCGTGTTATGCATTAAATGATTGTTCCAGCAGCCTTGCAACGCACACTGCTGTTGTCGCAACATCTGCAAGAGGTAAAGGTTTCACAATTCAGTGCTTTTAATTTGTTAAGATGTGGCACTAGACTACTGACGATGCAGACACCTTGCTTGATCTAATTTACCCAAATGGTTCATCAGTTTACAAGACATAGTAATTGAATTTGACATTCTGAGGGTCAGTAACCTGACCTTAACTTTTGGGGAACCTTGCAAAGGACCGCAAGCTCTTTGCATGACCCAACGGAATCAATATTTGAGCAACTTTATTGCTCAAATTGTAAATCAGTCAAGATGTAATGTTAGTTCTCTAGTTCTCCTTCACACTACAGAGAATAAGGTAAATTGAGTCAACTCGTAAGATGGTAAGGCTTTTTGTCCTTCCCCTCCTAAGATGGTAAGGCTTTTTATCCTTCACCTCCTCTGTGTGTGAGGAAATCTGGCCACGGATCCTGACTGAGTAGCATACCATGACACTGCAGTTTCCAAAATCGGACAAGGTTCCATCTGGTTTTGTGACTCAGCCTGTCATGGTATGTATTTATCTTCTCAAATAAACAATTAGAATATACATGTGTTCATGCAAATCACTTGTGGACAATGAAGAAGCATTTTGTCAAATTGTGGTCAAGCATTTTCAGGTGTCTGCTTTGTCAATAGTCTAGTGCCACATCTTTAGTAGCCAGTAGAGATTGAGGCAGTAATCCATCTGTGGGCCTTGACCTGTCGCACTTGACCAGGTAAGCTACCTGAGGATTTTTTTTTTCCATTTGTGTATGTTTTTTCTTGTGACTTACCAAATTCTATCATGTTTTAAAGAGGTGATGAGGGCTGCAGCAGATTCCTGAATCAGAGTACTCCATGTTGGACACCACAACCTGGAGAAGTCCCGTCCTGGATGGCTGCAGTGAGGACCTTGCCCCACGGTGAACTGACCCTTCGACGATGACGCCTCTTGGCCACGGGATGTCTTCCGGTACGTTCTTTCAGATGGTACTCACTTTTGTTTAACCCATATTTAGTTTATACCAAAGTGTGCTAACTTTTTTTTTTAGATGTTAGACCTTAAAGACCAGAGTTCTACCAAACTGTATACATGCTTCAATGGCTCTCACTGAATCACTCTGCCCAACAGGACATGGTCACAGATCCAGCTCTGAGATTTAAATTTTTTATTTTTTTTTAAATTGAGTTTTCCACCTAAATCCAGATACTCATCCAACTCGGAACCATCTGCGCCCACTGACCCACAACCACACATCACAAAACACTGTAAATGCACATGATACAGCACAACACTAAAAATACAGACACTGCCTCTTTCAACCTGTGATTTATAGAGTAAAAAAAAATATTTTTCTTAACTTGATGGTTGACTTGTAATTTTTTTTCCCATGGTTCTGTGATGAATGTTATTTTGGCAAGTTAGTTCCTTGAACTTAAAAATGTGGAATTCTTTTAAAAAAATTGCATTAACATGTTACTGTAGACTCGGCACCCTTAACACTGCAGAGTATCAGTTTGATCTTAACCAAAAAACTCAAACCCACAGGTCCTGTATAATCATAGATGTCAACATTTGACTTTTATATTGACCAGAGCTCCTAGTTGTCTCAAGACCCTTTGTAAGATCAACATTGTGTTACTACCTCAGGTAATGGTAGAAAAATGTAACCTTGAACTTTGTATTATTGTGTATTTAGATGAAAGATAGAAGTTGTGTTGACTCTGACGAGTAGTTTAACTGCTAGTATTTGAGCAAAACAATGACAAACAAATACACTTAACTGCTAAAATGGAACTGCAAAGTTAAGGATTATTCCCCTATCTGGATTTGTGCAAGGTTTTAAAGAACATAATTAAATGGACTCTAAAGCAGAGAATGCTATAATGTGAATAGTGGGTATCATGCATAGTAATCTGCTGGTGTGTGCCCCATCTCACAACTTTTCTACCTCCAGCCACTACCATCAGATATGGCCAATACATAAAATGATGCCACTGGACAAGATGAGACTTGTTTTCACCAAGTAGTACATTTAGTTTTGTTTGTAATTTATGCCATTTTTTTCCCCTCCACTGTCAAACATAAAGACAGGGTTCCCACGGGTGTGAATTTGAAAAAAACACACCCTAAATAATAGTGCTTGAGTTTTTTGCAAGAAAGAAGTTAAGTTGATATGTAGGTAAATGTTGCCGATGTGCCATCGTTTGTTACGACACCACCTACTATTTTGCTTGGTGTACATAGACTAGGCCTAGTTGGTACATTTGTGGGTCATAATATTGTTGGCACTGTCCACTGTCTCTCTATGAAGTTGACATGAGATTCCATGCAGATCAATGAGTTAGAAACATTAAGCAAGAGAGCAAGAAAATTGACTGGCCTGCCCAAATCAAAAGTGGACGCCATGGGCAAAGTGGCTCTTACAAGTTGCCCATCCATCTTAAGCTGATTATAGCTTAGATATTGATCCTTTCGAAGATTTCTCATGATAAAAAGCTTCAGATATAGGTAGATGCAATGGACGATTTTCATCATCTGTTAATTTTCCTGATCTAGTAGTTGTTTGGTCCATAATTGTTAAAACATTTTTTTGTTTCGATTGTTTCCTAAACCTGAAAATTGTTATTCAGTTTTAATAATTTCTTTGTTAAATGGAGCAAATAAACCAAGAATATACACATTTAAGAAGCTGAGAAATCAGAGGAACTTCTGTGCATTACTAAAGCACTCAAATTGATTGTCAAAATTCTTACGGCAATTCAAACTGCTGCTTGTATAAATGACATTACATGTAATATTATAAAAATATTATGACTTTGTTTAGAACTATTTGGACAGAAATCATTTAAATAAAATTCACCAAGACTTTATTAGCATTTTCTTTCTCCACTGGATTCCTGAAACTTTAATTATGTCCTGGAAAAAAACGTTATCAACAAAAACCTTAGGTGAAATGAAAAAACACAACTAAATAGCCTTCACCTTGTCGGCAGCATTTGTTTCTGACCGCGTCTCCAGCAAACTCACTGACGAACATCTGAGCCCTGGAATGGACAAAAAAGTGTCCTTGAGTCCCAAACATTTACATCAACCTACAATAGAGTTCATTTTATTATCAGTGACATTAGACCGTAAATCAGCAGTTCATTTCGGATATCAATAATCCATAATTTACCAAGGCTTCCTTGCATATCTTCAAAGACACGGCAATACAAAACACAACTTGAATTTAATAAACAATGTGTAGAGGCCCAAATGGAATTTATTCCTCTGGGCCGGCCCCTGTCCTTCCAAATGTATGTGCACACCACTGGAGAACAGGAATTGTTTTTTTTTTTTTTTTTGCATTTTCCAACCTCTCTTCTAAAATACAGAAATATTATATAAGTGTTTTGTTATTGTTAACATTTCACATGAGATCCTGAGCACACAATCATCTGACAGATTATGGAGCCTTTGGCTGTCTGATATAATTATGTTGGCTAAGAAGATGCTATCAGTCTTTGTCTCACTTTACTCTTTTCTTCCTCTATCCTTCCCTTCCTCTCCTCCCCTAATCAGTTCCACTCTGTTATTGCTGGCCCCAGGCTGTGTACCTCTTCACTAAACTGCTTTCACAAGCATGAGCCCAAAGCCTGCTCAAATGTCTATTAGGCCTTTTTAAATACCCGCTGAAACCCACTGTGTGGCTGACCTTACAGCGGTTGTTACCGTAATTATGGAATCAATGCTCGCTGATCTGGTGTCCCTCACACCTTCTTAAGCCTGGAATTGTTTTTTTCCCCTCTGAAGTAAGTCGACCACTTTTCAAAGGTCAAGTGGTGGATAGTCGCTCTCATGGCTCTCTTTGCCTCCGGGCTGCATTTAAAGTAGAGAAATCCACAACAGAGGGTTTAACATCATTTTGAGAAAAGACATGCTCTTGAATGCACCATGCTCCGTGTACTGTTTGCTCTGAGGTTTTTGAGAGGAACAAAGCATTTCCTGCAGTCAGGCCAGCTGGGAGTTATTTTCCGACTTTAGTAAAATCCAATTCTGGCAAACGTCTTTCCTCGGGGATAAGTTCATAGGTCTATATAAACCCATAATGTAACAGTAACCTTCATTGGCTTGTTTGGAAGTCAGACTCACTCTGCATCATTATGGTGTTGGTTTAATTTGCAAAGGGGGCAGTGACTTTTGAACTTATACCTCTCCTTGAACAGCCTTTAACTGTCATTACTTACATGTGTGAGTACTTGTTAAAATGCAGTTATCAGGTACCTGCATGTATCCTGCAGCGTGTAGCCAAACCCCGAGCAGAGTTTGTGTTCTGCTACAGAACTAACTGTTGTAACTTTGGTTCACATGAAATGCAATATCTGACAGTAAAAATGTTCCTGGAGTGCGTCTGTGAACAAGTACAGACATCATGTCTGTAACTATGAACTCTGCTCCGTGCACCTCTCACCACCTTGTTAGAGCCATTGATCTCTGACTTTCTCCATATCATCACACTTCATCACACTCAGTTGCACTTACAAAGCATGATTTTTAATTTTACAGTACATCAGTAATATGCACAACTAATATAAACTTCTTTTTTTTATTATAATGATTTACTGGTTAATCCTTTTCCAATCTTCTCATATTGAGAAATGCATATGTAAAAAGAACGTATCGCCTTATATGGCATCTACTCTTACTATTTCCATGTCCACTAACAGTTTGACTACACACTACAGTAATTCCATCACTAGAAGGATATTCTGTATGTTACATGGATGCTTAAGTAAATACAGTGGGTTTCAGAGGCACTGAACCACTATTTAGTTTACTTTGGCAAAACACTAGTAGAGTAACTCATCTCTTTTACATAAAATAGACACAACACATGGCAGTGGGTTATCATATATCACTCATGGTTACCTCTTTTTTACTCTTCTGTTGTCTTGCGTTCTGCAGGTATGTAATTATGGTGTGAAAAGGTTGGAGACAGACGTTCCACAGGGCACAGCGTGGGAACAAAGCAGGGTTTGAGAGGCGAGGTCACACAGCAGAGTGGCTGCACGGTGGTTAATAACTACAAAGATCTCAGCAACAGTCATCCTCCTCAAATGAAAGTCTGCTGTTTGGAGTTGATTTGAAGGGCTGACTCACATCCTGTGACTCTGCCGAGGATAGTTCTTGTGGCACTGAACGATGTGGAGTGAGCATGAATCTACGCATGAATCTGGCATGAATGGAGGTCCTTATAGTATCTATGGGTGATGAACGGTGCATTATGTATCGGGATTCCTTTAAGCTTGTTAGTTTGTCATGATGATGCACTGAAATAATAAAAAAACAAAAAAAAGGCTCAGTATAAACAGGAACAAGTGCACACTGCTTGATGCATGGAGGCAGTTAGGTTACCTCATTGTCCATAATGTGGAAAATTATCTTTGGATCAACTTTAGTTCATTTTAATCGTTTCATAATTTAACTATTCAACAATTGAATTGCACTTGGTACACAGGATTTCTTTCAGGTGTTTCATGTGGTGTGTGGGATTCAACAACACTCTCCTGATAGCAGTTAAAACTGAGAGGGAAAGAGGCTGATCACTTGTTGAGAGCAAAACTAATATAGAATGTTTTTATTGTTGGTGTCTTGACATCATGTGTGAAAAAGTAACTTTGTTTTTTAAGCATATATTGTTGTTCCGTCTGTGTTGCTGTGCGTGTTTGTGGGAGTAGCTGTAGAAGTCATGCACCAATTAGTTTTGGATAAATGACGAGGACCACAAATTAAGTAATCGCTTTAGTGGATCCGATTGGTTTGTCACCAGGGAGTCTGTAATGATCCTTTGACTATGTAACAAAGAAACTATTGATGAGCACAAAGATGTGTGTGTGTGTGTGGGGGGGATAAATCACATTCAGTGACGGTCCTAAATTAATCTTTCTTACAGGCTGTGCTTTTTATTTCCTATGATAAATGAGAGTATGAACTTCAAAAGATGAGTTTCTTTTGCGACGTATGTCTGTGTAATTTCCCAATCTGTACTGAGGGGGGGAAGAAATGGGAGAGAAAGTGCATAGAAAAAAGTTTCATCTGCTGACATAACTGCACAGAGCGGGCACATGTTTCTTTAATAAGGATGAAAGTGCGGCAGTCCTGTAACTGGATCTCTCTGTAGCAGAAAGCTTTCCATCAAGAAACAGCAGGATTCTCTCTTTAACCCGGGAGCATCAGGACAGATGGGACTATGACACGCAAACTCGGTTCAGAGCATGACAAAAAAATCTGCGAAGGTTTCTGTAATTTATGCAAGTGTGTTGCGAGTGTCACAAGAAAGAATCAGCTGTGATGACGGTGTAAAAAAACATCTGTAACACCTGTCCTGACTGGTAACACCTGTATTCAGTCCTCGCTGTTGTCACCACTGTGTCTCACAGGATGCGCTCCCCGCTGAGGGCATTGAGCTGACCGATCTGTGATGAATTCTGTGGTGCTGGGGGTCGGAGGTCGAAGGTTAGGGCTACTCCAGCTGGCAGCCAGGGCCAAAGTGAACCCCAGTGAGGAGGCATTCAGTGGCTGCAGCAGGAGGGGGGAGAGGGGGAGGCAGAGGAGGTTAGGGGTCTGAGATTGTTTCTCTCTGTGTCTTGTTTGAAGTATTCCACCCTCAAGGCCCTTTTTCTTTTCTGGCATCAATCACCAGTTTACTCTCAGATGGCAACAAAGCTGAAAAGAAGATTTCTTGGTCATACATCGAACAGGCCTGTTATCTCCAAAAGTATAGCAGCTGTGATCCACATTTATGTTACATATGTTTACAATGGATTACGTAACTATTAAAAAAAATAAATAAATTAAAAGTCACCTGATCAGGACGGCAACAATTCATATGTTTAAACTTTTTAAATCATTTTTATGCACTGTATCAGATTAGCTTCAAGCTAATTTACATCTGCATTTCCTTGGCAAGTCGGAACAACACAAGGACAATAATATCTGCACATTAACAGATGGCACACAACAAATAAAACGGATCACAAACAGACCAACAAGTGTTGAGCTCAGTGAATGCAGAGCTGAGCAGCGTTTAAAACGGTACAATAACAGTAATAATACACCAAGCTACAACACAGACGGTATCAAAGATTAGGTACAGAATTGATATTAATAGTTTGCTGGATGCAGAAGCAGTTTCCCAGACACACTCTCTCCATAATATCTGGAAGTATTCAGGGCAATCGAGGTAAACAGCTTGAGTTTCTGCTGTAGCTTGTTCAAGGCTGACGGGGGGGCTTTTTTGCCCAATTCAGTGCAAATTATTTAATTTCTGGGTCATTATAAGCAACCAACTGGTGAATCATCAGTGGTGTTACCATTTTTTCCTGCCACAGAAATATTAAAAACTGGTAACAATTTTGTGTTTCTGAAGAGATTTCTGTTTCCCCCCCGATCATACGAGTCAAAGACATGATCCATGATGTGTTGATTACCTAATCTAATTGTCAGTATGCTGACAAGTCATATTTTCAAGATTTCAGCTGATATGAGCTGAATCTGTAAAACCACTGAGATCATGGCAGCGCTCAAGTTTCTGCGTCTTCCTGGTTTGTCCTGTAGAGGGCAGGCCACTAATTAATGAACCAAATAACCACATGTGCATAGTGCTGGCATGTTGTGTGTCTCATTAAACAGAATTTTCCAAAACATTACTTCTCCTCAAGCGGAAAATGTATTTAATGAGAGGCGAACAAAACACAGTAAATAGCCATTAAGCTTTTCTAACAACTCCCACATGTTTACTGAGGTTATGAGGTCTGTGATTGAGGGAGGTGTGTGCGCGTTGGCAGGGGGGGGTTGTGTTCGAGAGAGTCAGTGAAAGAGTGAGTGCCCAGCTGAGCTATACGTGTCTGTAATATACTTAGTGGCCACTTTATTAGGTACATAGGATTCCTCAAGGTTTTAGGAGTGGCACACGGTCTGCTTGTGTGTTCAGAGATGGTCTTCTGCAAATCTAGGTTGTAACGAGTGATTATTTGGATTACTGTTGCTTTTCTATCATTTTAAACCAGTCTAGTCATACTTTTCTGCCCACAGAGCTGGCACTTTTTTGGACCGTTGACTGTAAACCCTATAAATGTGTGCGAAAATCCCAGTAGGTCAGCAGTTTTTGAAGAGCTCATACCAGCACATCTGACACCAACGACCATGCCACGTTCATTCAGCAGGTCGAGTTTGAAAGTGTCTTGAACCTGAGTTTCTGTCATGTGATTGGATGATTAGATGTTTGCTTTCGAGGAGCTAAGTGGTTGTTCCTCCTAATGACACACGTGTCAGTAACTGAACTGCAGCCTCACTGTGGACACCCACAAGAGGGCATTCAGGGCTCTGGCCAAAACAGTGACAGAGGCAACTACTTACACTGGAGACACATTATGCAACTTTCACGGTCGTTACAGATTTTTCAAAGACTTGAAGTACGGGATGTTTTTAGCTGATTTTTTTACGACGACTGAAAGACCGGGGATCACACATTTAACGACTGCGACAACTTAATGTATCAAACTTGGCCGTGTCTGCAAGAGCGACAGTTTTGATATTTCCCACTACTTCCTGTCGCCTTCTTCTTCTGACGCTATTTTACTGTCCCACCTACTCGACTGAGGTTGGGTTGGGTCTATTACCCTCACACACTAACAGATTTCTGTGCTAACTAGCCAATGCCCACTGTCCCCAACTTGTGCTGACCGGTGCAACTGTGAATCGTGAGTAAAATAAAAATCATATGGCTCTTGTACTCAGCTTAAAGCAACATGCAAGTCTTCACTTGGCATTGGTCACTTTACCTGTTTGGATTTTTATGCTACTGTAGGACTTCTGATGGAGTCTGTGTTGTGTTGGCAGCTGCTACACACTACGACTACAACTCACTTCTCAATGCTTTGGTAACGATGGGCAGAAGAAATCAGCCTCCGTTGCTTACTCTCACGCAAACGGGAGTGTGCATAATGTTCTGTAGATTTCACTGTGCACTTTAAATGCCAGGAGATTGATGCAAAACTAGACACACTGAATATATCTGATCCTTGTAATGCCCCCAGTGTGCTTTTTACAAGTTTGGAAACAGCTGGATCCCATCGTTCCATCTTATTCTGCTTGCTGTGAGCGTGTTTCATAGCGGTGATTCACTTCCATTATCTCTCTGGATCTATGGGGATGCTCTGTTAGCCTGTCCCAGGGCACATCTATCCACTTTTGACAACGGAGCAGGTTGTGGAAGGTCTAATTTTTTAAGTCACATTATGATCAGCATATTCATTGGCATTAAAAAATGATTAATGAATGGATGATCTTACATTTGGCTTCTTAAACAAGCTGTTGAACAGGTGTACCAAAAAAAAAAAAAAAAAAAAAAAAGTGCATGTCGAGTGTATATCTGCATGGTTATATGCCGTCAGAGTGTTGTGATAGCTCTGTGTCAGCTCTAACAGCTGGCCAATTTTCACACAAGATACTCAGATTAGCACTTCATAATAGCTGCCCTCGACAAAAGGATAGACAGTATTCCTCTGGAACAGACAAAGAGCTTTCCAGTCTTCTGTCATCACTTACATAACAAGGAGAAAAGGGGAAAGTTGCACTTTCTGTCTGTCTCCTGCTCTGTCTCCCCTCATCTGCCTCAGCTGTCATCAACGCTATTATTGCAGGAAAACTCTTTCAGATATTACCTGTGGAGCCGGATAGTCATGTGGCTCCAGGCACCAGACTGACTGGCTCATCGCTGTCCTCATTTAACGCTCCCAGCTCCAACTAACCCCACCTGTTACTGGAGGAGGCATTTAATGAAACATTTAGCATGTGAACGGCTGCATTTGCAGAAGGCTTCCTTAATTCTCTCGGCAGCCTCTTCCTAAGTGTGACAGCTCCCCGTCGACCAGACCGTCGTCACAACATTTTATGTTTCACCTCCGCTCTTTCATGGAGGTCCTTCCCTCAGCCCTGTAATTTGTGCGGCTGCACTCCACCATGAGATGTTCTAATGTGTGTGTAATGAGCGTTGGTGAAGCCTCAATTAAGTTAATTGTAGATCATTGCGTTAATTTCAGTTATTTAGAAAACCACGGCTTTCCTAAATGTTGTTAGCGTGGGATATGTGATGGAAGACTGTGTAGAGACGGGGGGCCGGTTAGCCTCAAGAGCAGCCCTGTGCTCCCGGACGACCCTAATGGGGATTTACTGATAGTAACAATGGTGATGATAAGGCTTTAGTGCTGATGACTGTTTTAGTGCGAAAGAGTAACTTGTCTGTTTTCCTACAAATAGGCGATATAACACTCATGATCAAACAGCGATATAGTATTTGTTGAGGTTTACCGTGGAGTCTGATGTCTCCGACTGATTGTCGCCTGTTGAATATTGCGTCTTCTATTTGTTTTCTTACCCGTAGTGAAATCTTAATGAAGGTGCCACTTTCAGTCAGGCAGGGACATGAAGGCTGCATTCTTCTCACCCTAAGCAGTTATAAGCTGTTATTGGTTTTGGGACAGAGCCAGGACAACAGATCTGTCATCAGTGGCATTGGCATTTATCAACTGTATCTGATTTCGTGTTGTGCTCCTGCAAACTGTGCACGCATGCATTTATGCATATACACACACACACACACACACACACATGCATATACACCTACACGCAACAACTGTTAAGCACAATTATATTAAGCACAATTAATCCAAGATTGTTCATTTTGAAAATGGGACTTTAGTCAAATATTCATTTTGGTGGTTTCCCCCCATAAATTGCTGCAAGCTGCAAAAATTTGGATCACGTTTTCTGTCATAAATCATGACTTACTGCTACATTTAAATAATTACAGACAGGCAATTTATTCTTGGCTCCCTGTCCACAGTTTGTGCAATAAGGTGTGTGAGTGTGTTCATTCAATCATCACTTGCTGACAACTCCCTTTCGTTGTGCTCTTTATTGCCATTTTTATAAAGAGCTCATCATTCTCGTGATACGTGCACGTTGACACTCACCAGCACAAGCACCTACAGCACAGTGTAACCGACAGAAGTATGCAGCGTGACGGGAAGAAGAGAATATTTTTGCCTTTGCCAGATCAAACCAATCTTCTGATGACTTCTGGAGCACAACCGGTGCATTGCACCACATAAAAAGATTCAATTATCCTCACATTACCTGGAGCCTGTTTGACAGAAGAGAAACTCATCGTTTAACATTATGTTTTATGCTTGTTTTGCTTCGAGGATAATGGCATAATTACACTACATAAACGTCTTCACCACCAGATACAACATGAATAGCCCATACATCATCCTAATGAGATACATTAAAATAACACTGCAGATGGTTTTTTTTCAATTTGTGAGGAGCAGTAAAAATACATGTTTTTAAAAACACATCTACCACTTAGTATCAATATGATTTATGTGTCACAGTAATGTTTACAAGGGTACATTATTTCTTATTCCCTTCACTTTTCCCACTGCTTTGACACCTCATCACTGTAGTGGAGTCAAGTCCACATCACAAGAGACTCAGTTGCTGTGCCACAACATGGACATGTGGTCAGTCTGTGCTGGTAACCGCCTGGGCCTTTGGGCTTCACACGAGAGCTGATTTTCTTGACGTGAGCAAGACGCAGTGAGTGAACTGGTAGAAGCAAACTTCATCCATCAAACCTCACTTTCAAGGCTTGGAGCTGTAGGATGGGATTGTGGTGTCTGAAAGACTGGGCTTTTCTCTAGTGACTCGCCAGCCAGTTTGTCACCATTATTAACCTGGCAGCTTATCTTATTTTAAAGATTTGCTTTATAAAGTTAGATCAGTATACCATCACTTCTATGTCTGAAAAGGTTCTATATAATGTCCTGTTGGGCCTGGTTCAGTTATGTTCTACAAGTGACAGGTTATGGTTTGTGGTTGGGGTGAAGCCATTTATCATCAAACAATTGTTTGCTCTTTTTTAAAATCATAATGACAACAGAAACTGTCCTGATCAAAAGTTGACATACCCTGGTGGTTTGGGCCTGACACACGGGTTTAAATGGCTACTAAATGTAAATATCCTCACCTGTGATCTGTTTGCTTGTAATCAGCGTGTGTGTATGAAACGTCAGTGAGTTTCTGGGCTCCTGACAGACCTCTGCATGTTTAATCCAGTACTGCACTGACATTGCTGGATTCCAAGCCTTGGGGAAAGCAAAATAACTATCAAAGGATCTGCACGAGAAAAAGGAAAAGTATAAAAAGATATCCAAGGAATTGAGAATGCCACTCAAAACTTAGAGGAGTTTTTAGTATAAATCTGGGCTGCTTTCAGTCACGTGGTGCCTTCTTATTTAGGATATAAACTCCAGAATGGTTTTGATTGATGATTCCAATGATTCTCGAATGATTCCAAAATATCCCATTGATGTGTTAACTGAATACAACAGGACTAACTAAACCAAACAGTTTTTTTTTGCTTGTCAATATTTCACAGAGCCTTAAGATGCCTGGCATTCACCCCGTGACCTGGACTGGGGCAGCATTGGAATTGTACATATGGATTTGATACAGAGGGCAGATAAGCAAGTAGACAGAGTGGAGCCGTCCCTCGTACAGGACAGGAGGTGTGTGATGTGTCTGTCTGCTCTTGTTCTCTTCTACTGTTGTGTGTGTGTATGTGTGTGGTGCTGTGAGACACCATTATAAACTTTATGATATATGTTTTTGTTGGATTAATCATCTTAGTTTACGGCCTCTGTGTATCTTGGTTTCTCGGTTGCATAAGAGACAAAACTAATTTCATTAATAATTAAATGCAGCTGACTGTGTGTGGAACAAACACTGATCTGTTTTTTGTTTCTCTTCTCTTTAATGTTCAATTTTTTTCACCCCCATGTGTGAAATCTCTAAAGACAGGACATGTTCTAGTGATATGTAGCGTCTTACTTTCGTCGTTACTTTTCATTGACAGTAGTTGTTAAAAGCTCTTAACACAAGACAATGAATGACAGTGCAAGAGAGAGCTGGGAATGTGACGTCATTGTTTTCCTAAAGTAGCCCGTTTGCTGTCTACATGGAAACGCAAGGCCGGCCATTTCAGGTCCCCTAAAACGCTGTCTCCGTGTGGGCGGCCCCTCAGTGAGCTCTAATTTAAACTAATCATGAATCTGAGAGCACGTTGGTAGATTCCACAGTGTCTGGACACCGAAGATTCTTCTGAGAATGCAACAAATGCATTGTTTGCCTGCCCCTTTTCTGAATGTACTATTGACAGACACAAATAAGAAAAGAGTTTAGAATGTGGTGACCACATCACCAATGAGATAAGGAAAACATAATTACAGCAGGTGTTGCTGTGCTCGGAGGATACAAAGGTCAGGAATGTGTATCTGGTTTATAGGTGGAACTTTGGTCCTCTGCTTCAGGCGCGCTGCGTTTCTTTGTATTAGGACATAAAACATTGAACTGCGAGCAAAAAGAGACACCATGCTCAGGTAAGAAAATCATAACACATTCACCTCTATTGCATGTTTGGTGTATTGTTTGTCTCTTTGACTAGACAGTGCTCAGTTTTGGCTTTGAAATCTGAACATTAATTCCCAGGATCTGTCTTCTCGCCTGTGTTTCCTTGATATTTGGTGTCACAGCAAAACCCTGGGTATGTACAGATTAACCCTCGTTGACCACAACTCTTATGTTTCATGTCACATCACTTAACTATTCCTAATGAGTTTAAAATGGAGAATGTGTTTGTATGGTCACTAGCAGTTATGTAACATTTGTCTTCATTCTCAGTCTTCAGATGCAGGATTACAGGATACCGTGATGTAAGTAGAGATTGCCTTTGTGGTTAAACCGCTCTTTGTCGCAGAAAAAGTAGACTGATTTTTCATGGTATTTGTTTCAGGTCGGAGGACAGAGGAGGGATCCCTCGGGGAGTTGAGGTGGAACCCCCGGAGGACATGGATGAGACTGACTATGACATTGACCCTAAAATGATGATTTGGAGCAAGATGGATGGACGGCACGAGAAGGCCGAAGCAGACTTGGATGAACTGTACCATCCTTCGATGGCTGATCTTCTCAAAGCCCAGAATTTTGTCCCTGTTGTTGACATCCAGGAAGAGCCTGTGCAGGAAGATAATATTATGAAGTACAATGAGCGACCAGAGGAGGACAAGGATGACATCGACCACCCTGATTTTGGTAAAATGGCCCCAAGTGAACCTGAGCAGGACTGGGATGATGTCTACAACAGAGCAGTGGAGGAGCAGGGTGAAGTGCCTGTGGGATACTCTGAACCAGAGCAGGATGAGGATGGACTGTATCATCATGACAACCAGCCCGCACCTGTGCAGATGGAGCTGCTGCTACGTGAGGTCCAGGATAAAAATGAGGTCAGAGTTCACCTTCTGCCAGAGGAGGACATGGACTACCTGTACCACAGAGATCCACCGCAGCCCATTTCTTACCAATATGTTGCTGAAGCTGCTGCTGATTTGCCTTTTCAGAGGAAGTACAGTGAACCAGAGGAAGATCTGGATGAAATCTACCACCACTGATGCCTCCAACAGACACAGAGATCAACTCTTATGTCAAATCAGCCAAAGATCATTCACTTTGTGGTATAGGTACTTCAACTACTACTAATTCCAAGATGTTAAGCGCATGCATGACTGTGTGCCATATTATTTATGTACAGCACATAAACAATATGAAATCATATCAGTCTCAAGTAAACTGGAAATTGTTTTGGGGATGATTGATATTGATTTGACTTCTTATGTTGAGAGCAGAACAAAAAAGAAAATCTGCTTTTTATTATCATTTGAGACATTAAAGTTGTGCCTGAAACAGTCACTGGGTCATTAATCCTCTGAGAGAATGAATCGCTTCTTCAGGATCAAATTACCAAGAAGAGCTTTTTCCCTGCAGAGGAGATGTTAAAGTTTATGAGCTGCACTTTGAAAGGCATATTGGAAAACTTAAACTACCACTTCCACTTGATTATCAGTTAGTGTCCCAGATAACAGGTAGCCATCGTGCTGATTTAAAAGTGAGACAATTGACATAAAACATCTTGAGAATAGTTTTCCTCAGCACAGAATTTCAGCAGTTTTCCTACAGACTTTATTCTGACATCTTATAGAATATAGAATATTTTTAAATTAACTGATAATAGCCAGAAACTGACCAGTCGGCTAATTTTATTCTGGCATAATATTATTCTGGCATAATATTATTTGTGGTATTAAGGTTGCTATATTGATGTGTATTGAATCTTAATTTCTTTATAGAATAACTAGTAGCTTAGCACACTATGTCTTCATGGAAAGCACAATTGTGATGCTTTAATCACAACATCAAATGTGTGTTACATTTATTGAATTTCAGGTACAACAAAGACTTTATTCACAAAAACTACAGGTTTAATAGAAGTGAATCACACCATATTTTAGGTATAAGTGTATTTACACTTGTATTTACACTCTGAACTTCTGGAATGATTAGTTTGATATGACACCTCATGTTGATGATTAAGGCGTTAGGACATTATTACTTTGAACGCTGGTGTATCACGGCAGCAGCTGAGCAGGAATGACCCCCTTCTTCAGTATCAAATTACCATAAAGAGCTTTTTCCCTATGGAGACAGAGCAGAGAAAAGATTACAATTAATCAGCTGCACATTTAAAGACATGTTGGAAAACCTTTCCTACCAGTTCAACTTGATTACCAGTTAGTATCACACTTCCTTCACACCTTCACAGTCAGTTTGACTGACTTTTAAAACACAGGCAATTGTAGAAATTTGAATTTATCTAAGCAGGACTAACACGCCCAGATAACGCGATAGGGAGACAAGCTGCAACTATAATATCTTAAGTCAGACATGTGCATGTGCCACAGTTCACACCCTCTGGCTTAAAAGAAGCTTGTACAGAGAGAAAGAAAACAGCGAGAAACTTTCAGCTTAAAGAATTGAATATAAGTTTATGGACAGTAGTAGGACTCGCAAAGATGGACACATTCAATTTAATAAATCGATTGGGACAAGTCTAGTAGTACAAGAACTGTGCCCAAAAATCTAGGGACTGATAACAGGTTTTTTCCCTTTTTCACACAAAACCCAAACCCCGCTATAATATTTAAGTGAAGGCAGAGGAAATACACACCCTGTGGCTACGACAGCAAACGCTTTCTTGGCTCGTTCATAGAACGTGAACCTTTCCACCATCTCAAGAGGAGCCTGGGTAAAACAAGAAATCAATGCATAAAGAGTCCAAATTCACACAGTTTATGTTGTAATACCTTCTGAGTTTGTTTTTTTTCTTTTGTTAAATACTCTTATGGACATGCTGTTTTACCTGAGACCCAGCCTGAGACAAGTAATTAGTGTAGATGTCCCACACAGGGACAGATAAATGTCTTTGTTTGTCCATGTCTACCAGGTCCATAACAGCAGCCTGTTAAAACATGTTAGTGAAGATGTATTTTTAAGAAAGACAATTTAGCAGGATGAAATCACTTTGTTGATTTTTAGCTTATTATGGGGTTTGTACCGGAGAGGGGACGTAGGTGTCCAGGGGCAGCAGCTTCAAAATGGCTTCCAAAAGTTGTGGTATATCCAAGCCTGCATTAAAATAAGACACAGTTGGAACATCCACTTAAAATAAAGTTCCCTCAACCGAAAAGCACTTAAGGCCTCTATTTTTATACAGTATATAGTTTGGAATTTCAGGATAAATACACTGAGGCTAGTTAGAGCAGACTGCCTTTATGTGTAAATATAAAATATAAATATACATTTAATAATAATGTTTACGGTAAAAAAAAAAACTGTTAACTCAAAATATTAGGTTTAATTTTAATCTGGGAACATATAGGAAGTGTAACTACAAAATGCCAAAATACTTATTATTATGAGGGACACAGTGAGCAGGGAATGAGTTTGATGAGGGACCTCCATCCATGTCTACTTAGAATTAAGTAGACATGGATTTTATGAGGTCAAGTGGCTAAAATCTTGTTTTTCTTTTTGTGTCCTGGCTGGCAGCCATGTTTTAAATGACAGCCCCCTACTTATGTCAATATATTAATTCATAAAACTCATATTTGAAGGTACAAATGACTCCTAACAGTGTGGTGAGGAGTGACACCTGATGTGGTCCTCGAGGCGATTGTAAGGAGTCTTTAACTGAGTTACTGTTGCCTTCCACTTCAGACCTCTGGCATCAACAAGGCATTTTTGCCCAGACTGCAAACTGCAGCTCGCTGGACATTTTCTCTTTTTTGAAGCTGTCTCTGTGAACCCTAAACATAGTCGTGCATAAAAAGTACAGTAGATGAGCAGTTCCTAAATTACTGGAACTAACAACCATACCACAAAAGTCATTAAAGTCAACTTGGCTCCATGCCTAAATGCATAGAGGGGCTGCAGTGTGGTTGGCTGATTAAATATTGGCATTAACAAGCAGTTGAACAGTTGTACTTAAGCGTAGTCAGGAAAGCACACACACACTTACTCTTGGCACGATTTGTTATGAATTCTACAGTAGAAAGTGTATATCCTGTATATCCACCATCCAACGAACTATCCCTTTAACTTTTAAAAGTGTATTTGAATTCGGCCTCACTGACATGGACTTATATGTACAGATATATACCATGTTCATACCATCAGCTCTGATCTCTTGTGGGCCACAAGCACAAATGGAGGATGTTGGAAAATTTGCATCGGCAAGAACTGAAAGAAAGAAAGAAGAGAGAGGATCGTGGCTCAGTGAGTCACTCTTTGCTCAGGTGTTGCCTTAGCATCAGCCTATAATCGTTTATACAGTGAGTGCACAAACATTCACAGGCTTCCACTGTGTAGAAGAAAGATCACATATACGTCTACAAACAAACGCCATACCCAGCTCATCACCGTGGCCCATTTTAGCGAGAGCATACAGCAGCTCAGGTGACAACACGGACGGGATTCCTTTCAACACCACCATGTTGTTCGCTGTCAAACAGAGAAACACGACCAGAGAGTGTTGAAGGGGAGTGAGAGCAGTCACTCCTCCCTACTTCCCCCTTTGTTTAGCTTCGCCACAAATGCAGGCTCAGGTCTGGCATCAGGAAAAAAGTCACTGTGATTAAAATGGGGCAGCGTTTTTAATATAAATAAAATGAATTGATAAACTGTTCAATTTAATAAAAATGTCTCCAGAAAGGCTTAATAACAACATGAAAGGGTTTACATATTACGCATCAATTTGAGCGCAGACAAAAAAAGAAAAAAGTAGCAAACAGAATATTGTCTAAATTTATTAAAAACAGCATTTTAAAACGGTAAAAGTAAAAATGCTGTAAAAAAAAAAAAAAAAACTAGAACTAAAACGTGGCAAAATTACAAGTGAGCGTTGGGGCACAGGTTCCAGCGCAGTCTGTAATACGCAGCTGTTCACTGTGTCTCGCGTGCATATATTATGTTGACATCCTTTGTTGGTTTCAGTCTCTGTCAGACAGGTGTTCTTCTTGACTTCTTCACTATCTTGCTATAACTAAATCATCTTTGGCGATGTATCATGTGATCAGTGAGACACACTTGTTTGGTTAGATTGAGTAAGTGTGTGTAAAGTCTGCTCTCTAAAAACAAGCAAACTAAATTATAAATATTTAAAGACAGAATAAATAATATCTAGTCTATCCGGGTGGGATTAATATTACATGTTTTGTTTAGTACTGTATTATGTTTCCACAAAACTCTCTCTCTCTCTCTCTCCATATATATATATATATATATATATATATATATATATATATATATATATATCTATATATATATATATATATAGATATATAATTAGAGCTAAACATTTGAATGTGATTAATCATGTGTAGCTGTGGATTCATTATGATTAATCCACATTCCTATATATGACAGAAACATTCATTTATGTTGTTGGAGCAGGTAGGCAGATATGTATGCTTAACCATTTGGTTTTTTTTATCTATGGCAAATACAAATTATGGCATTATTAAAATATAAAAATAACATATCAACGTAATCATACCACACAAAAACTGCATTTGGCTTCCTCCTATGCCTCTGGGCAATTAAAGGATGTGTTATTCACAATCAGAATCATTTTTAAATCAATCTAAAAGAAAAATTTTATAGTAAATAGCCTTGCACACACATAAATGTGTTGCTGAGGCAAATTAACTGGCTAACATTTTACATTTTCTGAGCATAAAGGCCTTTGCACACCAGACACGTTTTTGTCGTGCAAATAATTTGCACATTTGAAATAGTTTTCTAACATGTGTCCACTCAACGCAGCGTGTGGTGGATTTTCCTGAGCTTCCTTTTCCGACGATTTCACCATGAACCAATCAGAACGAGTGTTGTTGACAACGAGTTGTCATCTGCCGAGTGAATCGCTTGTTTCCCAAAACCCCATTTTTTTCCTTAAACAAGAAAAAACTAAAGACATGTGGACGGAGGTTGTAACAGAGTTTGGGTGGGACGTGTGTGTGTGTGTGTGTGTGTGTGTGTGTGTGTCTGTGATGCCCACTCCGCGCATGTGTTAGAGTAAGTTACCACGTTAATTCTACAAATTAATCATCTTGTGTTATTTTTTACAGCCCTAATATTACAGCCCAGTCTTCAATGATATTGTGGTTGGAAGCTTCCTATGCCACTAGCTTTTTTTGTTTTGGTTCCATGAAGGGCCCCTCATGCCCCCTGTTGCCTGGGGCTGCCGAGTCTTTAAAACGCCCCTGGTTGCCTGTCGTCTATAGAAGCTATAAAACATCGTGTCATTGTACAACAGGCTGCACAGTCTGTTCGACGTCAGTCTGTGTTATTTCTGACACCCTTGGGTGGGCATAATTCAAAGCAGACGCACAGTTTGAATGTGTCTGTGGTCCCCGCCGGTGCCAAGAATGTGAGATAATGAAAATATTTGTCAGATCACGAAAAGCCCTCCACCCAACCTGTTTCATGTGAGCCACAGAAAACCCTCAGCTGGAAGGTGAATGAAAAAATGCTTGAGAAATCCTGACTATGACCAGAGATCACGATGGTGTAAAGGAAGAGGACATGTGGACATAAAGAAGGCTTCGACAAAAGTCAAGAGACATTTGCAATTTGGTTTATTGCTGTCCGATTAGTCGTCGTTGTGGGGTTTGTGTCGCACTATATTTTGTTTTCTGCTGATTAACAGTGCTGAATTACAGTACTCACTCACAGGAACCTTTTGCCATATAGGGAACAAGTGGAAATGAATTCCTGAATGTAAAAGCTTGTTGTGCAGTGTAGGAATATGAGTGAGGGAACATGGGAGGCTGCTGGGTAGAAGCAGGAGAAAAGGCCCTTGCAGGAGCCAAGCCTGTCTGCTGAAGTGAAAGCCCCCTTTCTCCCTCTCCTGGACCCATGCTGCTTTCTCTTTATCTCGGCTTCTTTAAATGAGTTTATCACGCTATGAGGGTCTGCGCTGCCAAAATGTAACGTTTTGCCCCTTTTGTCAGCGCGGAGAGCCTCAATTGAGTCTACATTTATTGTTTTGACCTTTCGGTAGCCTCAGAAAGGAACTTCTTTTCTGAGCCTCTCTGCAAACTTTTGTGCTTCCCCGCGGACTGAGGAGACACGTTTTTTTCTTCTCCTTCCCCTTTTAAGTTTGGTGCCAGGGAGCCGACAAGAAAGCAAACTCCGGGGGAATATTGAATGAAAATAAAAATCAATTAGGCCATGGCCTTGTGAGGATATGGGGCGCCGCCGTGTGAAGATCAGACAAAAAAAGGTGCCGTGCGATGATTGGAGCGGCAGATGAAAGCACACACTAACCAAATTTGTTCTGGTGTTTTTCTTTGAAATCAAAATTATAATTTTATGTCGCTGAATAGATTAATCTGATAATACAGATGAACTTGGATGGTTATTCTTTTTTATGTCCATCTACAGTAATACTACACAAATAAAATGTTATCAAATATCAATTTTATTTTAATAGACCAATGCGTTAATTAATTAATTACTAAAACACAATGTTTTTCTGCCGTCATTTAAAGGCTTGACACTAAAGGTGAAACTTTACTCCCATTTGCACCCAGTAAATGTTATTCATCTGCATTCAACCTAGTGGTTTTTGCTCAACAGCCTTTCCTGTGTTTAAAAACACAAGCACCCCATCTAGTGGCGAGAAGTAGACACTTATTTTTCGATTTTAGCGACATAACTATATGAATCTCTCATGTGTTTCAAAGATGCAATTTTAAACCAGACTCTAAAACCTGAATAATAATAATTAACCCTTACGTGCACACTTGGTAAATTGCCATGGGAATAAAACACAACTCCTTATATGGACATCCAGGGTGTGTGTGTTTATAGGTCACATATTCACATTATTTTTAGGAATTTTTGAGGAATTACTTGGTGAAAATGGAAAACAATAATTTCATCAGATTACCTATAGGTTGTGCTGAACTAAAGGATAGAAGACACTGTATACTGCACATTCTTAAAGCCTCTGTATATGTGTTTTAACATAGAAATGGAAAAAAAAAGGCTCCGTGTTCTAAGAGGCAAATGTGAGTTAATGTGTGCAATCATAATTTATCAAAGCGTACTATAAATGTGTACGAAACACCCCAAGGTGTGAGACAAATACTGTATCTCATCAAAGGGCGGCACAGTGGTTAGTAGTGGTGAGCACTGTTGTTCTCCACGTGTCTGCATAGGTTTCCTCCCACCATTCGGTCAGGTTGGTCCCTTGTGGCGGCGCGCTCAGTCGCAGCGGCTCTGATCTGACCTCGAAATTTCGTTGTGCAGTTTCGGTTGTATAATGACAATAAAGACGATTTCCGATTTCAAAATAGTGTCAATAGTTGGTTTATTGAAGTAAATGTGTGAATCATCCATGTTAAACCAGAGCTTTAATTGTAAAGTTACACAGATAAATCAAGCTGCCTACAAAATGTAGACACACATTCGACAGTCCAAATTACTCACCTGCTACAACACAGTTCTAGTGTACCCACACATGATCCTCATACTGAGCCTGAGCAGGTAGAGATGCACTCACAATGATAAGTCACTCACTGCCAGAATCTGTTGTTGAACAGCTTGCATGTTCAACAACAATCAGGGTTTTATTTGTGTCACTCGTATTAATGTGGATAAGGAAATAATCCATCGGTATCAGGAACTGTGTCTTGTTGGCTCTAGATCGGGGGATTTTCCTATTTGTCCTGGAAGTTTGCCTTTCTCTTCTCCACAAACGCCGACATGCCTTCTTTGCGATCCTCCTGAAACACAAACGTACATCATGACTCGACTGTCAGAAAATCATTTAAGTCACTCTGATAATCGAATTATTGTGTAAGTCTAGCTAAAATGTTACACAATTGAATTTCTCAAATTCAGACTAACACACATAGTTAATGCAGTTGGCAATCAAATAATGTTTAACTGGATCCAAACTGGCCTAGTGCTCTACGCGTGTTCCACAGGTCCTGCCCCCGGGCTTGGAGCCAAAAATAATAAAAGAAGCTGTTGCAGAGAAGAAGACGAAAGCCAGACTAGTGCATTTTAGGGCTGACGAGAAAACCAAATTTCTGCTCTGTTAGCTCAGTGAATTAAATATTACACAAAACACAAAATGCTGCTGCTTACGTGTTTTAGTCTGCAACATACTAGCTGTGTCTCAATAGTCAAGGCTGCAAATGTGCAACACAGAAATGTGACGGTTGAGCCCCTTCTTCTTCTCCTAATAGAATCTGGCTACTATTAGTAATAATTGTGCAGACATCATAAACGTTACGTTTCTTTCTTTATTTTGGTTTGTTCATAAAAACAAGCCAAGCGAACTTTAAACTGTGACGCATTTCCACAAATTAAATTAAATTTAAAAGGTTTTTAGTAGGTGTTTATATAGTTGGTGGGAATGAAGGAAAAAAAAGATTGCCTGTAGTTTGTGCTAAAAAAAAGAATATAAGACACTCTATATTGTACAGTCTTATAGCCTCTGTATATACGTTTTAACATAGTCACAGGAAAAAGCAGCCTAAATGCACTGTGTTCTAAGGGTTAATGAGCAAAATCATAGCTGTTGAAGTAACAGGAGTATTTTTTTTAGTTAGTAACGCGCCAACTACTGACAAGTTATAATGAGTATACCGCCACCTAGTGTAGCAGAGGACACACTGGCTGTTCTACTCACTGTAGCAAAGGTAGCGTGGAACAAGCGCTTTTCCATACGATTCCCCTCAGCCAAAGTCAACTCAAAAGCTAAAATCACACAAAGAGAAAAAAGTCACACAAAACTGAAACTGACTCAATGTTTTAAGATATACAGCCTTTTAAACCAAAGTTACACACCTGCATTTACAGCCTCTTTAGCCATAGCAGAGACCAGTTTGGAGTTGGCGGCCACTTTTTCTCCACATTTCACAGCTTCAGCCACGAGCTGGTCCACGGGAAAGATTTTACTCACTAAACCTGAGGGACAAGAAGAAGAGTACAGCTTCACATTCTATGTATATATATATATATATATATATATATATATATATATATATATATATACATACATACATATGTATGTACAGTATGTATATGAAATGAATGTTTATTTAATGGAGCTGAAGCGTAAAGTACAATAAGCGCCTCACAAATTCGACTCATGTACAGTGATTGATTATATTTACTTTCCTACAATGCAGTTACCTGACTGTTTTGCTTCTTGAGCATTAATTCTGTCTCCTGTTAGAACCATTTCCATAGCCAGGGACTTGCCCACCGCACGAGTCAGGCGTTGGGTGCCACCCACTCCTGCAGGAAGACACATGTGGTTAAAAAGCTGCCTCAAAAGCGAGACTCTGGTGACCTGAGTATCAGGAAGTGAATGAAGTCTGAACAGCGAAAGAAAGGAGATACGAGTGAGTCTTTACCTGGAATGGTCCCCAACAGGATCTCAGGTTGACCAAACTGTGCTTTCTCTCCTGCGTAGATAATGTCGCACATCATGGCGAGCTCACAGCCTCCACCCAGCTGAGAGATTAGATTGCAGAGTCAAGCGTGAAAGAATCAAATGAGATTTCTATTCATTGTTTCAGATTTCAGGAAATGTTGACAAGCATTCTGTTGCCTCCCCATGAACAACATGGTGGAACTATGTTGACTGACTCATCTGTCATACATGGTACTTTCTCTCAGCTTATAATATAAATGGCATAAATTGAAAAGGCCACTCACAGCAAATCCATTGACAGCTGCAATTATAGGTTTCTTTACTGTGGATACCCTGTTCCAATGAGCCAGGAAGTTTCCACTAAAACACTCTTGGAAGGTTAGATTCTGCATCTCTTTAATGTCGGCTCCCGCTAAAAAAACACAATAAATGGATTTATTGTCGCAAACAGATGAAAGATAAGATGTGGATACAAATCTTAATAAAAAAGAAAAAAAGACCAGTTTCACTCACCAGCAAAGGCTCGCTCACTGCCGGTGATAACGACAGCTCCAATGTTGCTGTCGGCTTCAAATGCATCTAGCGCCAGTCCGACCTCCTTCATAAGCCCGCCACACAGAGCGTTGAGAGCCTTAGGTCGGTTCAACTGGATGAGACCGACATCCTTCTTCTCACCTCGCTTTTCCACCAAAATATACTCATACTGACCACCTGCATGAAGGAATAATAAACAATATAGTTTACTGCATCAAATATAGCTGATATTTTCCAGAACAACGCGAGGTGAAGTGATATTGTTTAATATCTAGGCCTTGGTATTTCCTGTCGTAAAACAAATAGAGGCCACTTTACAAGACATACTTCAATACAGTTATTTTGAAGAATAATAACATACCATTTAACATTTCACTGGCTTTATTTTGGCACTGCACCTTAGGTGAAATTGACTGTATACGTCAAGACTACCATCATTCCATTTGCTGCCATGTCGATTTTGTAATCTGAATTGATAGAGGCAATATTTTCAGCACAACCCTAATTGTCCCATTCTAAATCACAACAATACTCATTTTACTTATAGCAAGAAAGAAGAACTGACACTCTTCTATACCCTTAAAATATATTTGAGAAAACTAAAACCAAGGCTTGTAAAGAGCTGCATGTTCAGCATTTGCTGCTTGTTGCAGTTGTGTCAACTTCTACCTGGGGGCAGGTGATGGGTCACCAAAGTGGTCTGACTTATTGTGACAGAAACACAAGGAAAGGCAAAGCTCTGGTTAATCATTCATGAAGATCAGCACTGTCAAGGTCTTACATAGACATGGACACATCTTGCGGGGTAAAGGTGAAGAGTCTCAGTCTAGTCTTGATGAGCTGCTTTACACTACAGTTTTAGGATTCACCCATCTTTCATACCCATTAACACGCTACAACATGGGGTTAAGTGTCTTGCTCCAGGATACATAGACTAGCAGAGCCAGAAACTGAACCCACAACCTTCCAGTTGAAAGACAACTTGCTCTACCACTGAGCTATCATGGCTCAATCCCAACTGCTTACTTTTTTTTTTTTATATCAGAAAATTACTTTTGATACTACCTAAGTACAGTAAATTCCATATACTTTAAGACTTTTACTTACGTAATATTATACAAAGTGACTTCAACTTTTACCAAAGTCATTTTCTGGTAAGATACTTTTACTTTTACTCAAGTATCCCTTTTATGTACTTTACACAAGGCTGGTTATCAGTCTGCCTGCAGTTCACACGTCAACACGTCATATGTTTCATGACATTGTGGCTGCAGCAGAGTGAGTGACCCTGAGTTGAGTTTGAAACGCTCACCGGAGCTGCAGAAGCGGGCGGCGGACAATACAGCCGGCGCTAACGTGCTGCGTGGCTTCAAGAGCAACGCGGCTCTTCTGCAGAGGAACGACATGACTTCTTTCCCTTTACTGTTGACAGTTACGTCGCTCCACCAGTTCTCCTCGATGCTCTGGATGCAGCTTCCGCCTCCTGTGACTTCTTCTTGTCCTTCTTCCTGTTCTTCTCGGTGAAAATAAGGCAATGGCGCATTACCGCTACCAACCGGTGAGGGCAGCGAACATATCGCATTTAATATATTTCTTCTACTGCAGGGACATTAATCAAAAGTTGGATATTTAACAGACCTTCGCCCCAACTCCAACAGCGGCTCGTTCGTCAGTTTCACCCGGCGTTTGCTGCACGTTCGCGTGGCGGGTGGTTATAACATTAGCTTACTGCTGCCCACTGACAACAACGGCTTCACTTAGGGACCGTCAAAAAAAATTACAGTTTTCTGCGCACACAATCCAAAACAAAATTATTCTACAAATGACAGATACATGAGAACATTACACAAAATAAATCTCACATGGAACAACTGTGGTTATTGCAAATGTGTCAATAAGTAAGTGCACTTTTTCAAAAGCTTTTATGTCACGTGACATAAAAGATTATTCATTGGTCCCCCACTTTTATGTCATTCTTGTTCTTGTGGAAAAATGATTATGTTTTTAATAGTTTTCAAAGAATAGGGCAAACCTTTTTCGGTATTCCACTCGTCCCCCAATTTTATTTCAATGTTTTTGTTGAAAAATCTGATTCTTCTGTATAATGTAGGGAAACTATTTACAGATTCCATAAATACTCAGTGATTAGATATTATGTATCACACGATTTGAAATAGGTGGATACATAAATTAATTAGACATTTCGCACTGAACGAATAAGATGAAAAAAAACATGTATATAATCCAAAATAATATAATAATACCTAAATACAATACCATAAATGGACGTCTTGAGCGCGCCGCGCGTTCTCGCAGTCAGCCGCATGAGCGAGCCTTCATGCATCGCGCACGACAATAGCCTCTTGTCTCTCCTGCGATCGCCAAAACGCAAACTGGGATTTAAAAAATAAAACACACGGGGAATCAGGTAAGGACCAATTAAGGTTTTGGATCCACTGAATTACTCACGCGTGTGTGTGTGTGTCTTTTATAATGGTGGGATTCATTCAAGCGACGCTGAGGATGCAGTCAGATAAACATCATGCATTTGCAGTGTTTATACATTAGATTAACATAATCCAAAACAGATTAAACGCAAACGTGCAACAATATTACTAATACAAAATATGTATTTTTTTTTTACTTGATGGCTTAGTTACCTGCTAGATATGAATGGAGCATCTTCAGTGGCCTGCATCATCTACAGACATGCCAGCCTGTGCCTTTTATTCATAATAATAAACCACAATGTATATCCTGTATATATTAATATACTCTAGAATTGATCAACACATAGATCATAGATCAAGATCATGATTTAAAGGTTCAGTGTGTAACATTTTAGGAGGGTTTCCAGGCATAAATTGAGTATACTACCCATAAATATGTAGTAAATGAATGCTTCCAAGATAAAAAAAAAAAATGGTTTGGTTTTCATAGCCTTAGAATAAGCATTTTATATGTGCATAGACAAGGGCCTTGCATTATGTAGGTCACCATCACTGCTATCGTCAGTATCCACTGCTTGCAAGGAACGAGAAGAGCAGTGACTCAAATGGTGCTTTTTCACTATACAGTTGTAGCACGGCACGGCCAGACTCTACAAGCCTTTGGTCGTTTTCCTTTACCATAGTACCTCCTCAACGGGGGCGAGGTCGTCATACCACGACTGCACGACTTTTGTACGCGACACAAACGAGTGACGAGCAAAGCAGTTGTTTTCGGTGTACTTAATCATTAGAATCAGTTAATTAAAAAGATTTGTTCAGTACTCCCTGCATGACCGATGATGAGGCTACAACTCAACACATTAGACAATGTTCCCATAATCAAATTATTGACTAAAAGATAAGGCATAACTTCTCCATTTAAGACTTAGTGCAGTGATACTGTGCGTCCACCACACATAGGCCTAAAATGTGCTCCTTTGCTGCATTAGATCTTCTCCCTGCACAGATGTTGGGAATAAACCAGCTGGTTGCCACATGCTGGACTTGCCTTCTGCTCTCTGCTTTCCTGTGTGAGCCCACGCTGGCCAAGGGCGGTCGTGGAGGTTCCCGGGGCTCCTCTCGAGGCTCCCACTCGCGCAGCCCCACGGGGGGGAGTTACCGAGGAGGAGGTGCCTATGGTGGAACGCGCTCTCGCTTCAGGTCAGCGGGGCGATCATCCCCGGTGAAGGTGGCAAGTGCTGCAGCAGCAGGGGCAGCGGTGGCGTTAACTGCGGATAAATGGTACGCGTCTGCCTACCGCCGCAGCAATGCCGACAGCCCAGAGGACGGACTGGATTATTACAACAGGACCAATTACTTTGATGCACTGATGTCGGGTTCAGCCCATATGGGATGTTCTCGGTCTCAGCTGGTTGCCATCATCTTTGCAACATTTTCACCCATATATGAGCTCTTCTTGGACTGTACACTGTAGATGTTCAGGTGATTTCTTTCTTTTAAATTATTTATGATACATTTCTGATTCAGTTTAGGCCTGAGCTTCTCTGGATCTGACTATGATGTGCAGCAGGACTGACTGGAATCTGCATAAAAACATCACAGTACTGTACTGTTTTTACACATCTAATCCTCTATACAAACATGCATAACCAGCACATTACCAGTCATTGTGACAATGTTTCACCTTTTGAAGAGTGCACTTTATATCAAACACTTCTGTGTTATACTGGGGCCAAACTCTAAGAGTAATCACATTTGTTTCCTTTACTAAATCTTGATTACTCCATCTAATTAATATATTTTTGATGAAAAGCAAACAAACTACTACTCTGACCAACTAAAAGAAAGTTTTTATTTGTGATTTTGATTCTAAAAATAAACCTGGACTCGTTGCAGTTTAACTGCAGTATTCTCTGGTGAACTGAGTGAAAGAACCAGCCTTTAAACTGATGCGTGTAATTTTAACATTTTGCTTTAAAATTCGATAAATCAACTTTCCTTTTTTAAATTATTTTACTCCTTCCTACAAAATCTCAGCTCAGTGATGTGACTGATTTTTGTTAGCAGACTAAGAGCAGTATATCCTCTATCATAAGAATTTATTGTGCAATTTACATCCTTTTTATACTGTAAGTTTGCTAAAAATGTCCTCAACTGACTTCTTAAGACTTAATTGCTGCTCTCACTGTTGCCAGTCCATTGTCCAAGAAGAACTTTTTACCTGCTGTAGAAACTCAGGAGCAACCGACTGTTCCATATCTATAAGTGCACTCACACTATGTACACAGTATGTTAATACTAACACGTTTGTTATCACTGTCTTTATGCTAATAAATAGTTGTCAGATACATGTGCCTCATGTTTTCAAAAACCAAACATTGCACCTGAATTAAGTTCAACAGTTTTATTTACAAAGGACACAGTGTTTGTGGAGTTTTTAATTTACAAAACAGAATTTATCATGTCCCCAAAATGTCAGCGATGAAGACGATGTTTCCCACCAGACATACTGTATGTTGTGGTAAAAAATAAATCCTTCTTCCGGGTTAAAGAAAAACTTGGAAAAGCACCTCAAAAGTCTGTGTATCTGGATTCAAACGGTCAGTCCAGCATCACTTGTCCCAGCTCCCCTTTCCTGAAAGCTCTAATGAAGTCATAAGCTGCTGCTGTGTAGTTTGGGATAGTGACAGTAATGTTCCCTGATGGAGATAAAGAACAATGTCAATGCAAGGCCATTTGTTAATAGGCTGTTGATCGTGCCATCAAACTGAAGACAAATAACATACATCTCTTGGACAGAATCAATATTTTTTTAGTGGCAGTGAAAACCGCTTGATACGTCATGCGCTGCCTACCACTTCAAAAGAGTCCTGTGGTTTGTGTTCTGTGTCTACACATCAGGGAACTATGGTGGCCTTTGCATACGAGACACAATGTTGTACTTGTTTAATATATACAATTCAGCATAAAACCTCTAGTTATTCCTCTTATTACTAGTCTATAATTCTATATAAAAACAGAAGTTATCAATGGAGTTAGTGTTTTCTTACCCACTCCAGTGATGGCTGTGACCCTCTGGGTCTTTTTAAGTTTCACAGCAATGTGTTTGAGGACATGTTGGATGTCATCACTGGGCTCCTGCAGGTCGTATTTTTCCACGTAACTACACATGAAACAACCATGCTATTGTGAATCAAAGGGACTTCATGATCGATACACTATGACAGAAAATAAATACAAAAATAAATGAATAAAATCACACCTGAACTTCCCCAGCCTGTTTAGGGAATACAGTAAGTAGTCAGCGATAATATCTTCCCCAACTAAATGGTCCAGTATAGTTCCTGGAGGATAAAAAAATAAATGAAAATATTAGTTTAACACATTAAAAAACAAACATAAGAGCTCTGACGCTAAATACACCACATGAGGGTCGTGGGAAAACCCACACACACACACAGGGAGAACATGCCAACAGGGCAAGAATGCTAACCAATTTATAATCAATGTTCCACTCACCACATAAAGCCAGCTTCATGCCAGTTTCAACACTCTCAATCCTGGGAGGCAGGACTCCCGGTGTGTCCAACAAGTATATTATAGGTCGCTCACTCACCTGAAGACAAATGCAGGTAACAAGTACTTCACAGATGCAAAAAGCAATTAACACACACTCATATACAAAAAGATAAACCGTGTCTTTGACACTTACCTGGATTCTAGTAAGGACCGCTTTAGTTATACCAGGCTCCCCACCTACTCGAGATGCACGACCTGGTGTATCATTCCAACAATTAAAATATGATATTGAATCAATGTCCAGCGCCTCTCAAATGTTTTATTACCCATACCTTTCTTTAAGTTTGTTCTTCTTAATGAGTTAATTAGAGATGACTTCCCCACATTAGGCACTCCGATCACCATCAGGCAATAGTTTGTATTCTGCAAAAAGAAAAATTAAGGTAAATGGACAACACATTAAGATTTAACCTCTGCCATCTTCAATATGTAATAAGTTAAATGCCATTTGAAATAAGTTTAGAGATTCATAAATTTAAGCTAGATGATGCGCTGATGGCTGCATCTTTCAGCGGCCTTATCATTTTGAATGATTCTCAAAGCTTAAATATATTATGACATTGTCTGTGGTGGGCAGACCTCATCTCTGTTAAAACGTGGTGTGTTTCCAATAATGTCCATCACCATTGGCACCAACTATAGAAATAAAGAAAACAGTAATAAGTTGCACAGTCATGCTCAGACCTTTTCCTCCATATTAATTGAAGTAGACCAAATAAAAGTGACCTCTACCTTTTTGATATTTTCATCTCTCTGCTTCAAACAGTCTGTGAAAAGAACATTCCTGACCCCATCTTTTTCCAGCTTCTTAAGGATTCTCTGAGTGGTAAATGTACAGATGAAATTAAATTGCTGTTGACTTTGTACTGTAACACTGCTAAAACTGTAACAGACTTAACCTGCTGGCTGCTCAGATCAGCAAGGTCCATCTTGTTGAGGATTAGCACATGTGGCTTGGCATCCAGAGTCTCCTGAAACATGGGGTTTCTTCCAGAAAATGGCATGTGCTTAATGTTAAAGAGAATTGTCAAAGTGTTCAGACTAACCTGACAATACTCCCAAGATATTACCCTCAAACACTGAGCAATGTGTGCGCCTGTTATTTGCATTTTATGCACCGAACAACCAATCGATTAATTAAAGTTTAATCTGTCGATTTCTTTCTCTAGAAATGGATTAGTTGACCAGACCTGTAATCTAAGCATGAATGAAAGGGTTCATACAGTATTAAAGTGTGTTTTGTATCTGCTAAGGTCAATAATAAGTCATAAGCATACTGCATTTACTGAATTTAAGGAGGATTTCTCTCCAGTTGTCGGCTTGTTTAAACTTCTGCTTATAATTGAATTCAAGAAAATATAACTGTAATACTTGCCTTGTGTTTCAGGAGTGACACAGTTGTGCAAAGATAGTTTGTTGTAATAGTACAGTACATCATGCCATAACTATATTACAGTTTTTCTCCTGGTTATGACAACACAAGCTGTGTTGTCATGTGTTGGAGAAGTACGTCTGGTTCCCCCTCCAGTGTACATCATGTCATATGATGAAGTAAAATGCATCAATAAGCTCCTGCAGATTCACTTGTAAAAACTGAGCTGCCCTGTTAAGATAAAATGATTATTAACCAAACAAGTCTTGTGATTTAATCTTCATAGCTATGACAGTAAAAAATTTTTTTTTAGATTATGGATAAAGCTGAACATTTGAGGGATATATCGACAGGATTTTTTAAATTATTATTATTATTTTAAACACATTAAGAGCAAGTTTACTAACATCAAACTACCCATACTTCTGACACTTGTACATTCAGCTTAAAAAAAAGGATATTCTTGCATCGTGGATTTCTAATGTGCAGTCCACACTCTTGAGGCTGGCTCTCATCTGCTTCAATCCTACAGACAGTGAGAGGAAAACACAGACATTTCCACGCCGCTGCTACATACACGTACATTTGACACGACCCTGCAGATAAAGCTGTCACCTTTAGCCATGTGTCCAGGGAACCAGTGAGCCACATCCCGTCCACCGAAGTCGAAAACGGTTCTGAACTTTTCGACATTTCGCAGAACCTGGTGCAGTTTCATGGTTACACAAATACAACTATGCTTGATTTTAAATCTGTGTCCATTCAAAATAACCTCTACACCTACAATTTAACCATCAATACTGAGAACATGCTGATGCGCCACACTGTTTACACGCCGACTGGAATCTACCGGCGAAATTACTTTGTTCCGCTTGATGACTTCTTCGCTCTTTCATTTAAATGCGCAAGGACACGTGTTTGCCCTCCTTAGGAGAGAAACGGAACTACTCTGGACACTACTGTTTGTACGATATTGGAAATTAAGATTTTAAGGCCCAGTGTTTTACTTTTAATGTGTTTCTTAAAACACTGTTTCTCCAGTGTTTAATTCCTACAGGCTGTTTATGTGGTATCATTATTCATTGTCTCTTAACGGCCACAAATGTCTAGCTTTCATTGTGTTTTTACACATCCAGAGTCTTACAGCTTCTCTGACTGAACAAAAATAGAACAGAGTAGTCAAAATATTTTATTTAGAATATCTTTGTATAATTACAATCAACCCATGACTGGATTATCAAAGGAAAAAGTTGAAATCTTAAACCACACACACACACACACATCAATTTTCCTTAACAGCAGTGCCCTCTTCAGGCACAAAAGGCATTCATGACTTTGGGCTCTCAGTCTGGGCTGATAAATGAGTTTTATGCACAGAAAACAAAACCAGTAATATGATAAAGCTCAGACAGTGTGGGCCCACACGGAATTGAAACTCAGCTGAATGGTGACTATGATCATCATCCTCAGGAACTGGAAATTCTATCACTGCAACAAAACACACGAAACTCCAGTGCTTAATTACTTCAACGGTTCAGCATTACAAAGTTTAACATGATCATATGTGCTTGTTACAGTCACATAGTGCAGGAACAGACATTAAGGCCAGTGAGTGTAAATGAACAACCATTTCCTTATAAGAGTCAGTGCACCTATGAAATGTTGCTTTGATTCATTCTTACAAGAAAACAAAATTACTGCTAATTCTTCAACAGCAGTTTCATTACCAGATTTCTAAGTGTGTGATTTCACTTATTCATTAATTCACCTCGCTAAGGAAATTTTTATTTGACCAGTTTAAATAAAGAAAAGCCCTAAAACAAACCATCAAACCAATTAATGTAATTGTTTGAAGAATTTGAACATTTTGGATGAAAATCTGATTGATTACTTCCTGTCAGCAGCGCAGTTCTTTTACAGTTTTGACTTGGTCGGCTCAGATTCACCAGTGGTGTTATAATGAGAGATGAGACGATCAGCTTCTCTCCACCCACTGAGTAGAGCTCCGTGAACAGTTGAGAAGTAGCAGGGATGAGTTGCCTCTCCAGCAAACAACACCTGCAAGGGCTGAAACACAGCACGTATTAGACAAACTATAGTACTGTTTGTACACATTTATGTCTGAATATAACCATTTCAGTACTTGTGACTGTGATCCCTTCACAGGCAGGGGCTCCATTAAGTTTTCCAAGTCCTGCTCTGAGCAGCCTATTCCAGGATGACTGTATGACCCACGTGTCCATGGATCATGAAACCACTGGGAGCGCAGAACTCTCCTTAGGGTGATGGTTGGGTTCCCTAAACACACAGTTGTTGTATGGATGCTGTTATGACAGTTTTTGAAAGATGTTATTCACACTGGTGCTGCTGGCTTCTTTTGTGCCGTACTTTTGTTTATTTTCTTTTAAATGGGAACATAATTCATAAAACTGACATCATGTGCTACTGAAGATAAGAATTGTCCTGCAGTGGGGTAATTTACAGAATTTAAAGAAGATGTGCAACTAGTGTTAGAGACTTTTAACTCCTCATGAAAGTATTACTGATATCATAAATCAAGTGAGAAGTAGCAGAGGTATGTTCCTATAGATTTCCATTCAAACTATTATTTTTGCAACAGTGGTGTGGATTCGCCCTCTGGTGATTAAAATTCCAAATTCCACCTGACTTATAGGCTTCACTTTTCAAGTTGGAAGACTACATTGATTTTTACATACAGTCTATGATGCTGACAGAGAATTTTTGGAAAATATAAAGACGAAGTATTGTGATCTTAATTGAGGAGCATTTCGAATACTTCACACTCACCTGTGAACCTACGAAATAGCTGTGCTACGGTGTGTGTGACCTCCTGTTCAGACAGTGTCTCCATGTACTCTGACTCATGGCCAGCTATCCAGCCACAGAGGATATGGCCATACCTGAAGGTTTAACCACAAACAGCACAACACTGCATTCAAATAAACGTCAATATGCCACTTATTATTGAGCAAAACCAACATAAACGAGCAGGCTGAGCCTCACAGATGCTGACCTTTCTGCGGGTTTGAGCACAGTGAAGCCACACAACTTCTTTATCCAGGATCTCTGTACATCCGGCACCTGATCCACAATGGCATCCTGAAGATGACAAAACAAGAAGCTTTGTGAGGACACCATGAAATTAACCTTTGGCTATTCAAATCTAAGAAGCAGCTAATCTGTGAACAAATGTTTATTGTTTTTTTTGGGGGGGTTAAGTTAAAAGAGAATCACAAAGTACATAGGGTTAGGGTTACTTTGAGGGTCCTTGTTTTTCTGAGAAATTCAAGCGTTTGAAACAGGAAGTGATGTGTAGAGTAAACGTGTTTCCTTCATTCACCTCATCGTCCCACACAAGGTAGATGACCTCACAGTCAGCGTCCCACCACGGGGAATCAAACTCCACAAATATTTTGTTGTTTGTTCCAAAACCTTGTCTCTGGACAGAGTGCATCTTGTGTGGAGGCAGAGGAGGATGGAACAGAGTTGAATGGTGTTGCTTTAGGTATCCTGAAAGAAAGGGAAAAATGTAATACATTTTTCTTTGTTAATTCATTTATTTACAAGTACATGCCCTTAGGAGGACGGGCTGTGACACACTTTTATCCTCCTTATTTTGTATTAGTTTGGTGGCACCATGGTGAAAAACATGGTGCACATGATTTTACCTAGAGGTACTGTGACAATAACATGATCAGCAGCGATCTTCTCCCCATCGTTACACTCGATCATCAACGGGGTTTGTGTCTTCTCTGAGTTGCTCCAGTGGACACAGCGCACAGGCCGACTGTACGTCACTAAACCACTGGGGAGCTCCGACATCAAGCTTTTGATTAGACCCTCGTAGCCACTGCATGAGACAGAAAATGCTATTTAGAAATGAAATTTAGGCCAGTGTGACGCATAGATTTGTACAGGACCAATCAGTTGGAAGTTACAGTTGACCTTCTACATCTATCATAATCCTCTTATGAAGTTGCTGGCCAAATAAGCAACTACATTGTCTTACCTATAGAGCTACTCATGAAATAATGATGCAATGATTTGTATTAATTCTTAGATATGCATGCAGTGCTGGAGTACAAACCCTGGAAATGTACAGTCCAGTCCAGGTAGAGTCTTGTAAAGGCCATTGGCCCCCAGGGCCACCTCATCCAAGCTGTGAGCCCCGTTAGTGCAGCACTCCAACTTCAACATGCTGCTGATCGCACACAGCTGTAGTGATCTGGTGTTTGCATCTAAATGTTTCCATTCATCTGCTGCTCGTCGTTGCACCTGCATCAGGCAACAAGCGACAAAACGAACTGAGAATATGTAGCCAATCCTGGCCAGCCGCTGACAAACACATTTTCAGTATTACTACTAACTATGCAGGAAAAATAATCATGGTGCAGTTTGGTTTGGTACAGTACGGTGCAGTTTGGAACGGTACATTTACTTGGTAGGCGGGGTGTGCGCTGTGCTCGTTGGCCGCGTCAGTGAGATACATAGTGTGAAGCCGTAGCGGTGCGACAACAAACAACGATATCAAACGTTCTTTTCCTGCTTGGTTTGTGGCTGTTTGTCTCTACGAGACATCTACCTTCATCCGTACCATACCATTACTCTGGTACCCCAAAGGAAGGGTACCAAAAATTGGAAAGGTTGTGGACAGTTACTTTGGTAGTATTCCTAATGGAAACACAAAAAAATACGCACAACACCGAACTGTTCCACTTGGTGGACACATGGCTGTAATGTACCTCTGACCGTATGAAATCTCCCAAACTGGGAGAGGGTTCTCCCCCTCGACTCTGGAATCCTTCACTTTCACCAAGCAGCTCAGAAAAAATCTTTTGAGCGGGATAGATGTCCTCAGCATTCAGCTTACGGCCTGCAAACGTTACAACATGGATTTAAAAATGTATTATTAAAACTGCAGTGCATAACTTCTGTCATTCCAAACAGAAATTCTAAATAATGACCGAAACACTACTGGCGTCTCTTCATGAAGTATACCTAGGTCACCCCCACCTAGGTCACCCATCCACTACCTAGTTGTAAGACGTGTTTATCAACCTCAACACACTGAACATCAATGTTTGTTAGCAGTAGAACCCACTTCTGAAAATTAAAGATCTAGACACAACTATACTGTTTATACAACTACATAAATTTGACTAAATTAACATCGTATCAACTCAGCTGACACAATAGTTTGAGTGAAACAGACATATTTATGTCTAAAAGTTACACACTGTAGCTTAAAATTATTATCAGGGTCACAAGGTCATATCACTTTATTCACAGTGAAGTCAGTCAATCACAACTAGACGTTGTGAAGCTGTGCTTCATTTTCCTTGTTGAGTGTCTGTTATAAAACCGGTGCAAAGTCTGATTTTAAATCAATACTACTATACACACCAAGCCACAGGCAACTATTTATCACAGGATAAGGTCACAGAAAGAACGCAGATTAAGGAAAGACCAAACACACATACAAAAAATAAATAAATATATATATATAAAGACTAAAAGTGTTTAATTGGTAACTTAAAGTCCATGGTAGTTTCATATTTTTCATTTTTATAACCTGAACTGCTGAAGATGTTGGGAGGCCCGGGAGGATGTCCTCCAACGTCTATGGCTTGGTTTTCTGGGGTGAGGGCCTCTGGATCCAGGAGCCCGTACTTTTGGGCCAGACAAAACACCGGGTTCTCCTTGCATGGTCCATGGATCCAGTTTGCCCCAATCTCAACAACACTGTCACCTGCAGATGAAAAATATAGTCATATATGCTGCAGAAATGTCACGCAGCTGAGTCTGGTCCTAGTTAAGCAACACAATGCATGCAGTTGAACTTATATCAAAAAGTTCAACTGCATCACAACAAAGTAGTGAAAGCCTGTACAATAAACTTAAATCAATTTCTGAAATCATATTTGTGTTCCTGTCCAGAGAAGAACATTTGTAAACAGCCTGGAGTTAAACAACACTGCATGCAATCTTCCAACACTACATGCAATCTTCAGATTAATAAATAATAAAAGTCAGTATCTGTCACTTAATAAATGTCAAATCCTGTAAATTATTAGTTGCTCTGTGCAGATCTTTTTTGTGTGATTATTATACATCTGAAATCACACCAATGAGGTCTCAAACTCGCAGCCTGCTACTTAAAATCAAGTTGTAATTTAGTTATTTCTGTATGTTCTTTAGTAAAAGATACATTCAGAATTATCAGTACATTGTTTTTGTGAACTCTATATCGTTCCATATCAACATAGACACTTTTATTCTGTGACATTTCGATCATTACAGGTATTTCTATTGTGATATCAGAATGGATTATCGTGATATGACATGAAGATTAGATTTTATGAGTTTCCTCAGTTATTCAAATACCTTTTTGTAATATTATAATCAATAACCGTACTTCTGTTATCAAACATATGCATAACTATGTTACAACACAGGTACCGTTATTTGCTGTTTCCTCTCGCTTTTGGACTCCTTGAGCTTCCGTACTCACCTAGTCGAGACGTCTTAATTCTCCCTCCGCTTCTCGCCGTCGCTTCAAGTATCCGCACATTATGGAATCCAGCGTTAATGAGCCGGTGAGCCGCCGCTATGCCTGAAATCCCGCATCCCACTATAACTACTGTAGTGTTTTTATATTTCACGCTCATTGTCAAGTGCTGAGTCAGAAACAAACCCTTTGTACGGATCCTCAGCACTCACCGTAGTCACCGCACGACCGTTTTCTGTAGAGCAAAGATTAACGTGTCGTGTCCGGTTTAAGACTTTCAAAATAAGGTTTGTCTAGCTTTGTCTTTGATCTGCCCGCTCAATTTATTTCCGCAGGGAGAACATTTGCAGAAAAATTCAAATTGTCCCGAAAATATAAAAAATGGGAAATACAAACAGGAAAAGAGCAGTTGGAAATCTCACCTAAAAATCCTGTATCTTTGGGAAATTATTTTCATTTGACATAAATTGAATAACTTTTAATGACCTGAGTGTATGAATTGTTGTTTTTCATGAGCCCAGGATGAGCCTTTTTTTATCTATATGAAGAACATTTAACATTTGATTTTCAGAGTTATTCTTGGGCAAGTTAGTCAGGAAATGGGGAAAAAAAATCTTTAAATGTTTTCTTCAAGTTCCTTCCAACAGTGAATTGCTATGACCTGCTGTGCATACACCTCATCAAATCACTCAGTGTTGCTTTGCTTCATAATTGGAACATTATTACTGTTTTGTTTTAAGTATAATCTTTAATTAATTGAATAATTAATAATAAAGTGATACATTTCTTGTTATGTGCACAGCAATTTATTCCACGGATTTAGAATATAAAGACACCAATTCAGAGATCTTTGTCAACTCTATGAACATGGAATTCTATGGATTTGTATTGAATTGTGTCCTCCCACAGTCCAAAACATGCAGATTTGGGGATTAGGCAAATTGGACACCATGAGTGAGTGTGAGAGTGGATGTTTGTTTGTCTCTATAAGTGTCCCTGGGATGGACTGACAACCAGGGTGTACACCACCTTTCACCCTAAGTCAGCTGAGATTCACACAGCACCTCCCTCATGTGGAGGATAAAGAGGTAGAAGATGGATGGATAAAAAAAAAAAAACACATTTTACACAAGTACCTCCAGGTCTTTTAAATACACCATATTTTAAGCACCTAGCAGTAGGACCATCTTTACGTGTTTTGATTTGTTTGAGCGATGGGGGAGTAGTGAGAGATGAGCTGATCAGCTTCTCTCCACCCACTGAAGACAGCTCCATGGACAGTGCCATAGTGGGAGGGATGAGTCGCTTCTCCAGCAAACAACACCTGCAGGGGCTGAGAATAGAATAGAAATGTTTTGCTTTCAAAATACTGTATATGTTAGCAAATTCATTTAAAACACGTTTTTTTTTAAACATAAAACAAGACTTTTTTTAGTAAACCTTTTACATTATATAATGTGCACTGTAACATCCAATACATGTACTAGAAAATGGATAGCATCTTTAATATACAACATATATGAGTTTTGAAAAAGCAATAAAATCAACCACGATGGATTTCCCACCATTTCTAGTTTAGCAAATTGTTGACGTCACCAACTGTAGGGTTACTGCTACATCAAATGTCAAATGTGTTTATTTACGTACCTGCGACTGTGATCCCTTCCCTGGCAGGGGCTCCATTATGTTCTCCCTGTCCTGTGTTGAACATCCTATTTTTGGATAACTGTAAGACCCACAAGTCCATGGCTCATGAAACCACTGGGTACGCAAGATTCTCTTCGGTGAGATAGCAGGGTTTCCTAAACACACACAGATACGCTGACATGTAATGGCTTATCCAGAAATAATTCTCATACTAATTATAGTGTATAACTCTTTTAATCTTTTTTCTTATTGTGATCATCATTCACAGATTTGTTTGGAAGAACGACTTGAACTCACCTGTGAATGTACAGACAAGCTCAGTGATGGAACGTCTAACCTCCCGCTCCGTCAGTGTCTCCATATACTCTGCCTCATGCCCAGCAATCCAGCCACAGAGAATGTGACTATTCCTGAGAGTTTAACAACATTTATAGAAGGGAGTCACTTGACTGTATTGCTCTCTGAATCTGTGAATTATTGTACAAAAAATGGAAAACACTGTTCTTGTCCAGGTGTTAATTATGTCACAAACCTTTCAGAGGGTGGGAGCACGATGAACCCGCCGATCTTTCGCATCCATGATTTGCTAATATCAGACTTCTGGACCGAAAGATCCCACTGAACATACAAAGAGTACTTGGGGTCAACCATCCAAAGCAATGGACAGTACACAAGCGAGGTGAAGGAGAGGGTGCAGGCAGAGTGGGTGAGGACGAGTGTTAGGGGTGATATCAAAACATGCTCAGCCACAGCGGCTCTGATTAACCCTCCATCTGACCCCGGAATTGTGTTGTGCAATTTCAGTTTTACAATGATCATTTAATTTTCATATGTGAGAGAAGAATAGCAGCAAAAGTCGATCTGCTGTTGGGGGGGACCGCTAAAGAGAGAAGCCAAAAAGAAGACAATCTGTAAGTTCTGACAAACTAAAAGCTGCCAAACCAGCTGCCATAAAACACCAAGAGCAACCAGGAGAACACTGAGACAGCATTAAACAAAATGTAGTTTAAAAATACACACCTCATCTTTCCACAGCAGGTAGATGACCTCACAGTGACTATCCCACCACGGTGATTCAAATTCCACATACATTTTGTTGCATGTTCCAAATCCTACTTTCCCGATGGACTTCAGCTTGTGAGGCGGCAGAGGAGGAGAGAACAGGGTTGAATGGTGTCTCTTAAGGTATCCTGAAAAATAATAAATAATCTTTGACAGAACTCATTATATCTTATCTACAGTTTTTGTTTTCATGCACTTAAATGAACAGTTCAGTGTGTGAGCGAAAAGATACCTAGGGGTACGGTGACGATAACATGATCAGCAGCTATCATTTCCCCATCGTCACACTCGACCTTCACTGTGTTTGCTTCGCTGCTCATGTTGTTCCAGTGGACACAGGTCACAGGACGATTGTAAGACACAACGCCACTGGGGAGCTCAGACATCAAGTTCTCGATGAGGCCTTCAAAACCACTGCCCCCAAAACAGTTTCATAGTAGTAAGAGCAGAGTCACAGCAGAATTATCATCTGATTAAAAACATGATACCTTAAATATCTAACAACATATTTGAGAGAGAGAACGAGAGCGCAAACATGAGCTAACCTTGGCTAGAGTGTCATTTTTGCTTCCTTGGCTTAACTGCTTTCAGCCATATTTTATTTCATGCATCTCCACTGCAGACACCTGTCTTGCTTCTCCTCTGGTATGGACACATTTTTGAAAGGGGTCCTCACTACCCCTTTTTAGGTTTTGGCAACATTTTGACTTTCTGACACTGTGTGGACTCAAAAGGCAACCTTTTTTTGGCAACTTGTTTTGCAACTGGAAGTTCAGAGGTGTCACCAGGCTCCAATTGGATGATACCAGATGCCAATCTCTCTTGTGTATATTCATAATGTGTCATGCTTTATTCTACATTTTCCTCTAAATGGGAACATAATTTTACAAAATAGACATCATGTGCCAATGAAGAAGACTTGTAACTAGCAATTTTACTTCTTATTTAGCTTCAGGGGCCTGTTATTTGGTTAGTTGGTTAGCAGCCTTTTATTTGCCTCTTGCATTTCCTCCCACAGTCCAGTGAGTGTGAGAGATAATGGTCGTTTGTCTCTATGTGTCCCTGTGATGGACTAGCGGCCTGTCCAGGGTGTACCCCGCCTTTCACCCTATGTCAGCTAGATTTGGCACCAGCGACCCTGCAAACCCTCAAGCGGAGGATAAAGCGGTAGAAGATGAGTGAATTTACCTTCTGGCACCATTGTTATCACTGATGCCAGTAGGTAAATTTAACATAAGACAAATATTGTTTTTTACAGCTTAGTTATTGCTTAGCCTTTTGTGTCAACGGCCCAAGTTAATGACTTGTCTCATAGACGAACGTCGCCAGAGGAGATTGTTAGTAGCCGCACATGTAAAAGCACCCTTCACTTTGTATATAAACATGTCTCAGATGTTGGAACCGAACCTTGGCAATGTGCAGTCAAGTCCAGGTAGATACTTGAACATAGTAAATCCTGCCAGGTCTACATCATCCATGGTATGAGTCCCTTGTTCACAGCACTCTTTCTTCAACAATGTACTGATGGCACACAGCAGCAGCTCCCTGGTGGTTTTATCCTTCCACCTCTCACCTGCTCGCAGAAGTGCCTGCACAAAATACCAAACACTCAGACAGTGTTTTAACAATCTGCACCGTGCAGCCAATTATCTCTTTTAATTATTTGAGTGAGCACTAAATAGGTTTACACATTTGAGGTAATGTTAAATACCTAACATTAAATATTAAATTATAATATATAATATATTAAAGTGCAGACTCAAAATCAGATTGGAGAGACAGAATATTGTTTTACTTTCTCTAGATTATTACCACGTTTACCTCTGATCGTATGAAATGCCCCTCGCTGACCCACTGGCTTTCTTCTGCTCCTTCCTGAGTCTTCATTTGGGACATGTCACTCTTTAGTTCACCAAACATCTCCACAGCAGGACTCATGTGTTTAGCACTCAGCTTCTGACCTGCACACATCAGACATCAGATAATTAATAACAAAAAGTATAAATAGCTAATGTTAACATTATTATGATTTGGTATTAGAACAGACTGGTGACACCAGGTGACCTGAGCTGCTGAACCAGTTGAGTGCGCGTGGAGGGTCTTCATTCACAACCATGGTCTGGCTCTCCTGAGTGAGGGCCTCTGGATCCAGGAGGCCATAGTCACGAGCCAAGCAAAACACTGGGTTCTCCTCAGATGGACCATGGATATAACCTGCACCAATGTCTGTAATGTAATTACCTAGAGGAAGAAAATATCTGTGTGATTTTTCACTCCTTAAATAAAACAATTACAACATTATCTGATTCAACTGTGAAGTTAGGGTTGACATGTTGAAATGTTTCTTCTGACAGTATATGTATTGGAGTAGGGTTTGGTCTTGTAGTCGTGGGCAATTTTCAAACTGCATGCCTAATCTGCAGGACAGGTTTACAGGACAAGACAGGACAGGTTTAAAATAAAGTTTTGTCCACAGAATTATTGTTATATAGAGCAAAGAAGCCAGTCTAAAAAACCAGAGAGCTTGTTTTTTTAACTATATATAGATATAAAGTACAATATATTTGTTGTATAACGCTATATTTATGTGTTTGGTCTCTATGGAAAAGAAAGACTGCATTCAGCTGTTACATTGCACTTAATCCTCACCCAGTCTTCCTGTCTTTATTCTTCCTCCACTTCTCACAGACGCTTCAAGTATCCGCACATGATGAAATCCAGCATTGATGAGCCTGTGTGCTGCTATTATACCTGATATCCCGCATCCCACTATAACAATCTTTGGGTCTGCACTCACAGCCATAGTTGACTGGACACAACTAAAGACTAGAGAGGTCAGTAGCTAAGCTGTGTGTGAATGGATAAGCCTGTTTTTCCTGTTTTGCTTCACTACACTTTAAATTCATGGAGATCAGTATAGATTGGCTCCAGCCCCTGTGATCCTTATTTGAAGGTTACTTGATGTCTAATGTAGTGTTTGGGAAATTTGATTGACAGAAGGACAAAATGTGATTTAAAATAAACCAAAAATGTTCAGAGCTTTAGAAATCCAGGTCCTCCCTCAAGGTCCTACCTCAGACTATCCTAGACTCTGGAGGGCCCCAGGCAAGGAAGCTAATTGGGGCTTTTCACCATCCCTCCCCACCCTCATCACATGTACTCCCTAAGCCCTCATAAAAATGCAATAAATGCTTATCAAACTATCAAATTATACACACTTAGACACATCAAACAAGCTTTTCTTCGGGGCCCCAAACATTAATTTTGCCTGGAACGCCTGACCTGTTGTGCGCCTCTGACTGCTGTGTCCAGTTGTCGTCACTACAAAGGCTCAGATTTGTGTACACATGACCACACTTAGGCTACATTTAAATGTGAGCAGCATCTCTGTAAAAAGGCGAATTCTGATGAAATGTAGGTTGTGGCGAGGATCTGTGTCCAGATTTGAGTGGACTGACATCATGGGAAACTGAGCGGCCTTGGTTTGCACTCTACTGTTTTCATTTGCTATTATTGTTTCATTAATTGAATAATAAAACGGTCACCTGACTGCAGGTCAGTGCTCAAGGCCAAGGTTAGCTCACGTAATACCACAACAGCTTTGCTGTTTGTGAAACTGTGGGAAAAAGGAAGAGCCCTCCTCTCTCAGGATACCGCCATTGTGTAATGTTGATATGTTCACACACGCACAGACACACGCACACTTTCTGGTAGCTTATTTTTCCACCAGCACTCCTTGACTGTATTGTCTCCTTAAAAATAAATTAGGGACTGATCACATTCCTCAGTCATGAAACTTCCGGTGAAGTCACTTTATCACAGCGTCATTCATTTTGTCAAGATTTAAAAAATTCAGTTTTTCGGTCAGTGTATTTTGAAAGAGCCGAGAATCAATGTATGTGTCACAACAAACAAAAAAGGACACAAAAAAAAATATTGTTTTTTTTCTTAGGAAATACTTTGGTATGATGTGGAGACTCCCTCTCCCCAACTCCAAGAAACAACCAGCAACACACAGAACAAACCAATTTAAAGGTTTATTGAAAACAAAACAAGTAATACATGTCTGCTGTGAGTGGTTCAACAGAACTCCACTGCGGCTAGGCTGATCAGGCCTACTGGAACCTCCTGTCAGCTCCCAGGATGCACCTATAGACACACTCACACACTCACACACACATCATTCAATCAAACATACACACTTATAACCCATCACACATTCACATACACACAGAGAAAAAGCAGCCACGACGCTGGGCTCGGAACAATTCTTAGATTATATTTGTTTCATTCCAACAATGCAGTTGTCCAAACAGGTGTGACGAGTGATGAAGAATGTCGACCACCCTTTCATTAGTATTTGAAACTTGCTCTTCTTCTATCTTAAGTGTAAATGCTTGCTGCTTGCTGTCTTCCCATCATGTAGCTGGATTCCAAAATGTGTCATCCTGGACCGATGATGTGTTTGTATATTGCAGACCAAGTCCATAAAACGTTAGAGAGTTTCAACCTTTTATAAAAACAGATTTAATTCAGTTGGAATTGGATATGTCCAGTGAATATCCTGTAACATGTGTGCATCAAACAGTAGCTGGTGTAGCTGCAGTTTCTGTTCCTGACATGTGTTTCCCCATAACAGGGACATTTCCCAACAGACCGTGTACCAGTACTCTCTGTATCGGGAAACACTCATTTCAAACTGAGGCAAGCTAATCTGCAAATCACATTTTGGCATGTACTGTAGATATGGTCAATGATAATCTGACCCTGTATTCGGTGTCCTGTGTACCTTTACAAGCCTTTGCAATATTTCTAATGCCATAACAACACCATCTCTTGTTGTAGATGTCATTAGTTCAGCCTAATTGTGATCCTCTGTGCTTGTGCCTGCATTAGACAGCTTAGCACCCCGTCGCACATTGCTTGTTTACAGTCTGGTGGCTTGTTTAAGAGGCTCACACCAGGGCAAGTTCAACACAGTTTAAATCAGCCACACACATGCACGTACAGGCCGCACGCACAGCTCATGGGAACAGGCTGGCACAGAGGGTCACAAGAACAATGCTAATCTGAGCTCCAGCCACTGTGGAAGTTCAGGAAATAATAAAGATTACTTGTGGGAAGACTGAGCTGGGTTTTATGTTTGGTGTCAGCAGAGATACAGCAGCAGAAGGCCACATTACAACTGATTTATTACATAAAAAGGTTTAAGTCAGCAAAAAACATTACCAAAAAAATATGTATAAATATTCATATTTCTAAAGGAGATCTTATACAAAATGTGAATACGTTAACAAGGCAGATTTATCAAACAGAGAAACGTTACTATTAATAGCATTAACAGAGAGATATGTATTTATATCATTCTAAAAAGTAGTAGCACATTGGTGTTTGTGGTTCTGTTGAACCTTAACCTTTACCCTTTTACAACAGTAAACAACAGTAAATGTTCCCATTGTACATCAACAATCCTGAAGCATCCCTGATGCACACACACACACACACGCGTGCACACGCACACGCACACACACACACACACACACAAACACACTATGCTCTGTCGCTGGTATGAGCTCTGTCTTCAAGCTGATGTAGAATCACAGATTTCAGAGCTGTGTACCTGCAGAGGTGGGGAAAAACACAAATCACAACACAATTAGCACACTGCCACTTATAAATTCACATTCAGAGCATAGTCGTATAGTCTTGATAATAATAATATTGATAATAATAATAATAATACTAATAACAATAATAATACTAATAACAATAATAATATGTATGGTAATATCATATCATTTTAGGAATACAGGGCTGAGATCACATTCTTTATTTTACACAGATGTAAACAGTGAGTGATTAGTGATGAATGATTCACAGGAACAGTGGCCTCATTGAAGAGCAGCAGGCTTGTTTTGATTACCTAATCCTGCTGCGAGTCATTGGCTTTATGTAATGAAACAGATGCACCATTAAACAACGAGGGCTTTGTTTTGACTGAAGCAACTTTTGCAACTCTGAGAGACGTTGACTTACTTTTTGGTCAGTTTGTTTATCTCACGCTCCTCTTCCTCTTTAAGCTTCTCTACAAAACTGTCTAAGACAGGGATCTCAAACTTAATGTACTGGGCAACCTGGGGAAGAGAAAGTTTGAAAAATAGAAGTTTTAGCAAGCTAAACAAGATTATCCTTTAAAAAATGTGTAATAAATGATGCATGCATCAGGAAATAAAAGACACATAAAAGCATGTTGATATGATGATAAGTAATAAGTCTAAAATCAAATCAAAACAATAAAAAGATAAAATACTAATGGTTTGGACTAACTGACTGTCGGTGACACAATAACACAACCAGAACAAAGAAACTAAAGGACCATTTTGTATTATGTTTAGAGGAACAGTTGGGTCTTAAATTATATATATATATATATATATATATATATATATATATATATATATATTACAAATTTAAATATGAAAAACTCAACAGAGGAGAACACTTTTCAGAAATATCTTCCCTGTTATTCTGCAAAAAACCCCATGACATAACAGACTTAAAGGCTATATTGTCTGTGTGAGAAGCCCTGTTAAAACTGGCTAAAGCTTGTCCATTCAAAATAACCTAGAGTCTGTTTCCATAAGGAAACATGTGCTATTTTATGTCATATTTTATTATTTTAAGCAACACAAACATAATAGTGGAGCCAGCTCCACTTTGAGGTGAATATTACATATCACACACAGGGTTGTGTGCAGCTAGATACCATGAGAAGTAAGTCAGTTTCTGAATATTCCGACTCTTGAATTTGTGATAGAGATTTGATAGAGTTGATAAAAATAGACACTCCAGCATATCCGAACATGGTTTGCACTCATTGCACAGTTTTCATCGTAGCCTATTGTTATACCAGTCCCAAAACAGGATATCTTTATCCAGCCTTCTAAATTTAACCCAAATGTCTATTACCATTGTATCCTTAAAAAAAAGAAAAAATAGGGAAAAAGAAAAAGGGTCACTTATCAGGAGACTCACATCATATGTAACTTCCTCTCCCAGGTCAGCCTCCATGATGAAGATCTTGGAGATTTTCTCACAGGGTCCATAAAGGACCCGAGCCACCAGAGGGTAATCACCCTCCCTCAGACAGGTCCTCTCTACAAGAGCCCAGAAGAAAACAAAACAACAACTGACCACAAACGTAAAGGTAAACGCACACTAGAACACACAAATACACACGTGTGTAACTTACCACCAGACTCATGCACCATATAAAGGACAAACTCTTCAGATTTATTCTCCACCCTGAACTTGTGCAGCAGCAGGTTCAGGATCTGTTCAGTCGTCATGGTGCTGTTTACTCGTACGTTGGTGACCGAACCATAGGCCGGTGTAAATACAGACGTCTGAAGTTCAAGAGACAAACATAAAACATTCACACGTGTATAAGAGAGGACACAAAGTGTTAAAAACCGATAAACTGCATTCACACTAGGTTAACTTCTTGAACCGAGCTGTGATTTCTGGACTTGAACATTCTGTAACAGGAAATCTAAGAAAAAAAAGCAGGAAATCACTCACTTTGCAGCTGGAATAACACACACACACACACACACACACACACACACACACACATGCACACACTTTTGTGCAGCTATTCTTCTGAGGACAGTGCATTGATTTCCATTAATTTGGACAGCCTAAACAAAGTTATATCTACCCTTAACCAAACCACAATTCAAATCTTAGCCCTAAACTTTAAATGAGGTTCTGTCTCATTAGGACCAGGTTTCAGTCTCCATGAGGACTACTGGACCTGAGACACATAATATGATGTTTAAACAGCATTCATAGTGAGGACACCTCGTAGACAAGATGTCTAACCTTGTCTAATCTTAACCATCACAACTAAGTATCCTAACCCTAGCCTAAACCTAATTCTAACCCTAACCCTAAAGCCAGGTCTTAACCTCCAAAAACGCCCTTCCCTGAACCGTCTTTGAAATGCACCCAAAGAAATATTGCATTTTAAAATAAATATGCTGAAGTGAAGCAGAGTGAAATTACAGAGGTTTTAGTGAAGAGATGCCTAGGCGACTCTAGTTTGGCACTATCTATGAAAATCTTTTAGCTGAGCTTTTTGTGGGTATGCAGCATGTCAATATTGATCAAAGGTAAATGTGCCTTGATTAATGTGCATCGCGATGCATTTTTTGCCCCCGGTACCGCGGGCTACCGGGAAGAAGAGGTTCAGGCAAAAGGTTCAGACAGAATGTCCTAATTTTCCCAAAATGTCCTCAATCTGTATGGATTATACGATTTTTGGTGCTCGACTTGACTTCCATAATATTTGTACAGCCTAATGAAAGACTTGTTAATCTAGCTAAGTTTGACCAGGGCCTTTAGAAATGAGTTTCTGCATCATTAGGCCCAGGTTTTGGTCCCTCAATGAGGACTATTGGTCCTGACAATGTCTGTGTTAAACCAGAAAAGGTCCTAAAGCAGTAACACACACACACATTCATATACACACACACTGTGTTTATGAAGGAACTCAGTGTAACCTTGTATTCTGTGAAATGAACCCACAGGAGGCTATTGTGAAGTACAAGTACAAGCACAGGAACACCCACACAGGAAACCCCATCCCCTCTGCACCTGGTGATGTGCTAACAAAAGGATACATTACTGTAATGTGTGCATGAAACGTTCTGTTTTATGGCACCTTGTGATTGTAGAAGTGGCCGTTGATTGAGAACCTGTGTGTGCGCAAGCGCTGCAGGTCTCTGGCAGTGTGTGTCTTTGACCTCCTCTGAACTCGCATGAAAGACGCATCACTCCTGGTCCTTAGCAGCTGAGGAGAATCCTCCTCTTCCTCCTCCTCCTCCTGACAACCCATGTCACCACCTCAGGGAATCAAGCCAACAAAGACACACTCCTCTGATCACATGCATCATCTACATGTGAGTCAGACACTTTGTAACAGTTTTATTTCAAGTCAAATCAACATGTTTTGATTTGCCTCAAACAGGTTTTCTCCTTTCTTCTTTAGGCTTTCATCATTTTGTTTTATCCATTTTGATTATCACATACTGTATCGTTGAAAAACTAGTCATATGTAAGTTTCTTTTTAGAAAGAAACTTACATATGACTCAATGTTTTTTCTTCTTTGGCATTTATGTACCAATCCAGAGCAGCGTTAAAGAAAAAAAAGATATACTTTTTTAGACAATTCAGTGATTAAATATTTTCTAATGGAAATACTGAACACAGCAATTTTGTGGGCCTCTTATCTATTTCAGCATGTATGTGTATAATCTACGTGAATCAAGCAGGTGTGTGTTTGTTCTTGTATTTGTGACATACTGACATTTTGTCTGGTCCTCACATTTTTAAAGGGCTTTTTCAGGGTTAAGACCTGGTTTTAGATTTTAAAGTTAGCATTGGGTTTAGTTTAGGGTTAGGCCAGTAGTTATTTTGGTTAAGGTTAGATTATGTCTCTAGAAAATTAATGTAAGTCAATGCAATGTCCTCTGAAGTCATGGAAACCAGTGTGTGTGTGTGTGTGTGTGTGTGTGTGAATTATGGTAAAGTTAAGGTAAGGGTTAGGCATCAACCGATTAGGGATTATGCGTCATTTAAGCTGTCCAAAATAATGGAATTTAATGCAGTGTTGTAATAAGAATAGCTGAGCAAACCATTGTGTGTGTGAGAGATAAAGAATGCATATGTGCTGTTTGTAACTCACTTCCTGGTCCACTTTCTCTGCCCAGTGAATTATTGTTCCACTCTGCAGATGCCACAGTATCATTTCTGTAAAAAAGATGGACGTAGATGGAAGTATATTCTCTGAATGAAAAACGTCATGTTCATAATAAAACATAAGGAAGAAGGATAACTCAAATCTCTCCATAGTCCCCTGACACTTTTAATCATAAGCCTGTAGTTACACAGTACACTTTACACTAATGTCTGCTTTTTTTATTTTGTCATGTCGTCATTTTGTTAGGTTCCAGAAGCCTGAGATCACTTATGGGAAACATAATGATGTCAGACCTTTGGCTCCAAGTTTAAGGTATAGTTTTGGCCATAAAATGTAATAAAACAGTCAAACAAATGGCCACGATAGCTTTCTGAAAATCGCCTCACACATCCACTTCTTAGGACAGGTGTGTAAAGAGAAAAATGTGGATCACCGATGTCCAAACTTGCAGGCGTGAAATTAAATTAAGGTTCCATCTTCATGAACCTGTCATTTATTTCTAAGCCAAGAAAGAGTATTATTATTTACATATATTAATATGAAACACATTCATTGTTTATATTCATTTTGCCATTGTCATTGTTGTCAAGAAACAATCTGTGTGCAGTTTTATATCTTGATATTATCAGGATATAGAATTACACACAATATCTCAATATATTATATTGAGATATTATATATAAGCCACGTTTTTGGGCAATGTTTGTTTTTAATAGTTTGAGAATTTATTCACAACCTTTTTTAACACCAAATCTTTGGTCAAGCGACATCATGTGACACTCGGGCAAAAGGAGTGTCTTCTCTTTACATAATTATTTGTTCAGCACATAAAGGCATCTGTGTGTCACAGTAGATCAGGCTATTTTACCGGTTGAAACGGAGTCTTTCATTGCCGTCGTACATCTGAAGTCTGATTGGTCGACGTAGACCCCAATGGATGTTCAGCAGCCCCTCGAGGACAAGCCCTCCATTATCCTAGACACACACAGAAACACACACATGTAACAACAATCCCCAGCGGGTACAGTCAGAGGGGATATCCTGCTGGCCGCCCGCCATAACGGCTCAGTATCAGGTGTACGTGCAGGAGCGGTCGCTCACAGCTGCACGGTGACCCCTCTCATCTTGGACAAAACCTGTAAGGTTTGTTCCTCCCTTCTTTACACAGTACAAGATGAAGTCACGTCTGAGGAGGCAGCAACAGAGCCAAGTATGCTTTGGGTCACGTACACAAGCAAGAACTATTTCGATTTCATAAAACTGAAACTCTAAAATTAGAAAGATGATGGTGTCACAGACCTTTCCCCTGTTTGAGATTAAATCTTAAACCATAACTAAAAGATGTCTTCAGCATGAGGTCAGACAAAAGGTTAAAGTTTTATGTGCATGTATCATAACATGAGCGGGCAATAAATCCGACACATTGCACCACAACTGTATTTACTGTGATCATTGATTTTCACTGTATCAGTCAGCTCCTTTGTTTTGATAGCTCGTTATATCATCACTATGTCTAACTGGATATCACATGCAGGTCTTTTCACATGCTAATGAATCAATTAGACACAAGGATTTTAAATACCAAAAGTGATACAGATTGGAGTGATTCTAAAAAGTCAGTCTGATCATCTGATACACATCTAGATCCAAGTCTGTGGTTCACCCTGCAGCCCCGCTTAAACCTGAGTCAACATGGGAATACTTAGAAATACAAGTCACAGTTATCAGAGTTTAACCAGTGTGTTAAAAAAAGTGGAAGTCGTGATCATTTTAGAGAGACCACATAGTATTTATACACTTTGTTTAGGGGATAAATATACACATGTACACGTGATATGTTTTCTTGCATGAATGCATGTTAGAGAATAATTCATATGGAAAAAAAAACAACAGAAATATTTATAAATTGAGGAAAAGTACTAAAAAAACTCAGAAAAGTTTCAGAGGACATACTCCAACACTGTCTTGTATAAAGTACATTGAAGGGATACTTGAGTAAAAGTACAAGTATCGTACCAGAAAATGACTTTGGTAGAAGCTGAAGTCACTTACTTAAATATCACTTAAGTAAAAGTCTTAAAGTATATGACATTTACTGTACTTAAAAAAAGTATCAAAAGTCATTTTTCTGATGTAAAATGTACTCATCAAGACTAGAAAAGCATTGTATAAATACAGACCATTGCCAACTTTACTACTTTACTTTAGTAAAAGTAAAGGAATTTTGTAAAGTAACAAATATTTGTACTTTGTTACTGTACAACACTACTCAAACAACAACACTACTCTGCTGTAACATGGCTTTTATAGAGTTGAACAAATTCTTCATGCTGTCTCAGCCAATGAAAGTATAGTTTTCATGGTTAATGGCTTAATTTGAATGGCCACATAAACTAATTAACTCACATATTTTTCTTGTGTCACATATGCAGTGGGATGAAAATAAGGCTTTTTGTGACAAAAGATATATCAATAAATTTACTAGATTTACTAGCACTTGGATGATAACAGTAATTTTCATGTGTGACTAAATGCATGTAAAATGTCAGAGGAAAAAGAGGAGAAGTAGAAAGTAGATGTTTGGAGGTGTGTCAAATTGTTCCCAAGGCTCCATTGTTTCTGGAATATAAACATACAAGGCAGCTGCACCACTGAACTTTGCTAATCTGCCACTACTGAGCTTCCTGAACAGGCATGAACACACCCTCACACACACACTAATGCAGTCGGGTCAGCAGGGCTATTTTTGGACATAACGGTTCATTGCGCCGCTTCAGCACGCCTCTATAAAGCCTGGACACACACTCCGCTCCAGTCAGACTCAACTAAGCGGACTAGACACCACTCTGTTTCCCTCGACTCAGACATAAAGACTCAAGCACCAAAGGTGAGACTGCTTTTCTTTTTTCCATTATCAGCTCTTCTTTATTACATGGAAATATTTGTTAAGAAATTGTAGCAACTTAAGATGTGTTTTTGTTACATACATTTCTGTCATTTAGTGACACAACCTTTTAAGTGTAATTCACACAAATAATAGAATATAGAAGAGTGGCATAAATGGTAGTTTCCTAAAAAGCTGGCAGATTAAAATCATGGTTTGTTCTTCATTATTTATAGACAAAGAGCCGCAGTCTGATATTTTTTCTTCTTCTTACATTCTAGCATGAAACGCAGGCTGTTGTTGCTTTCCCTGCCTCACCTGCCCACCATTACTGAGATGCTGGAAGACACTTCTGTGCACCCCTCATCCTCCCAGTGCACCCAGGGCTCTCAGTCTCTTGAGGCTTATATGACCAGCATCCAGGCTCTTGCCTGCTCTACTGAAGCCCCGAGCTGTGGTCCTGTCAGACTTCAGCGGTCCCCCAGGCTCAGGCAGTTCTCAAAGCCTCAGATGAAGCTCTCTGTCTCTGCCTCACTTCCTCGCGGGTCTCCCCGCACACTAAGGACTTCTAGATCTTCCAGTCTGAGTCTAAACACCACGGAGGACTTTTCTCTCAAAATGGGAAGGGAGCGGGACAGTAAAGGCAAAGACCCCATGGACTGGCTGTTTGGACAGATAAGGACTTGAAGACTTGAGACCTTGCTGTCGTCTTAAGTCCTGTAGGACTCATAATGGAGCCACGCTGGATGCTCCTGATTTGTTCATGGAGATTAAAAGTATTATGGGCCTTATTATGACAGCTGAACAAGGACAAAATCACAGAGGCGCTTGAATAATAAAAATTTTATTTTTTAATTTTATGCACTGAGGAAGTCAGGTCTACATGTTTACATTGGTTTCATGTTTTATATTTGTTTACTATTTTATATTTGTGCACTGTTTGTAATAAAATATTAAATTAAATATGGAAATGTTGCTGTGTCTACAAATGATTTGCTGTGTCTACAATTACACCACAATGGAGCTGAAGATCATTTCATATGTCAATAAACCTTCAAATGATTAATAAAGTAAAGTCTGGTTTCAGCGGTCCAAATGTGAAAATCTCGTTCAATCCATATATACAGTTTATAGAAATAACCCTGAATAAATCTAATCCAGTAATAATAAAATGGCAGTTGAATTCAATAATTTAACCTCCGCTGCTATATTCATACCAATGTTTGATGCAATACTTGTAAACATAAATATAAGCAACACCAACAAAACACCAGCAGTGTATAGTAAATATGACTTACTGCATAACAACCATAAAAACAACAATAGTAATACTAATGGTATTAATAATAACCATCATGATACTGTAATGTCTAATTAATGTAATCTATTAATTAAAAACATAATGACAGTGAATAAAATAACAACAATGTCATTATTATTATAATGATTATATATAGTACAAACAGTGGGTCCCAAAGTGTGAAGCCACTGGACGTCAACTATTAATTGGCTTGAGTGTTTTTTTCAATAATTAAAATAAGCTGTGTGATTTTTCAGCTCCTTAAATGTGAACATTTTCTGGTTTCTTTGCTCCATATAACAAAGAAATCATAAAAACTCAATTATTTTGGTTTGTGGACAAAACATAAAAAATGACATTCTTCATCATCATTTCCAGGTTTGGTAAACACACCGATCAACATTTAATGATCATTATATAAATAAAGTGTAAATGAAATTTGCGTTTGACGTCATTTGGTGTTGATTTGCTACTTAATCTAACAATTCACAGCAACCATAGCAGTAATGTTTAGACAGTGAGCATCACATCTAAAAAAACTAAAACACGATACTGGCATCTAGTGGTGATTGATGGCACTGCAGTGGTGCAATGTAAAGTCCCTAATAAAGCCACCAGGGCGAGCTGCAGGCAAATCTAGCTGAATGAATGATTAATAACCACAGCAGGCAAGTCCAGGCAAACACATTGAGTCACTCCTATGTTTGCACTCCTAACCCAGATCTGACTGACTTGTTTTGACAGTCACATTAATGTCATGGAAAAAATGACGGAAGAACAAAAGTTCACAGTACTTTCAGCGCAAGTCCATCACAATGACATGCGCTCAAGAAAGACTGACCACACTGGCTCAGCTGTGTGAGCAGTGAACGGAATAAAGGCCTCCAGCAATCACAATAATCTTCAGTATTACAGATACAGCAGCTGAACTCTCAGTGGGCGCGTGTTCAAGCTTGTTCTTCTGGGTTGTTTTACTGTGGATGGTGCTGAACCACCTGACATGTCCTCCCACGACATGACTAACACACACACTCCACCTGACTTCACCTGCCAAGTGTGACCGTGATGTCATTTAGCAAACAATCCTCAAAAGAAATCATACATTTCCAACTGTCTTTTTCCCACCACTTCTTCAAACACAGAACCTGTTTGTGCCATTGATGAAAAAGAAACAAGACACGTCGTCACGTGATGTCTGTAAAGCTTTGTTTTTGGAATAATCATCCCATCAGATTGTGGGAATTCACATGGATGAGTTTCCAAAAGTTGTCCATTGGCCAGTCTCCAAGTGTAAAATGCCTCTGCTGACCTCAAAATATCTACTGAGTCATGACTGACTAACTGTCGGTGTCGCTTCATCTGCTTCCAGAGGTTAAGTCATGTATAAGCTATGCTAGGGAAAGACTACATAATAAGGTAGTTGTCAACATACTACAATGGTCCAGTTTGGGGAAAAAAACATTTTATCGTCCACAATTCTGGTTTTGATGAGTTTTATCATGTTCATGACAAAGCAGATGATGTCACCCAGTTGAATCATAAATGTTAAACCCTTAGTAATTAGACATTTTCATCTACCGAACCCGTAACAACTACTGAATAAACTTTGAGGTGACGAACAACCTATAATTTAATGATATCCTTTAGTGCCGCTTATTACTTGTATACCACAAACTAGTAAGCAAGTCATGTGCTACTTGTACACTTTGTTTTATAGTGTGTACACATTTCCAGCACACTCTGAACAATACAACAAATAGAATGTCAGTCAGTCAGTCATCATCTACCGCTTTTATCCTCTGCCAGAGGGTCGCGGGGGGTGCTGTGCCAATCTCAGCTACATCGGGCGATAGGCGGGGTACACCCTGGACAGTCCGCCAGTCCATCGCAGGGCCACACACAGATAGAGACAAACAACCATTCACTCTCACACTCACTCCTATGGTCAATTTGGAGTGTCCAATTTACCTAATCCCCACATTGCATGTTTTTGGACTGTGGGAGGAAGCCGGAGAACCCGGAGAGAACCCACGCACACACGGGGAGAACATGCAAACTCCATGCAGAAAGGCCCTTGTTCCAACCAGGGCTCGAACCCCGGTCTTCTCGCTGCAAGGCGAGAGTGCTAACCACTACACCACCGTGTGGCCCCAAATAGAATGTGTACATCGTAAATTTCTTTTTGCCGACAAGAGCAGAGCATTTGAGACTGCCCACATCTACTTTGTCTATTATGTATGTCAAAAACACAGCTATGACAATGCCATGTGCCTTTTATTGTTTTTGCTATATGCTGTATGTCATATACAGTGGGTTTATTTGATTGAGTCTGTTCTGGCTCCTTATTTCTTTGCTTTCTACATTTCTCACCAAACTGGAACCTTGCAGTCTAAACAATAACACAGGAAGCAACATAACAACTTTGTTTTTTTAGTTGTTTTTTTTTTAACCAAACTTGAAAAATGACAAACAATACAAAGCCGTGCTCTAAAGCAATGTGTTGATTTACTCTTTATAATGTGGCATAAAAAAATTGTTTTGTCTAATATCTGATCCTTAAATTAATCATTTATTGAGATTCAAGATATTGTTTCCTTGTTTTTGGCCAATATTAAGTCATCATTATAATATGACTGATCCATCTATATCATACTGTATACATATATTTATATATATATATATATTTATATATATATATATATTTATATATATATATATATATTTATATACATATATATATATATATATATACAAATGCATATGTACATATGTACTGTCTGAACTCACACCATGGTCTGTGACTGTGGGGGATTTTCCCAGAATGAGACAACATAGTGAGTGTGGCTGGGGGGACAGAAAACAGGGACGGCTCATGACCACCCTGGTCTGCACAACCCACACACACACACACACACACACACACACATACACGTTTATATCTTAGTGAGGACACATCATTGACATAATGCATTCCCAGTGTTGTAACGTAACTAAGTACAAATTCTTTGATACTGTACCAAAGTACAAAATTCACAAATCTGTACTTTACTTTCTGTACATTATTTGTATTTCTAGCAACTTTTACTCCGCTACATTTCCCCTAACTATCTTTGTTACTTGTTACTACCAAATAAAATCAGAAGAAGAAGAGCTGGTATTATGGTCTGTATTTATGAAGTGCTTTTCTAGTCTTGATGAGCTGCTTTACACTATAGTTTTGCTATTAACCCATTCACACACTTCAACATGGGGTTAACCGTCTTGCTCAAAGACACAAGCAGAGCCAGGAATTGAAACCACAACCTTCCAGTTGAAAGACAACTCACCCTACCACTGAGCTACCATGGCTCAATCCTAACTCCTCACTTTTACTTCTAAAACTTAAGTACATTTTATATCATTTTTTTAAATTTAAAGTAAACGTCCCTTTTACTTAAGTAATATTATGAATAGTGACGTTAACTTCTACCAAAGTCCTTTTCTGGTAAGATATTTTTACTCAAGTATGCCTTTAAGGCATTCTCTAGCCCCTTACCCTAACCTTAACCACCAAATCTATATGCCGAACCCTTACCCTTATAACCAAAAAAAAGCCCCTTAAAGTTTTGGGACCCAGACAAAATGTCTCCACAAAGATAGGCCTTTACATTTTTTTTTTCTATATGAATACACACACACACACACACACACACGTGTCCCTTCCTCAAAAACCCAGTAGAGAACACAAAGGGGAAGTCCAGACCATAAAAAAAGAAATAATTATCAAACAAATAACCACACTCTTACAAACAGCTTCAGAACCCACAAGAGCAGGCGTTTACTGTGGAAATGCTTCGCTAAGCAAGTGAGTGCATTTGACTGAAATATGTAACTCCCTCCCCCTCCTTCAATTTTCATTTGTCTTATTGAGGGAAAGGGGGATCTCGTGGGTTGCCAGCCACACGGTTTGTTGGAAAAGAAGTCAGGGGTTGCACATTTAAACTGAACACATAACTGCAGCATTTTATATTCCCAATTTCTGCATGAGAATTAAATGAGTTCCAGTTTTATTATGAGTGCAACACCCACACACACGCGCAGTATTTTCAACAACCCTCCCCTTTTGTCTTGTTTTGGTGCCAGCACCATCATCCTGTCAGTTGATCTGTCTGTGGCTCAGCTTTTCTCACCTCACGCATCCGCAGCTGGAAGTTTTTCCCTTCGTGGTAGCAGTTGTAGGTCCTCAGTAGAGACAAAATGTCAGCCCTGAATTTAAACCACAAAGAAAAGAGTAGCTTTCGCTGAATACAAGGGGGCAAAGACTGAATTTCATGTATGCAGCCACTGGGATATATTACTTGATTGCATGATATTAGTGTGCAGTGATGGCGCAGAAGGGACTTACTTTGGAATATGTTTCTCGTCACTGAGCTTCACAAAGATCTTTTGCTCACCCATCCTGTCAGGAGTGAAGCTGCAGAAGAAAGATGACACAGAAAATCATAAAAATGACATATTCAGACTCTATTATCTCATTAACACTAAATGCACAAGGACACATTTATTAGACCACCTGTCAGAAAACATAACATTTTTAGAAATCTTTCAAAAACAAAAAACTGAATTCACCTTTTTATACCCAAATTTGAGCCGGCTCCATGAACTTCTCTGAGAAATAATCAAGCATAACATTCAATCACTTCATTTTTCTATTCAGGAATAAAAGTAAATAACTAGAATTTGACGTCTTAATCAGGAAATAATAACGTGCTTTACGATTTTTGTGTGTGTAAAACAGTACATTTGGAAATTCATGAATAACAATAATAAATGTTTGGAAAAGCTGCACTAAAAATAATAATTTTGGTTCATTCTGGTGTATTTAACCATTACAGTAACATTAAAAGTGATTTTTGATAATTACCAATGCTGTTACAGCATTAGGTGGTGGTCTAATACATGTGTTAACCACTTTAAACCCTTAATTACTGCCGTAGATGAATGATGATAAATATTCACATACATTTTATCCCCAAATTAAGGTGAGTATAAAATATATACATTAATCCAATGTGCTACTGTGCATCATTTTAAGTTAGGTTTTTCTCTGACACTTACACTAAACTGTTTTATAATAATTGCCCCTGGGTTGAAAGCAGAGACAGGGAATGAGGAGAAATCACGTGTTTCTTTCTTTTTTTTGACACAGAGCCAAAAACACACTGACAGAATTAGCATTGCTGTGGCGCAGCTTAACAATGCCTGGAAACCAACTCTGTGTCTTCATGTCTCATTCAAGGACAAAGTCTGCTCCTGTGCACAGCTTCTTACAACTATGTAACTGTGCACTGTTTATTAGTGATAAAGATCTTTTATCTTTTTTTTAGTCACCACAGAAACAACCAGTCTGCATCACAGCTGTCTGTCTTTCTGTGTGCTCAATGCATTCCACGGGGGAAATATTAATCACTGTGTCCGCTTACAATGTCAAGTCTTCTCTGGCAAATCTGGAGCAGCCGGGCCCTGATCACTGTATCCTGATTCCTGTGTCCTGATATTTTAGAGAGAAAGTGCCTTAGGGGATTTCCATAGGGAATTGGTTTGGAAAGCCCAGCGCTGAGAGTGCGGGGGAGGAGCACAAGTATAAAACAGCAACATGTGGCTCAGGAGCTCAGTGTCAACGCTCAGGTTACCAACATGAAGCTTCACTGTGACTCAGTCTGTCAGCTCGTCTTCCTGAGCCTCTGCTGTGTACTCATCACAGGTAAGAATCCATGCAAATCTGTCTTTTCCTTTGATTCAATCTTGAAACAGTGTGTATTTGTTTTTGTTTTTTTGCCACAATTGTCTGAACATATGAAGCTGCAGCAACTTCCTCTGTGCCCACGCTGCCCTGTATGGAATTAACCTGTAATCCTGTTACCGTTGTGCACAGTGAGAGAGTCAGACAGCACGTTTGTCCCGGGGAGATGCATGTGTCAACACACGCAACCAGGTGTCAGGGGGCAACTAAAAGATCTCACTGTCTACCACAAAAGCCCCCGCTGCAGTAAAGTCACAGTCATGTGAGTACACTGCACCAGATCACATAAAAACAAAAACAAAAACATGCCCACACGTGTCCAAAAATAAGTGTGCCTAAATGTGTGGATTGGTGTGTTGTTGTTTTTTCAGAGTGACACTGATGAGTAACAACCAAGTGTGTCTGAATCCAGACGCACCGCTGGGTAAACAGCTAGTTCGTTGCTGGAATAGGTGAGAGTGATACAATTACAATAAAAACAACTGTATTTATGGTTTTAGCTGGTTGTATTAATGTTCCCATCAGTCTTCCTGTTTCCCATAAATCACAGCCATCTTGTCTGCCAAGCCAGTTCTTGTTGTAACAAAGCACCTAGTTTTGCCTCTGATGTTAATGTTTGTATGCTTTTCTGATAATATCAGCTACTAATACAGCAGAGGAAACTGTATTGTTTTACATGAATGCATTTTCACTCTTATCCAGTCTATATTAAAATAATCTAATAATACTAAGACATAGTTTGAACTCGTGTGCATGTTTTTTTTTTTTCAGAGCTCATAAATTGGGTCGTGATGTGAAACTGTGTCTGAGGAGGAGGAGGAGAGGGAGAGGGGGCAAGCGGCTGCGCTCTCGACAGCGGAGCCGGGGCCACAACTAGAAAACCTCATCTTCAAATTCCCAGTAGTCAACCAACCTGAAACAAATCCAGTGCATGGAGAGAAGTGTGCACATGCCAATTGTTGCCAATCAGTGGACCCTTAATTGTAGACCAGCAGTAAAAGAACCACTATTTCTCCTTCCACACAGCTCAGACATCAGGCTCCCCTGAACTGCTGCCTGGGCTGTAAACTGAACCCCTCTTCTAGTCCAGCAGCAGGGGGGCTTTTCTGTGCAAATGACTGATGTGATGTTAAAAACTAAGCCCTGGAGGCTTGTCATAAATGCTAATAATGTCTTTATAACACTATCAAATGGCAAATATATTGTTTATATGTAGTTCTGTGTAGGCAGCTGGAAAAGATAACTGAACCCTATATGTTGGTTATTTATTTTTATATTACATTTTTTTTTTTTTTACAAGAAATATTTGTGTAATTTGTACGATTAAAACAACGACGTGAACTCAAGTGTGGCCTCGCGTGCTGTTTAGCTTGTGACAGTTTTAGGAGTGAAAGATGGGAAAGATGATCCCGTACTGTGGCAGGATATGAGAGGTCACTTAACCCAAAGTCTCAGCTTTGGTTAATAAACGACAGGATGTGAGTCAGCGGTGGCAGGCACACAGAAAGAAAGAAAGAAAGAAAACACATCTCACTCAAAACATCTGCACAAACATTTCACAGTTTCAGCAGGAGCTACTTGGGAGGTGAATTACTGTAAAAAAAACTATGGAGGTGACCACTTTTTTGTTAAACACAGGGTCACTGTTGTGTTTATCTCAGGTTGTTGATTATTAACTATGGTCTGGTATTGTGCAATAGACGGAAGACACAGGAGGTATCTAGGTGATCAGGGTGTGGGCTGCTGAAAGTGAGTGTTTATGGCAACTCCTACACACCACTGCTGAGATTTCGTGTAAAACACGTGACACACACACACACACACACATACACCGGTCAATTAATATGGGTATTTGAAAGCAAACACCAAGGCCTGTGGCAACATGTGTTGTAAAACTAGTGATTACTCAATTCCTGAGGAGAATAAAAAGTGAAAGTAAACTGGCACAAAGGCAGCCTTTGTCAGGGTCAGAGCCAGGTAACACAGAGGGATTTTCACATGGCTGATGCCTTTCAAGTCAAGCATGACACATTGCTAATTGGTTTATAGAGGATTCAAACAGAGAAGATCTGTCAGCAGCTGCCGAGATAACAGTTTAATGGCAGAATAACATACCACAAACAACACCTCCCCTTAAAATCCCACTGGATTAAGCCCACCGATGCATTTTAGTAGTGGCTTAGTGAATGAGGTGCAATTGTATTAACTAGTAATGCAAGGTGTATTTTATTAAGAGTTGATCATGTGACTTGAATCTAAGGACTATATAGTGAGTCTTGCAATGTCTTGTTAAAATCCATTCTCTGTTATATCCAGTATAACTTTACACTGTGCCCGACTACAACATACTATAACACAGCCTACATGCAGTGTAAACATGTGATTTTAGGCTTACAACCAAATACTAAAATCCTTATCACTTGAGCAATTTAACCACAACAGTGGTGTGACAATAGTGCCATCTAGTGCCTAAAGTATGACAGCGTTCCCAAACACAATATGGGCAGCAAATTGGGGCTCAGTTCACAGATTTGTGCATTTCTAAATATAGTTAGTATTATACTATATTTTTAATGTCATTCCTGAAAACACCTAATATTATGTTGAAATTGGTAAACCAGTCAATGCCAATGTATACAGTGCTTAACAAAATGTATTAGACCACCTGTCATAAAAACAAGAAAACTTGTTTAAAACTAAAAATGTTATTGTTATTTAGCAGGCAAATAACAAACTGAATTCACCAGTCTTTTATACCCACATTTCGCTGGGCTTCTCTGAAAAGTCAGAAACGATTCATAAAAGCACAACATTCAACCACTAAAACATTTTTCTGTTCAGGAATGGAAAGAAAATAACTATTTTGTAAAATAGTACAATTCATGCATGACACAAATAATGACATTTTAGCATTTAAAATGTTAAAGAGCTTCTACACACTGGTGTATTAACCATTACAGAAACATAAAAAATGATTTTGATAATTACCAATGCTGACAATTTAGAGCAGCTGTGGCATAAGCCTGGGTGGTGGTCTAATACATTATATGTTCGAATAGCAACTTAATGTTATGTGTGCACTATTTAATACATTTCAAGTAAATGGAATTTTTTGGAAACCAAAGAAATTCTGACTGTTTAATCCAGTGTAGCAGAAACTGGATTGACTTTCTTAAGTAGCTCACAGGAACTGCAGGACACTGGACAGCTCTGTTTACTCCAAGACGCTAATAGTAGAGCTCCTGGTTGAGTACTTTCTGAGATGATACTCAGAAAATGTACAGTGTATCGTTTGATCACATGCTAAACGTGGTGAAACATTTGAATTTCTCGTACTTCAGACAAAAAAAGTGCTTGCATGAGCAGCAGCAGTAGTCACCACAAAAACCAGGAAACTGCCGAAATGAGCACACAGCTGTTTGACTGGGAAGTCATGTCTGGGAACTGATGCCCACATTTAGCAAAAACATTCAACGCTGAGCATGAAATATGGAGGCAAGTGTAATCCCTGCTGTCCCTCTGTTACTCTCATTCTTATCCATTTAAATCCAAACACATCTAACATGATTAAATCGATAACTAAAGTGTGCTGTAGCTACATCCACCAGCACCCTCTTTGATGACCTCTGCTCTCACCTCCACTTCTATCCAAGGAAACTGCTGACAGAGCAGGTGCTTAATGGAATGGTCAGTCTATACAGAACCTCATGCATATTTATACCAAAGGATGGGTGGATAAATATTCCATAACATGAAGGATTCCAGTCTGTCACCATTATTATGAATTATGGATCAACTCCACGTTGCTGCACAAGCACTTGCTTGGAAGTGTGCAAAGAAAATGTGGGTCATATATGGGGGGTTGATGCAGGGAGAGCCTCTTCTCTTTTCTTTTGTGTTTATACGCTCTCCCATAGGTGGACAAAGAACTATAATCGCAGATCTGCTAATTGGTTAGATCATCGCGAGATTCGTATCCAATTATAGCACCTTCACTCGCTGCCAGCTGCGCCCAAAGACGATCCATCCCTGTGCGTAAAAATATCCGGGAGAGCTCCAAATAACGCGCGTCGCGCAATACCGACAATAACAATCACTTGGTGGTGAGAGACTGATTTTTTTTTTACTGCAGCCACAACAGTGATAAACATCTAAAAATAATAAACCGACTACACCTTGAGAAACTGTTATTTTAAACCATCAAAAATCCAAAACAACAGTTACGGTTTGTGACCTGCATCCAGATTCAACACCTCTACTCATCGGGGCATTTTCTTGTTTCTAAGGGTTAAACCACATCATTGCGAAGTAAAGTTTTCCTCTCTCCTCTCATTGTAGACACATATCCCGCTGAACGATTTACACTGAGTTGGTGTCTTACCATAGCAGAGTGTGTTCCTCGTCTTCCTCCGTGTACCAGCGTCGTATCCCGCTAATCACTAGTTATCTTCATGCCTCCCCGGCTGTGCGGCATTCAGAGCCGGAGCAGAAAACTGACAACACGGTCATCCAATGGAGAGCGCGCGCTGGCCCCGCTCAGCCAATCAGCATCGACAGAGGGCTGCTGGAGTCAGGCTTTCACACGTCTCTCCTCCTGATCAAGGTGCGTTTGGATGCTTCACTTAGTCTCATCTTCTACAGCAGTGAATGAAATGATGGTCTTTGAAACATTAGACATGAAACATAGACATGATCATGGTAATTTTATTATTATTTTTAATAACATACCAATATTTGAGATGAATATACTTTTGATATTGTGATACAATAGTTTACAGTATATTAAGACTGTTTAAATTAGGGCTTTTTTGGTTAAATATCATGTCTGCAGCTTGGTGTTTTGTTTGTGCTGCTGCCTTTTTTTTGCAGGTCATCCTTCAAAAAAAAATCTCATGGGACTTCTTTCCCGGTCAAGTAAAAATAGACTTAAATGATGATAAGACTGAAATCACTTGGGAAATTTGGACTGAAAAGGAACAACAAATTGTGTACCTTGATTTTCTGATCATATATACTGTGGTAATAAAGTCAAATCCCCTCTTGCAAAGCCACACATCCCCTCATTTTTCTTTCTTTAGCTGAGCAGTAAAGGAAAAGTCCCCACAATGATTTAGTTCACCCATCCTGTTTTTGTGCCTGAATCTGCCATCTAGGAAACTATAGGGTGGGAACAAAAGCTGTAGGAAGTCAGTCAGCCTCTCTCGCTCTCTCTCTCTGTCTGAATAATAAGATTTATGATTGAACATGCATCAGAGGAAGTAAGTTGTTCCAGCGGCTCAACAACTTCCTCACTGAGAACAGCTCATTTTACAGGATGCACATAATCACAAAGTTGGTGTTGCATTTATGGAAACACTGACATGATTTCCTTCCCCTCTGCTTCTCACTGGGTCACTCTAGCTAATTGACCAGATATCTTTGTGAAGCGGTACAATGCAGCCCTGACACTGACCCAGCGAGCGGCCTCACCAAACTCAAAGACTCTCTGTTCTCGGTTAAAACACCAGAACATCCTCCTCCCTGCTGACTGCTCACATGCTTTGATGATGTGTGGAAAAAAAAAAAACACTCTCAAGAGATTTGAAGAATGAATGACACCATGCAGCTGCGGGGTTTTTAACCCAGTTGTTTCACCCATAGGCCTTTTCTGTGTTTACAAGTCTGCTGTCTGAGCCCTGCAGGTGTCTCGATGAGGTGTTTTGTGATGAATGAGGCTTTCTGCTTGTATTGATTTTCTCCTTAGCTTTGATGCCGCAAAGAGATTGCCTCTTTAGGAGACATACGCAGCACTGTACCTACAGTTAAAGATACAAAGGACGGAGGAGAAACTGTGTGTGTGCTGTGCATGTGTGAATGAGTGTGAGAGTGTGTGTTTGTGCTTTGATGGCAAAAAACAGCACTGATTTGTGACATGAAAAATACAGATTTTTCATACTTGTCTTCTATCACAAATATGATCATTTCAGGGGTATTTATAGGGCTTGTGTCTGAGCAGACACCTTGTTAATTTCACATCTATGCACATGCTATGACATTTTGTTCATGTATAAAATACACTGATTATGTTTGGTACATGGTGGCACGTTTTGGTGAAACACGGTGCTCCCGTGGATTAAATGTTGTAGCACTCATCACCATAATCACACCCTCACTCCTCCCAGAGAGCCCCCGTCTCCATGGCCACCAAACACACAAGACAAACACACAATGAGGAGACTTGAGTGCAACTGACACGTGCACCTGCACAAGCGCTAATGTCTGCTCTTGGTCACATTTGCACACGTTTTCCACTGAAGCTGAATTAGGGGAAACAGTTGATCTAATTTATTTTGCTTATGAATAATGTATGCGACACTAACTGGATTGGATTGCTCCACATTTAAACGTCTGCTCCCAAATCAACGAGCTTTCAGACATAAAGCCACCCACATGTAATGAGGAATCAAATTACTTAATTTATTTTCATTAAAAATACTACAATATACAGAAATTGAAATGAAGCATATACAGATGAGAGAAACAACAATTACATATTATATTTGTACAGAGCCTTAGAGAATACATAAACATTTTATTTTTACATTTTAAATCTTATATTTTATGTTTATGTCTCATTTTGGCTGGTCAGATATTTTCTTGGGGGTATTTCCAGTTGAATATGTGGCACCTGCTATTTGCACCCAGTCAGCACAACTCAAGCTTTCCATCATGTGATATCAGCAAAGAGCTTAGTCTGAGCTCGGGGGGACGTTCAGTCAGTAATCATAGGTGCCGTGTCTGAGGTGGTGTCTGGCTCAGCCTCACAGTAGCTGTCCATCTCCTCCATCTCCCGCTCCACAGGCTCCTCCCTACCTCTGAGGCTTATCAGCCTCCTCTCTTTCCACCTCCTCCTCTTCCTCTCCCTGTCTACGTCTTTGGGCGATGCTGTCTGCTCCAACTGCAGCATGGCCTGGACGCTCTCTCCTCTCTCGCCTAGGCCGAGGCATCCGTCTCTGGGTGTGAGGGCCACTTGTCCCGCTCTGTTTCCTGTCCCCATGTGGAAGAACAAGGAGGAGGCGCTGTCTGCTTCTGCAGTCTCCGGCACACACACAGTGGTCAGGCCTTGCTCGCTGTAACGCTCCTGTGGCCTTTTGTGTGTCTTGTTCTTTGTTTTTTTGCTAAGTATGAAGTTGAAAACAGCTGTCACCAGAAGCATTATACCTGGAAGTCGAACATATATTTACATTTTTATAGGCTCTTTTTATAAGTATCCCAAATTATTTTTCACGGTCCTTGTTTCATGGAGGTTGTATCACTAAAGGAAACTACAGTGATCCCTCCTTTGTTACCTGGGATAACTGCATGCCACACTAACACAGGGTGCAAGAAGCAGACCACGGACATGATGGAGTAATAGAGGAACTTGTGGAAGCCTCCAATGCGAGCCATCTTCCCCCACAACACAAATAGCTGCCAGTCTGGAGGACAGCTACAGAGATAAAGAGGAAGAAGAGGAGGAAGCAGGAAGGTCCTTTTGTCATGGACACAGCTAGGCAGAAACAATATCTCCATGCTAGGATTAAAATTCATACAATTTCTAAAAAAAAAATGTTTCTGGCAAACAATCAGCTGAATAGTATGGTGGTAATATAAAAATGGTAATACAGAAGACACTGTGACCTAAAAAGCAATGACCTGACAAAATGATGTGGCCCCTCGTTTGCATTCAAGTTACAGTATCCATACAATATGTTGCGTTTGAGTGTTGTGTACTCACGGCAGACACATGAACAGGAGAGCGTCCAGAAAATAGGCCATCTCAAAGATCATGATGGCAACCGCTGACACGCTGCAGGAAAGCCAAATGAACGTGATACAGTCTCCGCGATAAAATCAGGAACATGTCTTCAGAAATATGTGAAATGGATCTTATAATGTGTCACTGAAGATTGCGTTACAAAAATTTAGTGGGCAAGACTTCACATGCCCTGTGACAAACTAACATTACTAAGAGATATAGCATATATCATTTGTGCAGGTGTTTTGGCATTTAAGAGCTGTGTCTACCTGTGAATTCCCCTCTAACTTAGTAACAATCTAATAACCATGTAGTGAATCAGTAAAATACACACAATTTACCATCATTGGGTCAGGACCCACATCACTGTACATCTTTTTTGAATAACTTTTGCTCTATTGTGTTTCCACGTCTCTCTGTGTGCAGCATTCATCTGAATTTGTACAGACAATAAACAATTGAGCATCCCTGGTCTCCTATGGGAGATGTTTTCCTGTGCCTCTGTGGGAGTTTGGCTTTGAGCCGCAGAGATAATACAAATCCGTACAGAAGGACTCCGCTCATTTTTGCATTTTGCATTTTTGCACCTGGAGTCTTTCCCTGACATTTCCTTGCAAGTCTTGTTTGCGTATAAGCAATATATGGTCAATTATGGAGGTCATATAATATTGTCACTGTTTTCTCAAAGCCCACAGGCCACACATTCTTTGCCATATTGAGATCCAGATGGCTTATTTGTGCCGCCAGTTCAGCCTCAAGTAGGTCAGAGTCAGGAATGGCTTAGAATAGATTTTGATTTCACGAGGTAGATAAGAAAACTTACAGGAGGTATATGCCGAGGCTGTTGAATTCTCCCCGGTGAAGGGTCTCCACTCCCACGGCACACAACACTGGAATAGAAACAGGTGCAGTTGTTTTTAGATTTTGTCCACCAGATGTCAGACTAACTTCATGATTTTCTCCTCGGTGGCAGGCTGCAGTTATTATAATACTGTTAACGTTTCTCCATGATGCTGCTTTTCTATTACTGACACTTGTGTTACTCCTTTGTTAGTTTTTCTTTCATTTTCCCAAGCTGTTTTGTTTGAGCTGATTGTGTGTGAGTATTTTTACCCCCCATCAACTAAGGTGGACTGAACTGAGCCGACCCAAGTTATGGTTTATACTCCAGCAGGTCATAGTACTGAAAGGATGGCGTGTTATTATTTGAGAGCACATTATTTCAGTAATTGCAGCAATTGTTTCTGTCATGGTCAAATCATTTTTTACTAATAGCTTACTCATGTTTGCAATCATGGTATTAAAGTCTGCAGGTGAGCTCATTTTCACCGAGTGGATATTTTGCACACACTCTTTCGACCACTGAACCACAATCATTACATTCTGAGAAGTGGCCACTAAATGTCATGTGGGTATGTTGATAGCTGTTTCTTTGCTTGATGAACATAAATGATACTGAGCAACTTTCCTTTTATTCGTCTACCTTAACTTACTCTATGTAATTGAAAGCACACTTTCACACTGCTCGGCTGCAGTTGGACGTTTCCAGTTTATGTTGGCCTGGCTTCAGTGTTGGAAAAGCTGTATTTACCTTCTGACCCTTACAACTGTGGGTGAATCTTAGAAAATGGAATCGGTTTACTGAATTGATCTGGTTTTGCCTCATTTGATAACTGATATTTTAAAGAAAGAGTCTGGCACTTTCAAATATCTTTGTTGATGAGAAATAAGTCCAAAAATAACTAACTCTGCCTGCTGTAAAACACACTAATTTTCTTTTTTTTGTTTTTTGCAGGTTATATGGGACACCCATACTACAAAGCATTGTCTAAATCTCTGTATCATCCAAGCAGATTGTCTATAAAGACCAGAGATTTCTTTTCTTGGACCATTGTAAATGGACTCCTTAATTCAAAGTAGTTGAGTCCTGTCTGATATGAACCAGGAACGATCAGGAAGCAAATGTGGATGACTGCATTATTGTATTAACAGGTTTGTCTAGACAACATGACAACCACAGAATTCTATGTGGCCTGTAGCCTTTCCAAAATGTTCTGTTTAAAAAGAAAAACTAAACATATACACAGCTGAAATGATGCATCTTAAAACAAAATGCATTAAAGTGGATGTAGCGTCTGTAACATCCGAGCAAGGCTGTTTGTGCCGTCTTGAACTTTGCACAAACGCAGCCTCTAACTGTTTCCCTCTGCTAACAGTCTTCATGTTCGGGCCAAGATAAGCAGTCGATGGATGTTTATTTGACAAACAGATATCGAGACTGTTATCCACCCTCTCGTTAAATCGGCATGAAACCCAGAACACTATACTATTCCTTTATTGTGAAATTTTAGCTGCTGGAAGTAGAACACGCACACACGGAATGACTTGAAATTAGATAACAACAACGTATTAAAGACTATAAATAAAAGACTATTTTTGTAACCAATCTTTCGTAGCGAGGTATGAGGTAAGAGGTAAGCGTGGTTAAGAGGTGATCGCAACTGAACACATGGAAGCAATTTCTCTGGCCTGCTTACCAGAAATTCAGAGATAGAATCTGCACCAGAGGGAAATCAAGGGAAAGTAGCTAAATGGCTTCTGGTAGTTTATAGAGTGTGAGAAGACTTAGCCATATATATCAAGTGCGCATAATTAGCTGAATATGCACATGCTGGCCATAAAGCTATATTATAGAACACACACAGGAGCAGACTGGCAACAATAAACACACATAAACACACAGAATAATGCACAGAATATCCATGTTGTTGTGAATGCATGTAGCTCGGCTTGATACAGAGATTGTGTTGGTGCGACGGCAGGCACATGTTTCAGTAAATGCTCAGTTGCTGCATCTGTTTGACTTTAAGTAGCGGAGGAGGGGGGTCCTACATTTTTTTTAAAGGATGCAGCAACCAGAGAGTTATTTCCCCCCGATTATGATTTAATGTGGCTAAAAAAAAAAAGCAGGATGCAATCTGTCCCAGCGTGCATGAGAAGAAGGGACAATGATCACAAGGTTGTGTGTGATCATGTGTGTTCTTTTACGTTTTATATATGAGCCAAAAGATGGGTTAGTTTTCTCTGAAGTCAGGATTCTGACACTGTAATGTTTCAGGTTCATGAAATGTAACCTCCCCCCGCAGGAGAGCTTGCAATGTTTCTGAAAAATATGACACTTTGGAGACTGGTGAGAGTCGGAAACTGCAGGGGGAAAAAATATGAGGGACTCAGATATCAGGTTTTTACCATCCTGTGGCAGCACCCCATCTAGTAAATGAAATACATTTCTACCTCTGCAACTTTTAAGTCCTTATTTATAGTTTAACAACATCTCTGACTGACCAGCTGCAAGTGATTTGGAGTCTATTCCACCTATAGTACATCTTTGGCGGTGGAAATTGATGTATAAACGTATAAACCGTAACCTTTTGTCGTATTATATTTCTCGTGTTTGTATTTAAACCATACCTGTTGCTGTTGAAACACCAAGGATCCGGCAGGCGCACTCCACTACAATCCACCACACACTCTCCAAGTTCCCCATGACCTCAAATACTTTGCCTCATCAGTGTTTAAGAATGCAACACTTTTCATTCACCATCTGCAACAGACCTATAGTCACAACTAAAATAGTACTTCAGAGTCATAGCTGACGGTCAGCTGGATGAATGGTTGGTGGTAAGAAAAAAAAGCTAAAGTCAGGTTATCCATGATGTGGAGCCTCGTGTCCAGGACGAGTTTACCACAGAAATGTTTGTGCCCCTGTTGCACCAATAACTGCTAATCACACACGCACACACGCACGCACACAGACACATACACACTTTCAGCTCCGCTCCTTTAGCATTCCACCGTGCTTGTCAAGGTGAAATGGCTCAACTCAGGGTCAGTCTTGATATCCCATTGGTCATTAGGGCTGGTTAAAAATTACACAAAACTAACACACACACACTGCCCTTGCACAAGCCTATAAACACATAAATTCCAAAATTACTGGTGCTTTGTAGACAACCTTGAGCTGTCGAGCTGAGATCAGTTGCCGTGATTAAAAGAAAGAACCCCCTTTACTTTATCTTGTTTTCCTCCTTGTGATTTCACATTACTGTGTGGATTTTGCTGATTTAGTGTAATCCAATGATTGAACATGTTTTTTTCAGGCCACACATGCTCAGGCCAGTGTTGAATTCACTTCTACGAAGCCTGTTTCAACTGGAGCGAGTGCTGACAAATTAAGCTGCGGCCTGCGTCAGTGAACAAAGAGCAGTTTAACAATATGCAATGGACGTGAGACTTAAGTGTCCAGTGTCCGTACAATACAATGCAGATGTTGCATTTGAGCGTTGTCGTGAACAAGAGGAAATGGGCCATCTCAAAAACCATGCAAGTACAAACAGTGATGCTTTGACACACACGTGCTTAAACGCAAGCCCACATCATGGGTGGACCTAAGTTTGGCTGAGGTGTAATCTTGTTCAGGCACAGCAGAGACTTACTGGAGCGAGCAGTCAGAGTCACAGTACTTGCACACACACAAACACACACACACACACACACTCAGTGACTCCTGCTAAGGGCCAAAGTAAGCCGGGCAAATCTCCTTAAATCTCTAACAAAGACACTTGTGTTTTTGAACTCGTTCCACTTGTTTACGGATTAGCGTTCATATTATTTTGAGCATTTATGGTATAGAGTTTATATAAGTGGTTGCACAACAACTATTGCTATTATATGTGTCATAATGAATGATGCCTTGTTGTTGTTTTTTACATATTATTCTACGTATAGCTAGTTATATTAATTAAATACGTTATAAATACTTATTGTACATGTTGACCAGAGTAGAACAGAGCAGCACAGCCTTCAAACAAACATTTACAGGACATCATTATGTTTTTCTATTTATCTTCTTGATCATTCATTTTGGGGACATGACTGCAAATGTATTGTTGTTTTGTGCTTCTAAGCAGTCTTGTATAAAGTATCTTAAAAGGATACTTAAATTAAAGTACAAGTATCTTTCCGGAAAGTGACTTTGGTAGAAGTTATAGTCACTTTTTTATAATATGACTGAAGTAAAGGTCTTAAACTATATGACATTTACTGCATTTATGTCATCATCAGTCAGTCATCATCATCTACCGCTTTATCCTCTGCCAGAGGGTCGCGGGGGGTGCCGTGCCAATCTCAGCTACATCGGGCGATAGGCGGGGTACACCCTGGACAGTTCGCCAGTCCATCGCAGGGCCACACAGATAGAGACAAACAACCATTCACTCTCACACTCACTCCTATGGTCAATTTGGAGTGTCCAATTTACCTATCCCCACATTGCATGTTTTTGGACTGTGGGAGGAAGCCGGAGAACCCGGAGAGAACCCACGCACACACGGGGAGAACATGCAAACTCCATGCAGAAAGGCCCTTGTTCCAACCGGGAACCCTGCATTTATGTATCAAAAATAAATTTATAATATAAAATGTACTTAAGTTTTAGAAGTGAAAGTATTAAAAAGGTGACGAGTTAGGATTGAGCCATGTGGCAGGGTGAGTTGTCTTACAACTTGAAGGTGGGTTCAATTCCTTGCTCTGCTAGTCTATATGTGTCCTTGAGCAAGACCCCATGTTGCAGGGTGTGAATGGGTATGAAAGATGTGTGAATGGGTTAATGACAAAACTGTAGCATAAATCAGGTCATCAAGACTAGAAAAGCTCTATAAATACAGACCATTTCCAACTCTTCTTCTTTTGAACGAGTAACAGTTCGAGGAAATGTATTGTACTTAAGTACAGTAACAAAGTATTTGTAGTTTGTTATATTACAACACTGCTTCTAAGTGTCTCACGCTGACACACTAACTCTTGGTGACTGAACCACAACTACACAGTCAGTTGAGAGTTTGCTCTGTATGTATCCATACAGCAGTGTCACATGGTGTTAAATAAATGCCATGAACAAACACAACAACCGACACCCATCCATCTATCCATCCAGGGGGGCGCTGTGCCAATCTCAGCTGGCACAGGCAGGGGGTCACACCCTGGACAGATCACCAGTCCATCACAGGACCACATAGAGAGACAAACAACCACCCACTCTCACACTCACAATTTAAAGTGTCCAATTCAACTAATACAACTGACACCCACTTAGTGCAATGTGTGCAACTGATTAAGTGGAAAATAATTCTTAATGAAGTCACATACATGTAGTACACCACTGCACATAAACCACACTATTATGACAGGAGAACAAGCTTTAATAAAAATATGTCTTAATAATGAGTCACAGTATTGTGATCATTGCTGACAGTAACTGTACATTTTGAGTTTTATGGCTACTGTCAACGAATGCCAGAGGGTTGAATGGCTGAAGTACTTTTTGACTGATTACCACGCAGTGAGACTGTAAGACTGCAAATCTACTGTTACAGTATAAATAAAGCCTCCTGTTTTCATTTGGTCTTTGTGCAGCGACACGACCTGTATCGTTATAAATGTCTGAATCTCCTCTCAACACTCAGCTGACCATCTGACCTCTCTCTCTCTGTCCTCCCAATCTTTCACTCGCCTGCTCACACTTTCCCTTGCCAAGTAATCATCTGTGCTAACGCCTCCTCACCTCTATCATCATCATCACCACGGCTTTAACACCGTTCACACCCCTCCTTTCACTCCTCTGTGCCCATGAGCATTAGACTATAGATTAGCCCGTGTCTTTCTTGCGTTCTCCTCCTCCCTCCCTCCTCCTTATGCAGCCTCTCAGTCCAGTGTGGGTGTCTGGTGCCTGTCAGAACCAGTAAAAACAGCTCTAATTGTAATTACAGCAGCAGCTTTATTACCCTGCTCCACTGCAACCTCTCCATAATCACCTCCTACAGGCTATTTCATCAGAAAACAGGAGGAGGGCTGTGAAAGATCCCTCAGTGCTTGATTATGTTCGGCAGAATACATTAATATTTCTTACAACATGAGATAAAAGCCTCATTGGACGCACTGTGACTTGTACACCGTTTCTTGTATGTGCTTTTTCTGTCACCTGGTCCCTCTTCACAGCAGGGCTTTATTATTAAATTGCAGGGAGCCATCTAGTGGTTCAGAGGTGTTGGTACACTGCAGCCCTGAAGTGACCTCATGGTCATAAATTGCTTTAATTTGTGATACGGTATGAATCAGTTAACAAAAAGGGATTTTTTTTTCCTCTAATGTCATTTACATTATATACATATATATATATATATATATATATACATATATATATATATATATATATATATATATATATATATGTATATATATATTATATGTATATATATATACACATGTGTGTGTGTGTTTGTGTGTGTGTATATATAAAAATAAAGGTCAGAGGAATCACCCGAGAGACAGAGAGCAGACATGGGAATTATCAGGAAAAGTATGTGGTGTGAGATAGATATGAATCATGGCGATATGTTTTTTGGGCAGATAGAAAAGATGTTTAACATCTGTCTGCTTAGTGTCTAACAGTCAGTGCAGATTATATTCACCATTACAGAAGGTGGTGAGGTGTTCACGCGGGCCCCAAACGAAGAAAAAAAACCATTAGTCTCGTCAGCTGCTGAATGCTCCACTCACTTTGAATGTGTTGTGGTTTAATTTTTTTTTTTTGGTCAGTGAAAGTTGAGCTAGAGGTCAGAAAACCAAAACAATGAGTGATAAACCTAAAAGCTCACTTGTGCAATGCATAGACAAAAAGTACATTTACTGTTTTGATATTTATTTATTTATTTGTTTAGTTATTCAGCAATGAATGTGCCTGTTGTCCATTGTTGTCTCACTATTTTTTTCCATATTGTTTTATAGCATTGTTTTATATCCACTGACCACAGCATTCTGTTCTATTCTATTCTACTCTTTACTCGTTAATACCGAAAATAACATCAATAACTATTTTATATTCTTATATCATTCCCCAAACACCCCTCCAGTCCTTTTCATTTGGCGTGCTCTTCTCTGTGACGCACAGCGCCCCGCCTTTAAATGGTCGTCACGCTTTGCGTCGGGTCGTTTGCGAGCGGCCCGGAACCAACGCTACACGCCGGTGAGTTTGTTTTGTTCGATCAGCCCACACGAATCCTCTCTCAGACCGAAAGTCACTCCCGACGTTCCGTTGACGACCCCGAACGCCCGGCTCCCAATCCGTGTTGCCGCGGCTTCCCGTTGCCCGGACAGCCAACTCTCCACAGCGCGACCGCTGTCCCTAACAACCGCTCTGTTACAAAGCGAATACAAAAAACAACACATACTAAACAAACAGGTTTACAGTGATATGCCCTCTGCTTATAACCTTTCAGGGAAACCCTGTACCTAAATGGAAGATAGACTGGGATCCACATAATTCAAGTACGGTTCCCAAACTTTATAAAATTGATTTGACTTTGAATGCGATATAGTCAAGTATTCCAAAAGACACAAAGTCAAACCGCAACCCTTACGCCCTTAACATTTGGCTCTTTATCATTAATAAAAAAAAATATTCTTCCTAGCTGCATATGTAAGGATACAGTACACCTGACACATGTAGCAGTAAGGCCAAGAATTATAGATACTGGATCCTATTCTACTCTATTCCACAAAAGCCCTATGTGGTTTCTCCAGTCTTAAGAATATAGCGTCCAGCTGTTTTAAACAATACAAATATAATGGCTGCGCACACACAGATGAGAATGGGATCAGTTTTACCACATGAGCTTAATTTTGAGTGGCAGAGCGTGACTTGGCTCAGAGGTGTGAGAAGTCTTGGTTTCCTTTCACACAGGATGCAAATGAGTTTGGCTTACGACAACATGGAGACGTCCGTTTTTTGTATTTATCAAGACGCAGTCCCACATACCGACATGCCCTATAGAGCCTATATGTGCATGTACTACTGTGAGCGTTGACCTTTGACCTCTGAGGCCATGCTTCACTAATGCGTTGTCAAATAAACAATTATCTTCAGTCTCTCCTGCGACGCTGATGTTGAAGCTGTCACGTCTCTCCGGTGGAGGTTTTGATTTTGGCAGAGTGGGGAAGTTGACATCCTCTGCAATAAGAGAACGTGACTTTGATCTGCACCCACATGTCGTACTGTAGTCCTGAGGTCACTGACTGTTGAAGCATTTACAGATCACTCTCTGTCTGTCCTTTCACTGTGAATGACAGCGTGTTACGCTGAGCCAAGGCGGTGTTTGAACCTAATTTGTATCGTTCTGTGCATCATAACCTGCTTCCTCCTTCATACACAGCTTTGAAGTCTGCAGTCTTTCATCTGTCATGCGCGTCCTCTGGCCAGCCGACAGACAAGGACAAGCCTCATTTACAGAATCAGCTTTACTTAACTTTACAAATGATCTGTCCGGATGAGTGAATCATTTCTTTTTAGCGAATGAGAGATGACAGAAGGCCTCCTGTTCAACTACTGTCATGTTTTGTTACGCCACGTCTTTATTTTGAGCATGAACAGTGTTGCATCAGCCTTATGTGTCTCCGAGAATCTCGATCGCTCACATAAACACACACATGTGAACACACAATTAGACTCACACACACACACACACACTCTGATATCAAATACAGAAGACACCTGCAAACAATCAGAGTCTGGCCTTGGAACTGAGAGGTTGTGATATTTCTCCTCCATTTTATTTCTGTATGTAATGGCATTTCTGTTTCTGAGTAGCAATTCTGCGGTTAGAGTGCAAAGTTCTTAAAGATGGAATATTTGCCCTGTAACTAAGAGGTTGCAGCACAAACCCAGACCCCACCGTTCCCTCTGGAGTCACGGCTGAGTCTCTCATGGTCTGGTTGGCCCATTTTGGCTTTGCTACACATGCCTTCTGCCGCGATTTACATCAGGAAAGAAGGTCGTGCATCGAAAAGTGATTTATACACATGAATAAAACATTCAGAAAGAACCTCCAACCTAGCTGCGCGGCGTCATCTCCCCGCGATCGTATCTGAGATGGTTCATTGTAAACAGAAAAACCTTTTACCAAAATATAGTCCATCCATTCTTTTAAAGGCATCCAAACCTTAGTCATAGAAAATCTGCTCTTCATTTCTTCCTTGTTCCAACTCAGGAGTGAAAGGAAAGCTTTCACGGTAATGCGGCCTGGCAGAGGAGATTCCTTTAGAGACACAAGTCCTACTTTAAAGAACATGGGAGCGAAGAAGCTGAAGCTTAAGTACACTACTGAGGGCGATGGACTGTCAGAGCACAACAGTATCACTGACTTTTCATTACACATCAGGAAACACTGTTGTACAGTTAATCATAGCGTGGTGTGTGTGTATATGAACAATGATGGACAGCGTTTACCTTCAGGATTCTAGCTCACCCAGAATGCACTGAGGGTCTGTTTGGAATTAGAGTGAGTAAATGATATTGTCATATCGTTATTGTATTCTCCATCTGGGAGTAGTAAAACACAGTATAAAGGGTCACATACTCTATGTATTACCAAAAAAGGTCAATTTAAAGACAGAGGTTAGGTACATAACACTAAACTGTTAAGTGGCCCAACTGTATTTTAAGTTCGCTGAAGTAAAATTTCAGTGTTACAGTACACACGGAGGGAGTAAGACACAATCCCTATTTGTTTTCTGTATTCTGTATGGATTTAAACATAAAGTGTCATATCTGTTCAGTGCTACATACAGTAAGAATACCACCGCCATATGTCAAAGACTCAGGTCTACTGATTGAAAGACGAATTAAATGAAATAAAACGCCAAAAGTATCATAAAACCAGTATTGAAAATTGTGTAAGATAAGACCAAGAGGAGAGATTGTCATTAGTGGATAGACTGGGTGAAGATCACGTACACAGATGAGAACCAGCTGGCATCCAACACACTGACTGTTATTTTATAATGAGGAATTTGTGTAAGTTTGTCTTTCTGGTGTGTGTCAAGGCCACAAACCAAGGATGAATTTAACAGCCTCAGAGGCTCGAACAGATGGTGATCAGCTTTGTGTTTCACATTTCTGTGCCACTGGAAAACCAGACCAGAGCAAACGCCGCTCCCGTTTCACTGGTCATCGTGGAGTTGGATGGAGACATGGTTTGGGAATCTAATGTATTCCAGAAGATAAAATGACTTTGATTAGAAACTGGAGAAATTGACTGTGTTTAATTGCGGTCTTTGTCCTTCAGGCAGTTAGAAAACATCCTTGGGGCCCTGTGGACTGTCTCCTCCAAAAACACAATCCCTAATCCTCAGGCCCGACTTTTATAAATGCCAGCTCAGTCCAAAGACGGCTAATAAATTGGATGATTAAGTTCAGGATCCGGGTTAAGAGAGTGGAATCATGTCTTATTATATGCCACATTATAAACACCATGTCATTAGTCAAACCTACTGCCCCCATACTAAATATCAAAAGAGAAGTCTTCGTCCCTGCAATCCTTAACATATGGCTGTGTTTTATGAGTGTTGGTCAGGCTGAGGGCCATTCTTCAGCCTGGGTAAATGCTTCCATGCTGGCAAATCTTGCTAACTGCAGCTGTTTGCCCAAATAAGAGGAGGCCTCGATCAAGGACAGCCTGCCAGGAAGATTGCTCTGTCCGATTTGCAGGTTTGCCGGCACATGCTTCATGCATGCGTGCAAATGGTTGCATTTGTTTTTATGGGACGCAATTTGCGTCCAGGGAGCAAACATAAATGTTTTGGTTCAATTTCTGAGGCAGAACGAGTGGAGTCAAACGCCATAACCACGTGTAAAGCATACATCATGCATCCAATGGGCTGTAGCTTCAAACAAATCCACTCAGGGCACTGTAAAAGTAGGTCAACACTTTAATTCCCAAAATATGAAATTAAATTATCTAATGGAAAAACTGAGAGATTTGATCGTTGGAAATACAGAAGTGGATCATTCTGGCATCCACAAACATTTGCCATGCTAAGAACATGACATTGACTTATTGCTTTAGCATGTCATGAATGTATATGTGTATATATATATACACACGTGTGTGTGTGAACACCTGTCACATACATAAATCACATCAGACGTAAGGGAGGACACACAGGAAGAATGCTCCCTAATTACTTTGTGTGTCCATAGCTGGATGCACTAACGAGCTATGAGTGACAACAGATGAACCATGGAAGTGAAAAACTTTATGATTTATGACCTAAAAAGAGGTGGAGATAGTGAAACCTTTCAAATCCACAGACTGTCAATCGTTTTGTTTTTCCTTTCAATGATTCAGCGTCACAAAAATGACATTTCATGCGTTTTGATGCACCCACCGAGCCGAAACTGTGTGTGAACGCAGTAAAATGAAAATAATTTGGATTGTTTTGCCTGTATGAAGGTTTCCTGTCACTCCTTCCTGACCTCACCTCTGCTCCTGCGTGAACCTGTGACCCTGTTTGACCACACAGAAGCGCTCCATCAGCAGGGTCATGGCCGCATTTTAACCCTCTCTCCCGCTCCAGCTTGAGAGTTCTAAGACTCAACATTCTCCCGGTGACTCTGACATCATGGGTATTGGCAGCTAAAGTTCACGGCAGGGGGCAACGGTTTAAATGGTCAAATTATTGTAGTATTGGGGGGACAAAAATATGCAGAAGGCGTGATGCGAAGCAAAAAAATCGAAGACGGAAAAGTGGAAGAGGAAGGGATCCATTTTAGTGATTGGGGAAGGGTTAAACGGCAAAGTCAATACAATTTCATAAAGCCGAGTGCTTGAGTATGAAAAGGCAGCGCTCGTTTAAAGTGTGGACTATGAGGTGCGAGTTCCCTGGAGTCTCTTTGCAGCCAGGGTCATTTGTCTGAATGGAGACATGTTGCACTGTAGTAAGTCAAGCATGAAATGTGGGCTTTAAACATAACACAGCGACAAAACACAAGAATTTAACATGTGGTTACATAAATATGACAGACCATGATTCGGTTACAGAAACAACATCAAGAGTAATGACTGTAATTGTTTCACTTGGTCCTTGTAGGGAATTGAACTTGCACTGTTGTTCACTGGGGCTGATGACATTACTTGAAAGTAAAAGTGGTTTCAGTTGCAGACAAAAGTGAAATTATGATTATTTGTTCAGAGTTAAAGTCTGCAATGTCAGTTTCTGGTTAGAGCAGCTCTGGTTCTGATCCAGACAAAAAAGTAATGCTTTGTTTTGTAAAAGCATTGTTGTAATTTTAACTTTCCTTATCTCTAGAATCCACCTGTGATGAGCAAAATGAAAAAAAACTTCAGAAAAGCTGTGTGTATGCTTTTGATTTTCAGATCATTTCAGTTTGTTTAAAAGCCAGGAGAAATAAAAAGGCCTATACATGCCAATATGTTGCTGTTGCCTACAATCATCTCTACTGTCACAACAGTCTTTGCAGTTACTGCATTATTAACTCAACCCTGAACAAAGAAATTAAATACCTAAAATACCTCTCACAGTAGTAAGACCATATGCTTTTGTAAGTCCAGGCAATAGTTTTACTTAACTTTTATAACTTTAAATTCTGAATTTGGAAATACTGTGTGATACTCAAAGGGCTGTTTCACCCATTCTTTTCCCACTTGGTCAAATGAAGAGTAAACGTAAAACAATTACGATGCTACTGTTTTTATTTAATTCACATTCTGTTACAGAGTTGGATTAAATCTGTTTTTTATTTCTTCTTATTTTTATTTTTTCTTATTTTTCTTATATTTTTTTGGGTGAAGTTGCCCTTTTTAAAAAACAGACTTTTACTTTAGTATTTGAATGGTGTCAGTATTTAAGATTTCTTGGCATCTACCAAAGTTCCATAAAGACTCCACGATATAACTTACACTTAGGCAGTGAAGACTCAACTGTCGATGGTGATGTTTTTAATTTCAGTTGATCGATTCCCTGAAAGTCTATACATTTAGAAGTAAATGATTTGAATACCTCTTCCAGCTCTGCGTGCGGGACAGAAAATGATCTGCATGACGATCAAATCAAACTCTTAAATCAAAATGTCAAACATTTCCTTGCCATACTTCCAATAACATTTGGAAAATCCGGGCTGGCTTAATTCAATCCCCGCATACCGCATTCGTAGAAAGAAAAAAAAAAAAAAAAAAACCCTGTGGATTAGCTGACCAATGATGCCTGACACTGCACCTTGTCCAAATTTCACGGTCACTTTGTTTGATGGAGGTCGCACTATGATATATCCTTACAGCCCTGACCTTTAACTCTGTGGCCCCCGGCAACCGCACACAACCTGTGAATGGGTGATCCGAACATGAAGGGGGGAGATTAGTGCGGGAGGTTCGCTGTTGACAGTCATCACAAGCTTTCACATCTTCAGTGCCGTCACTCGTCAGAGTATCCGTACAAGAGAAATCACAAACGTCACAAAATATATCTACACTCACTACACTCACTACATGAGCAGTTAAGTAAAACAGACACGACACTCGTAATTCATGATAATTGGAGAAATAAAAAGAGAATGAAAGTGAAATAAAACAGATTTCACACTGTATCATTATACTAACATTTTGCCCCAGGAATGCCCTACACACACATGTGCTGAACCTGTGCTAACTGATGCAGAGGTCATGGCTCTGCCTGTAAAAACACATGTGCTAATGAGTGTATGTGTTGTTCCATTTGTCACGTGTAAGGGTTTGTATATGAGGGGTTTTATATAGTTAATGTTTCTGACTTAAACCTTTAGGTTATCGGAGTTATCAAAACACAAACACATGATGCAAGCTTGACAGAAAACTAGTGAACAGGCTTCATTTGTGCTTCTGTTTACGTTTTCTGTCTAACAAATTAAAAAATTGGCTCATAATTTATATAATAGCTCTCGGTAAAATGGATGTTTATGTTCTCATGAATAGACGTCATAGTTGCGCACAGTTAACTGGTCTTTGGAAAGTCACTTCTGACTGATAAGTTAAAGATAAGTCGTCAGATAATGAGCTGTATTGTGTCGTATGAGTCGCTTATTGGATTTCAGTCTTTATTGACTCACGTACTGGGCAACAGTTTGCAGCCACGATGTCTTTATAATCCTTTATAATCCTGAAGGCTTGATGCTAACTTGAGTTGGACAAAGACTAAACGCAACAAAAGAAAACAAATTCTCTTTTAGGTAAAACATTTCCCAAATTGAATCTGTGCTTGCGCTGTTTCCCTGGAGACGCCATGGAACAAGCCTGACCAAAGTCTAAACAAATGCCAGGCAGATAAAGTAAACCCAGTCACATCTGATCATTGGTATAAGAAACTCATGGATTAATAAACTTAAAAAAAAAAAAGATCAAATGTTTTGTAGAAACCAAGGTTTTCACCATAAACTGTGAACATTTTGACTAATTTCATTTAACTGAAATCTCAAGTGTATGAAGATGAATAATACATTGATCATGATACTATTATATACGTTATCTGCATTCTTAAGCTGTTTGGGTTTCATTTCCAAAAGTGTTGTATCCAAGAAATCGAGGTGGCACTGCATAGTTGAGGAGACTCTTAGGTTTCGTGCAGGAAGCTCAATATCAATCATACATCAGGGGATTCAGCTTCAACACAGCAGGAAAAGCCCATTTAATCTCCATCCTGCCTTAAGCTGTGATCGTGAGGCCGGAGTGTGATCCCAGAAACCCCCAAACTGCTGCCCGTGTGTGGAAGCTGCATCTGACGCTGTTTGTTTTAGAGGACAAGTTGGATTATGGTTGGATAAAGTGGCCTCCAGCTGTCTTTACAAGTCATAACTGCTTGAATGAAGTGCTTAGCAGAGTATGTGTAGTTTCGGGGGCAGGGGTTGACAAGAAACCAGCCTAATCCATCTGGATCAGATCATTAAGCCACAGACAGATGTAATTACAGGTAGAAATAATTATCGGTGCCACAATAACATAATGCAGCAAAAATGCAACACTGTCTCACACACTTACACTTAACCACTCGCAGCTTGACATGTGGGCAAATATTTAAGCACGAGAGAACAAACCGGAGTTCAATGACTGTTTTTCATTCCAATTTTCCTCTTGAAAGCCATGAAGGGTCCAGAATGGTGACGGTGATTTCATGGATGAAAATGTAAAGCAAGTCTGCTCAACAGAAAACAAATGCTGCCGCTCTCTTTGCCTGTTAAGCATGAAAACTATATTTCACAACCCAGAGCAAAGCAGAATGTTAATAGGTTTCAAATTAACGTTGTTTAGTTGTCCAAATACTTTTGAGTCTTTCCATGCCGCCTTGACCAGCTGTGCAAATATGATTGATTTACCCACTGGGAGTATAAACTTTCATTTTATACAAGAGGCCTATGACAGACAAGCGGCGGAAGATAGAGTTCAGACCTTGGAAATAAAATACGTAGGTGGGGGTTACTTAATTTATCAGAACAATAGAAGATACATCAACCAGTAGGAGGGAGGCTCGCTAATGTTTTCCAGAGGGATGAGATGTTTTTGGACTGAGATAACTGAGATGTAAAAACTGGCAATGAGGCTTTTGTGTCTTCAACACTCTGAGTGGTATTTCTTTATTGAAAATCCCTGAGTGGAAATCAACGATTTTGATGCTTCATTAAATAAACTTCCACAGGGATGGATTGTTAAATATGTCTGACTGATAAACATAATAGGTACAGTCAGCAGTTCAGCTGCTTAGCTGAATAAATTAAAGAAAAGCAACCGATAAGGCAAAGAAGAATTGCCCTCTGAGCTCATATCCTCATTTTACACCGCGTTGAATATGTGTATTTTTTAACCATTGGGCATTGCTTCATAGTCAGGCTACAAATATGAGGATAGTCTTAAACTTCATCTTCACTTATCACCTTGCAATAATGAGAATAAGCATATTTCTTAAAGCGGTAGTGAGTCACTTTTAAAGAAAAAACAACACTATGCTGATGTAGTCTATCAGCTCCACATGACTCTCTGTATTACTCACGATAGTGGCAAAACTCCACACAGGAAGTGACTTGTTTTGTGTCAAGACAGATGGAGGATTGTGCTAGTACAGTGAGACGACTGCAAACGGGTTTCGAGTACCTAAGAGATGTTTCAGAAGTGAATTCTACTGCCCAAACCCTCTTATATAAACACATAAACACACCCTCAGTTAGGGCTGATAGTTTTGCTTGACAGAGCCAGTTTTCAGATGAAGGACGCAGCATGCAAATAATATTACATTGTCCCAAAACAGTGGATGAAGCGGTAGACGATGGATGGATGTCCAAAAAACGTGCAGATTTGGGGATTAGGCAAATTGGAGTGTGAGAGTGGATGTTTGTTTGTCTCTATGTGGCTCTGTGATGGATTGGAGACCTGGGGTTCTTTCGCCCAATGTCAACTGGGATTGGCATCACCGCCCCCTGCATACCTCATGTGGAGGATAAATCGGTAGAAGATGGATGTTTCGGTTCACTAACACTGAACAGATACAGAATAATAACATTAATAACAACCAACATCATTTAAAGTCATGCACTGCTCATATTTAAAAGTTTGAAGTCTGGTTAATCATGACAGACTCCAGCAAACAGCAGATAATACAAAAAACACAGCACAGCCAACAAACCATTCAGCCATCAGCCGTGGTTCCTGTGTGTGTCCTCTCATTACAGAAGGTCACTGATTAAGTCTTTTACACACTGCAAAGTCATTTCCTTTTATCTCCATTTAACCGTTTTACAGCTACTATACGTGTTAAAATGAAAGCGGTTTCATGCCCCCTCTTCCTCTGCCCTTTCCCTCCTGTTATCAGGCTTTACAAGGCTCGAGATAGTGCACTGAAGCTCAGACACTTCTCAGAAGCCTCCCGTAGTTCCTGATGTCTGGTCCGGCAAATTGACAGCAGGCGGCCAACACAGGGTCACCGGGCATCGCCCTGTGTCGGCCTGGGAACAAGACGTCTCTTATCAAAATCACAGCGCGACACAGACCTGCTAAGCAGCCTCACCTGATAGCAGTGATGCACAATAAGCAGAGGAAGAGAGAGAGGGAGCGGGACTGTAAAAAGGAACTGCAGGGAACAGTAGAATGTGGAGAGGAAGAGTTACATCAAAGAGACAGATTAACACAGATAGTTTATCTGGGTAGCAAATTCTAATCTTCAGTCTCATAAATTACAAGGTGTTAATGATGCAAGTGCAGGCTTTCAACATAATCCACAACTTAATAATACATGCTGCGCTTATTCCATCAACACTAATTAAATTAGACATACAACGGCCTGCTGGGATTATTGGAGACGTGTACGTTCTCACCAGGGTTTGTTGTAGTAAACTCAACATTGTCTCTGACCCACACTTTTAACTGCACAGTTAAGGATTGCACAGAAACACTGTTCGAGTGACGGGCATGTAACTCAGCGCTGTACATCCTGTATCTGAGTGTGAGTCCGATACAGGATGCTCTGTAATTCTCTACCACTGTCACATAATAAATGCAGAATAGCTTTGGCTCATTATTGGATTATAATTGAGAGTTGTGACCTAAAGCAAAGACAGACGTCTCTGTACGTTTATTTTGTCTCCTCTTTAACGGTGAAGTCTTTGTAGCTGAGTAGCTGACACACACAGACTGTCAGATTTGAGTCAAAATCCAGGTCAGATTTCAGTGGCCAGCCAACATCTGAAAAGAAGATTATCACAGCTTCTTCACCATTATACACCCATTGAATGGTCTTGATTCCCCCGTTAATGGCAGCCATACATTTGTAAAGGGAGGAAGTGAAAGACATGGTTGCAAAAGAAGAAAAGGGAGAACCTTATTTCACATTCACCTCCCGAAACCTTTTCACTGCACATACAGCTCTACAGACACAAAGATGTCTTTGTCCGAAGAGTCTGGGGTTAACAGAGACCTGTTAGGGTCCAGAGACGAGGACACCGGAGGGAGACTCTGTGCCTTCACTCACACGCACACACTATTCTTAATCTTTATAATCTAAAACAGATTTTGTTATCTTGTATGCTGGAATGAGAATACCAAAAATTGTATAATTGTATTATTCAGGCTGAATTATGCTCGATTAGGTTTAAATCCACAGACAAATTGGCACTCCTGTCTGTATGTGGTGGTTGACTTTTTCTAATTGGCATGATTGTGCTATTTACTCTTCCTATTTACGTCTTTAATAACGTCTAATATAATAATAACACAACAGTTTTGCTTTTGGCTACATTCACCTCCATGAACTCAGCTCTGCCCCTCATCAGTCGTCAAACTTCAGGCCAATAATGTGGTCTAGCTTTTTTTTTTTTATGCGCAGTAGCCTTGTCAGATTTAATTTTCTAAATATTTGCCATGCATAGACACCCAATACATGTGAGAAATGCTGGAGATATCTGCTCCCTCTTCTTTTAATTAGTGGTCGGGAAATGCAGAGATGGAGCATTATCACAAACAAATGGTGAGGTCCACAGTTGAGTGGATTTGACTTTGTGACAAACATGAATGAACACATTTAAACTCTGCCTGGGTAAAGCTTTATAGCACATGCACTAACTTTTGGAATACCACACTGAGGCCAAAATGGCTTAATTAATGCTATACAGTTTCTATAACAAATCCTAATTTCAACATGAACTCTAAACCGGTACATTTATTCTGAATTATATAAGAAGGACTTGGGCTTTCTCAGTTTCATTTTCAAACTCATGTGACCCCTCAACATGACAGAAAATACACACGCACAAGACGGTAATCTTTTAAAGATGGGGAAATTTATGTAAAACAAGGAGCAACCATTCCTAATGTCTGTGTGTTCAGAGGGATACGACAGGTGTGTGAAGTCAGGAGGAGAGGAGGAAAACTTGTCGATGAGGTGATAATCCTCTCTACGTTCACCCACTCTCTTGCTGCCATGGAAAACAGCCCATGTCTGCACTTTGGCAAAGCACAAGCAGAACATGAAAAACATCAGAGCTTTTTTGGAATCAGTCCACTGTTGGTTTGGGAAGTCACAATCAAAAAATCTCTCTATTCTTCAGCTGTAACTTTGTCCTCTGAAGTGAAAGATGAATCGTTCTTATTTCACCACTATTTATTTCTGTTTCCATTCAAGGGCGGTGTACGATCCTCAAAGTATGCACTTAATCCTGCTTCTATTCCTGCAGTGACAGGAACAAATGAGCTCTCATTTGTGTCTGTGAGGACACTGATTGCTTGTGTGTGTGTGTGTGTGTGTGTCGATCAGCTCGGCTGCTTCATAGTAGCGGATCACATTATACTAATAATGCACTAAAGACTACTGACTCATTTTACACTAGAAATGTGTCTGGAACGACAAATAAAACATGGATTTATGTCTTTGCAGTGGACCAAACAGACGAGTTCCCACACTGCAGCTTACAGAATCACTGATGAAGACACATTTTGAAGAGAGTGAGGTGTAGTGCATCCCAGTGAAGATTGCTTTAGCCTAACACATATTTTACTCCAGTAAAGGGCGTGAATCCCTCAGTGGAAAAGCCAATGAGATCAGAAGAGCTTGCTGAATTATGGTAACCTTAGTTTGAAGGGACTGGGGCAGCGGTGACGTGCAGAGGATGAATGTAGAGCACGACAGGGATGAACTCAATCTGCATAGCCTAACCTCCCAAAAAGAAAGTCAGCTCTCTCCCGCTCTCCTCACCTCCACTGTGTGGTGAGTTAATGAGGAACAGAGCTCGGTTACAGTCGCTAATCAAAGCCAGCTCTGGAAACAGACCTTTCGCCGGGCCACTCATTTCTCTTGCTCACCTCTTGTTACTTTGTCTTTCCTCGACATCATCTGTTCCTCTCCTCTTCTCTGTCTGTACCTGTCGTTGACTCCGCTTCCTGTTTTTCCTCTCCCCTCTGCCAGTCTTTTCCTTTGCGCCCCGTGTTCATTTGTCATCCCTTCTGCTCTCCGGGGAACATCTGTGACGTTTGAATGTTGCTGACAGAAAGCCGAGAGGCAGCCTCAAGGATCACACAGCTCATTAAGAACAGCAGAGGAGCAGAGCCAAATAACTGCAGGTCAACCAGCCACCATGTCAACACACACACACACACACACACACACAGGGAACACTCTTACCTCAACTCTGTGTAGCAAGCTACAGCAATACGACGATGCCACAAGTTTAAAGCCTTTTTTAGGTGAAATGATTTGCTTCAACACCACTTTTCAGCCTCGTATCAAAAGTAATCTGGTACACTGGTACAGGAATTGAGGTACACTGAGCATGGTTTGTCCTCTGCAGCATAGTTTCAGAAAGTTACGAACAAGGCATTTATTGTGAATCTGAAAGTAAGAGTTAACTGCACTTTTCAATTCACAGCATGACTCAGAGGAAAGAACCAATCCGGGAGTGAATGCAGGTAACTACGCCATCAAGGTTGTGTATTTAGTCCACTTCTGTCTGTTACCAGCGTAGTTTGAATAGTACTGTAGGTGTATCCGGGCAGAATAAAAGCATTTTTAAACAGAAAAATTGCATGGATGTTGCTATTCAGACACAGGATTCTTCTTTAGCACTAGAATTATTATCTGACATTTGTCGACTCATTGCTAAATCCACTATCAGGCCACTATCATTATTACTTCATTACTTCAAAAAATGATGCATGCACAACAGCCCACAATTATAATAACAAGTATAGTGCACGACAAATATAATAAATGTGCTGCAATAAATAACACATAACACAGCTAGAGAAACTACTTATACTGTGCAAACCTCCGCCAAAGTTTCCTGTCACCACAGAAATCTAAGCATTTCTTTCCCAACAATCCCAGAAGATTTCATAAAAATCTGCATGGCCAAAAAAAAGAAGAACTCCTTTGCAGTAATAATCTTGCCAATATAGTTGTAAAAATATCCTTACTTAATACTTTTCCAAAAGCCGTAGTGACAAGCCTGAAGTCCATGATGATAGAGTGTGATGGCAGCCTCTTGAATGTGGCAAGGTAGCAGGTTACCACTTTTTAATAAATAACAGTTTAAACTTAAACTTGGTGTTTTTACACTTGTAGTAATGAAGTGCTCATAACCACCGACATTCACATTTGTTTTCAGCCCGTTTAAGTAAATAAAACTCATTTAATTGAAAACTATGTTATTTGTGTAATTATAAAAGCTCACCTTCACCTGTTTCCCGAGTAACTTGAACCCAGTTCTTCCTCATGAAATCAGCTTTAACATGCACACTTGTTTGTCCTTGTGTCGATGGGAGTGTGTCTTTGTGTTTGCATTCACATGTATGTGACTGTGTGTCAGTATATAATCCCCTTCATGTTCATTTACTGCTTCATGAAAATTCACCCTCTCGTGTCCCAGCAGGGAAATGACTTCAAAAGGCGCCACACAGGGTGAATCGCATGTAACAATATCTCGTATTTGTCCATGTGAGACAGGGACAAGATACTCTGTCTTCACTTCTCTGCAGGTACCGTTTCCTCACACTGATTAATAGGCCTTTGATTGCAGCTTCGGACCTGTGACCAAAGAACTGCATGACTTGTAGCCTGCAACTTTTTCAAAGAGGGCAGATAAAAGTGACAGTCACATTTGAGCTGCTCCATTGACAGCTGTAGCTCCAACTCTGTTTAAATGCTCTTTAAGTGTTTTATGTAGTGACCTGAGCATTGAGCAGCAGTAAAGAGACAGCAGCTGTGGTGGAACGGCTCAGCGGACGACTGAGAATAGAAAGTCCTGGGGGGTTATTACTTAGAGGGTTGTGGCCGAGGGAAAGCAATGTAGCTAAATTGGGAGAAATTACTTTCTCTAAAATCATAATTCCTTGACAACTGATCAGTCTTGGGAACCTGATATGTTCTTTGCTCTTGGCACATCCATGCACCACCAGAGAGTGGATAATATTTGCTCGCACATTAGCCTTTCAGTGTAATTATTCTCAATCTGGACAGTTTGTGGGTTTGGCTGGATTTTCAGTTCCCATAAGCAGAACCATCTCTTCTTTTTTTTTTTTTTTTGTCTTATTCCAGCCAAAGTCACATTTATTAGACTTCTCATTATCATTTGATTGATTTATAATACGAATTCCAAAAATATCAATGCATCTATCTAAAAGCCTGGCTATGATTATGTAAATGTAGATTGCCTAATACATTCTTGTCACAGTAAAGTAAAAGTGCATCTAAATTGAAACAGCTGGATGTTTTTAAAGACCTAATATTGTTCATGTGTTGTTATCATTATATTATTGAATATTTAGTGCTGCCCTGGTCTGCTACACTGAACGGGCAGAAACAGGTGTTTGGAGAACTGATGCCTTATGGATTCCCTTTCAACTGTTCATACGGTCATAAAATTATATTGTTATCAGGTGTAAAAAACCCAGAACAAATGTAACAGCTCCAGACGGCATCTTTTACATTCTCTTATTACTACAGTGCTGACACTGAAGGGCAGTTTCTCATATCACCAAAACAAATAAAAAAATATTCTGGATAAATTTTATACATATTTCAAACAAAACTGAGAAACACAAGGTGGCGATTTATGCTCTGGCACTTCCTAATCCCATTTCAGTGTCTCGCACTGCGCCTAGGATCATTATGTGGCCACATTAGAGCCTGATGTCAAGCAGGATCAATGCAGCTGATGATACTTGACACAGAGGAATGACTGAATGATTAAATATTAATCGGCTCCATGTGTCTTTTACAAAAGTAAAATGTGTAGCTGTGCTCTGAATAATGCGAGCTCAAAATAAGCAGAGGAAAAAAGTGAGAAAGCAGAAATGGGGGCATAAATGGAAAAAGAGAATGTTAGTGTCTTTGTCTGTGATCAAACATGTGGTCGAGACGAAAAAGCGCAGGGGCGAGCATTGTGTTTCTGTTGTGGTTTTGTAGTTTCAGTGACAAAATAAACAACAGTAGGTCCTTGCTTGGGAGAAAAAGTGTGTTTGCATTACATGTATTTGTCCTTGTATTTAGTGTGTGTTCACGTAAACAGTTGCAACACAGTAACAACCACGTGTATAAACGCGTCTGTATATACGAGGTTACGGTTCACTGCGTGTGCAGAGTAGAGAAACTGAAATAGAAAACGTGAAGTTAAATGTGCCACAGATCAGGATCATTTTCTGCACAGCTTTGCAGCAAACCTCAGTTCCGCCTTCAAATTGTGTTCATGATAATATACTACTGCAGCATTCCTTCCATTTGCGATAACTTGACGACAGTATATCATCGGTGCTCCCCTCAAAAAGACAAATCAGCCGTGCTAACCATGACTTGTGTTACTTCGCGGGGCTGTGGGCAGTTTCTCGGCTCCTCCTGAGCAGCATCACAGAAGCAGCTGAGAGGTTTTTGTTCCCGTGGCCCGGGCGACACCAGGTGTCAAACTCTACGGATCTTCCGCCATCCCTATCGGCAGCTTCCACACCAGCTGTGGCTCATGTGGCCCACTCTGGCATAAAATCACAGCTGAAACCATAAAACCAACGCAACTGGCATTTGGTTTAAATTCAGTTTTATACTTAAAAGTGTCTGGATCTTTTAGAGGGAACATGGGAAAATAGCGTTTTTATCAACAAAGGGCACGGAAAGTACAAAAAAAGGATCCCGAGTTAGGTATGGATTCTTGCAAAAAATCATATTACCAACATATTTACACCACTTTGCTCTAACTATAAATTTAGCCTCATCTGTAAATGTCCTGTTTTAAAAGAATTTAGTCTGAATTATCAATAATGGATTTTCATGGATTTGCTAGGTAAAAAAACTCCCACAACTGTAAAACCACTAACTGGTATAAATGATGTGGCTGTGATGGTAGGAGGGAAAGAGAGGATCTAAACTTGGCATAAATTAAGTAGAGAAATATGGAGACAGCACAGTTCATGAGAAAGAAAAAGAAAAAAAAGCATTTCCAGGAAACATTTGACCTGGAAGTTTAATGAGAACACATAAAATAGGGCAGGACATTTCTTTTCAGCTGCTGAATTTTAGAGGATCTTGAAACCTACGAATGAGTGCAAGGCTATTGTCCAAAGCATTGTTTCTCTTTTGATTCAACATCTATGGCTAAAGACTTTGTTGACAGGTCATTGAGGTGGTCCATATGGTGGGTGTGAAGGCACGGGGCCCGTGATTCTCTTGAGGATGTAGGAGAAACCAGACAAAGGCTCAGTTAGCAGAGTCGAGACTCACAGTGCCTCAATGGAGCAGTGGCAGATCCCCCACTGGGACCAGTTGCCTGTACCTTCTCAAACCAAAGTCTGATCTGTGGAAAATGGCCACTCCACCATAATAAGTTCAACCATCCATACTGCTGCCCCCCTCATGTGGTCTCTCTTTACGGTGAATAGCAGTTAAGGAATGTTTAACATATCAATTAGCATGCAACAATTTTGTGGTTTGTCTGGACTGGAGAGATTCTGTCGTATTTATTTTTTGTTTTTATTTTATTTTGAAAATTAGGGACTGAATGGACGTTTATGTGTAAATGTCACCGATTGCAATCCATCTGTAGTCTCTATGCAGGTCGATGTAACATAAGCAACATAATGCATAATGCTGTACATGATACTTTCAAGAGCCAACAAAGCAAAGTCCCCTTTAGGATGGCAAATCACCGTTTCCAGTGCAATTCAATCTGCATTTTATTTGTTCATACTGCACACTGTCAAATCAAATAACATGACACAAAAAATATCCAGATTGGAACATGATTTAAAACTGCTTTATAAAAGAATTAATATGATGACATTTGATGTGTGTGTAGATATGAAACCGATGTGTTTAGACACCCCAGCATCAGTTTGTTGTATGTTCATACTTTATTTACTTTGTGTTGAGACTCTGTTTTGAACCTACTGTTTTCTTTGGCCTTCAAACCGTAGCATCGCTAATGTATTTACATGCGAGTCCAATAGAGCAAATTGAAACAAGCATTTCAAGACAAACAGATAAAATCAGACAAAGGAGAGCTGATCAACTCTGGCATTCTTAAACATTACTATCAAGGTTTTCCAAGTCCTAAGGAAGCGTGGAAGAAACCTGCTTTGCCTTCAGAGCTTCAGAGAAAAACGCGACACGTGATTTACAATCGCGGTCAAATAGCTTTTAACCGTGTTCTCTGAGACTACAGTCAGGAATTACGCACGCACAGAGCAGGAGATGGACCCCTGGAGCGAGACCTCCCAAACAGACAGATGGGTTACAGAACACTGCACCACAACTCAAATATACTAGACAATGGACAGGTGTGAGCCAACAGGTAGCATATACAGTACACTGTGTGTTCAGTGTGTGTGTGCAACATGCTCAGATCACTTTTCTCAGCATCAACAAAAACATCGTGGAAACACAGATACTCATTAAAAGCATAAAACACTCAAAGATCAGTTGCATTTATTAAGCAATTCCTGGAAAAGAGGGAGTTTTACTGTAGGAGGATGCGGCTCATGAAGTTTTTAATGGCGGAAGGAATGAAACAATTTGGCAAGACGATGTGCTGCCAAACCTGCTTATGCAACCAAACAGTCCGTTCACCTCGGAGCAGAGCAAATCCCACTGACTGTGGCAGAAATGTCAAAATACTTGGAAGTGCTCCGACTTTCTCTCCGATGTCATGTCACAGGATGGCCCTCATTTACATCCTACACACTTACACACACTGTGTGTGTGTGTGTGTGTGTGTGTGTGTGTGTGTTCGAGATAAATGATTTCCATTTGTGTTGGTGCTTGCGCAAACCGCGCTGCACACGTTTGTCGTTTGTGCAGACTCACACAGGTTTGGGAAAGAGGATGGAGAAGTGAGTGTTAAGTGTGTATTGTGATGACACGGCAGGCATCCTGTGTGAGAGCGAGCGGGTCGAGGAGCAGTTGTGAATCCTCTGAAGTCGCCTTTCACTCCCAGCTGAGAGAACCTTACTCAAATACTCCGGCTTTTATACTCCACTCTTTACATCTTTGCTTGTTCTGCATTCAGTCTATCTCCTTCTCTCTCACATACACACACTTGTTGAAGTTAGCCTTTGTGGTCTGTGAGAGAAGTCAATATGTGTCCATTGAGCTGTCAGACGACTCTCCTCTGGTCTGTCTGGTCTCCATGGAATCATTTATAACAAGTGAGATCCAAAAGGCTCAGAAACTGTCTGCACAATTTGGAGCAAAACATCAGGCACAAAATGATAAACGCACGTCACACAGTTCTTGGTGCTCTTGCGAAAGCACTCCGTAATGGATATTTATGCTCGCTCCTCCTGAGACATATTATGCATTTGACTATCTTGGCCACTTTTTTTACATATAAAAGTTCCTTCATGCAGTAAATCTCTGTTGTTCTCTTTGAAATATCCTTTTCTATTTTTCACCCATTCTCATGATAAAGTGTGCTGTCAGCAGGTGGTCTGCTTTCCCACAGCTGTGTGATGAGAGAATGTGTCTCCAATCAATAAAGAAAAGAACAGAAAATACAGAACCATGCACTCATGCATGTCATTAATGTTACTCTGGGCAAGCGAAGCACTTTCTGGCTCTGCATAGTTTCAAGTGTTTATTATCTGTAGTAAAAGGGGCTTCCCGATATATTTGCATCGTGTTACTGCATTAATGTATGTTCAGAAGTATTAAAGCAACAAACACGGCCACTTCAGCCCATTTAGGTTTTCTTCCAAGTTCTGAAAGGACAACATGTTGATATGTATGCACACATGGCACAAAGCGACACATTTACTCACATAGCACTCACACTCGTGTACACTGGGGTGTTTTCTCTGGAACATGAAAAGCCAAATGTCTGGAAACTGACTTCACATCTGCATCCTGTTAAATCCACTAATAATACCCCCATACACAAGGATGCGTGTACACACACACTCACCAACACACACACACACGCGTGCACCAGATTGGACATGTTCAGCGCGTTCTACAAGAAACTGTTCAGGGATTCACTTTTAACTGAAAACAGTTTTAATCTATTCCAGTAAAAGCTGCAAGGTGAATGTGTGCGTGTGTTGTTGTGTCCAAATGTTGGTCCATTTGAACCATCAATGTCAACGAATGTGAGTCATCTCGACTTACATTTTTTGGGCTTTTAATTAATTTAGGCTATTGAAGCCCCCTGAGAAGACAAAACCATGACTAAAAACAAACACACACACACACTAAAATGTCTCTTGTTTCTTTTCATAGCCTTAGAAACAGCCACAGGGAGCATGTAGAGCTGAGGAGCCTGGTGGGCAAATTGTGTTTCTAATTAGATTAGATATTTTTTTTTTTTTAAAGCAAATAAATAAAATGAAATCAAATTAGTGAAGTTGAAGTGAAGTGAAGTTTGCTGAACAAGGAAAACAAAAATCCAGTGCATATAGCCCATAGTTGTGAGTGTGTGTGTGTGTGTGTGTATGTTTAGACCTTGTTCTGTCCTCATTGAGACCAAAACCTGGTCTTAATAAGGCAGAACCTGATTTCTGAGGAAGTAGTTACGTTTATGGCTAAGATTTAAATTGTGGTTAAACGGGTTAATGGTTAATGTGAGGGATACGGCTTTGATTCGACTGTCCATATGAATGGATGTCAATGCAATGTAATGTGTTCTTAAAAGGATCGCTGTGTTCGTGTGTGTGTGTGTGTGCACGCGCGCTTTCTTTTCAGCGCTGTGCGTAATGTGGCTCCAGTGAAACAGGAAACTGGGAAATCGTTTCACAAAGTAAAAGCATAAAACTCCAGCAGCGTGAAAACAATTCACCGACCACGCGCTTTAGTGCAGAAATAGTATCTGTTGTGTTTGTTTGCAAATGAACACATTCTCATCATCACTTGGACACGTTTGCTTCAGCCAAGCGCGCGTCGTAGCTTTTGGTGCTTTTATTTTGTCGCGCACATCCACGAGCAGTATCTGCTTTCCTGCGCAGCTTGACACTCTGGATCGTAATTTAACACTCCACGATGATCCCATCAGTCACATCTCCTCTGGACTTAACTCGCAGCAGGATCAAATCTCGGTGGCATTAACGCAGAATGGATGTGAAACTGCTGGCACTGGTCGTTGCGCTCACGGTGGTGACATATGCGCCTTCATCACAAGGTAAGACGATATTTTTATTATTATTGCTTGTTGAATTTGGTTATTTAGACCATTTTTGCAGCCGTGAGTTATGCAATGTTATATAGTTTTATTGTTTATTATATAGTAGGTGTTCAGGTTATGCTATAAGGCTGATTTTGGTTTAGGAAATAAAAACGTGGATATTAGTTGTGCAGGAAAAACAAGTAAAGTAGAGTCAAATGATGATATCTGCAGATTTTGCTCTCTCAATATAAAACCGTATTACACTTTTGCAACTAACTTTTTGTTATAACGTTTATGTTGCTTTATTCATAGATTGATTTTATTCAGTAATGTGATATCCATTTACATTATAACAACATTTTACTCAAATTACATTTGATTTAAACTCGTGTAACAACGTTCATCATCACGTACATTTTAACATAAGTATAATAACAATTTGTGTTATTTTATTAATGTATATAGTGGGAAAAATAAAGTCAACGTGTTTTTTGTTGTTGTTCTTGTTGTAACAAGTTCCTTCGACCATCGATGTGTGTATTTGTTGTGCTCTTTGTTTTCTTTACGCGCAAATGAGGCAGCAATAAGACCAAGCACCAAATAGTCTTCACGGCGACATCACTCTCACAACTTGTAGGTGTCGCTGCTTTTATTGTGCTAATGCACTTAAACCAGGTGTAAAACAAATTAACATAGGGTTTAATCTACGGCGGTGCTTGTGTGACCATCTGGTATTTGTGACCCACTGTGATTTATCAGTTTCGCTTTAAATCAGCATTTTTGTTCTCTGTTTATTCAAAAAACATCACTTAGGCACCAAATGCATGCGTAAATATTAGGGTTTTTAAATTACGGAAACTTTGTCCTATTCATTTTTCAACATCAGTCAACTGTGAACATTTCTGTGCGCAAACCTGAAAGTTGAGAGGTTGCAGTGGAAAGTTTACACATCATCACCACATGAAGGACTGAAATAACTTTAATGTTTATGATTCTGAAATGTGCCAGAAAAGAACGTACCATTTAGAATTAACCTCAAAATAGATAACCAGATATAAATGATGTGTAAAATCATGTCTGTGTGTTTGTAGTGGCTCTGCATGTGTGCTTTAACTTGCTCCATCATTTCATTTTCAACCACTTTGGTTGTTGTAATAATAATAACAATGTTTAATCTCACTTCCAACAAAAGCCATTAAGACATCTCCCTGTAGTCATATTAGATTCTCTCCTCCATGTAATCCATATTCTCTAAAACATGCCTTTCAGTAAATACAGTGTGATTTAACTGATTCCATGTGCTTCTCTGTTTTCCTTAGCAAAGCCCATCAGCCTGGTGGAGAGATGCTACTGCCGCTCCAGCGTCAACAGCCTCCCTCGATCCTACATCCGAGAGCTTAGGTTCATCCACACGCCAAACTGCCCTTTCCAAGTGATGTGAGTGTTGTTGTTATGACTGTCTTCAGTGTGTGGCACTCACACAAACGTATGTTTATTTCATCCTGGCACTTAAAAATCAGACGGGGTTCCTCCTTGCTGGACATTTCTCACCATCAATCTCAAAGAGGTGACAGGTCATAGAAAGGAGTTGTGAATGCGTGTGTCCACGCACGCCCCTCTGTCACTCGTCCTCAGAAATCAAGACATTTTTACCACAGGCCAACTGTCCCATGCACAGGAAGTGCTCCGTTTGAGCATGAGTGACTGTGAAAGGGACGTGGAAATTGGGTACAGTTTTGTTTTCAACAGAAAAGCAACAATTGTGGGTTTTCTTACTGGCATTTTTCATTTCATACGCTGTGTATTTACAATTTTTTTTGGCCTGTATGGAGTGAATTTACAGATCAAAGTTTGCAGCAGCACAGTGAAAATGTTCCTAGAATAAAACTAGAAAGCATTAACAATACACACAAAAAGGTTAAGTGTGAAACGGACCTCCGACACGAGGACATATGATACATTCTATAAATAAGCACTCTGAATGCTGAATTTAGAGTCGCCTGCAGCCATATGTTGCGGGTCGTCAAATTTCCTTTGCATATTAATTAGGTTTACTCAAATCAAGGGTTGATCTCTGAATGCACATGGATGAATATATGCAACAGCTTCACAAACGGAGAGGCAAAGGTCATCAGTCATTATCAAACTTAATACACTCTTGTGAAAGCGCTCTCCACATGTGTCAAATTGGCACGGTGGTGTGAATTCGGTCTCCCTGATAATGTGTCAAGATACTTTACCCTTTAATCTTCAGCTGATTTATTATGGGGTTTTACACTCAACTCTTATTTATTTTCTATTTTTTTATCTCAACAGTGCCAAGCTGAAGTCAAACAAAGAGGTGTGTGTGAACCCAGAGATCCGGTGGCTGCAGCAGTACCTGAAGAACGCTATCAACAAGTGAGTGTGCATGAATCAGACTGTGTGGATTGAACGTTTGCTGCGTTGGATACACGCCTCTGTTGTCTTTAGACATTTGCCGGCCTCTTCGTGAAATCACTTCCTCTCCATACGAATTCAAAGTAACCAGTGCAAGAAATGCCCATTTGACATCAGTCAATGGACCATTGTGAGAGTCCAACTTATATAGAAGCTCAGACTCGAAACATGCTGCTACATGACCAAGTAGGGGAATGAGACTGGTTCCACTTTCACACACAAACAGTGGGTTTGATGTGGTACAACACCACGCTGGAGTCCGTTTATAATAAAATGCTGTTATAAAATATGATGTATTATTATTATTATTATTATGTTATTATTATTGTTATTATTATAAAATCCTCGCCGCTAATGCAAGACAGGTCTGCAAATGCATTTTTGCAGAACATATAATGATTTTACTTGTAATATATAGGGTGGAGAGTTAGTATTATCTTTCTCTCTTGGTCATGTAATGTAACATTGAAGCGGCTAAACAGCTAAGTGTCAAAGCCAATGTCATACATCTCCTTTCTGCCCTAAGGACAGAGACACTTTTCTGAGAAACACTTGGCACCATTTATATAACAGTTTATTGAAGGGATCAAGTTGCCACCCTGAAATCTGTGCATCACAGTGTGTCACAGCCCGGAGCACTCCCACAGAATCCTGAAGAAACAAATGATGCTCTTTGTTTTGGAAGCGCAAAGTCGTTTTGGAATAAAGACAAGTGGATTTGCTGTATGAAGAAAACTAACTGAATGCAGAGTGTCCTCCAATCACTCAAGCTCCAGCTTCTGACATAATGTGCCCACAGACTTGACACGCCTTCAGAGCCACAGCCAGACTGTCTGTCTGTCTCAAGGATGATTGCAGAGCCTTGACTTCTCAAGGTGTCAACGATCCTCTGCATAACAAAGCAGCTCGTGTAGAGAGTCGATGGTGGTCATTTACAATGGATCACTCCTTATGGGTCTCCAATTAGTGACAAACTTATTTACAATGTGTAAAAATGCACACGGTTACAATGCCAGCCCATAAGCCTGGTAAACAACCAGGTGAAATGGGGACTTGACATTTAAACCAAGGTCAGTATTTAAACTGCCCACCCATGATGAGGAGTATTTATACACTTACCTCATGCAACGTTACAATCTCCTGGAAGAAAAAAAACAACCTGATAGTAACCACTGGACTAAACATAGTAATACCCAACTTAAACCGCAATTTCAAAAACGTGCTTATTTCTTCTATTACTGCTTCATTTTTGGCAGCAAATTTCAGCGTCATTTCCTGCACACTACTAAACCTCTGGCCGTCATTTTATTAGCGCCTTAAAATTGTTCACCCACTATTAAGTGTGGATGGGGGTGAACAAGGCCTTATTTATCCACACGGAAACAGAACTTTCCCTGTAAAAAACCCTGACTCTATAAGCTTTAGTATATATGTGTCAGGCCTGTTTGTAACGCTGCCACAGAAACAGACCAAAAAAGTGTGTGCGTTAAGCTTGCGCACTGTGAACAAACTTAAAACACAAGAAGAAGAAGATGGTGACAATTAATGGAAAAGCGAAAGAGAAAATTGAGCTATGACGTTATTGTTTTCCCTTAGAGCGTATCGGTTTGACAACTCTGGTTCTCTTAACTCTGGGACTTGTTTCCCAAAATTCCAATTTGATAAAAAGCCGATATGACACAAAACTTTTGCAGATTCTCCTAAACTTGTTCACCGTGTGTATGGACCCTAAACAAAGAAACATATTGAATGGGAATGCAGAACAGAATTGATCAAAATAAGCAATTTTATGTCCATATTTACAGATCAAAATATTTTCCTTCTCAAGCAGCTGCTTTTATTTCACATCTTTGGCACTTTCCCTTTGTAAACTAGGTAGTATTTGGCCGTAGAAATACATTTTCAGTATGGTGTTTATTAGTTACAAGCTAACTGCAAGTGGTTTTCCCAGTGGGCACGATGCAGATTTTCATTTTGTCTCTCTGCCACAAAGTTATTCTCCTCATCTTCTCCGCTTAGAAAAGAACCATGTGAAGAGTCAAAATATGGTTTTGATGTTGCTGTCACCACGTCTGTTTCATTCATGCTCCTTACATTGTAACTCAAAACAAATTTTCCTTTTTCCTTCCAGGATGAAGAAAAACAAGCAGAACATTTAAAAGCCTGCAGAGATCCTCATTAGTCATCACTGAGGATTTGTACCATTGTAAGATCATCTGGTATGTTGTACAGCACTTACCCAGGCTGCCACGCTGCAGCGGCATTTTGCATGGAATGAATCTACAACACAATGAAGCCCTGCCACTGTCTTCATGGTCACAACTCTTACTACGTATAGAGGTCACAGATGTTATCAGTGTGAAGTGCAATTATATCTGTGAGTGTATGTTTTTTTTTTTTCCTCACTATAATGTAAAGAGCTATTTTCGGAGACTTTCTCATCCCTTCATTTAGGTAAAAGAACTGACCACAGGTCAGGTTTAAGTTCATCTGGTCTTTTTTTCTCCACAAAATATACAAGTCAGTTTGCAAAAGACTCATTTAGCCTTCTGAGCCAGGAGAAAATAGATTCATTAAAACTTATCCTAACCCAAACGTCTGTTATGTAAAATCTCACAATTTATCTAAAAAGCAAAGCGTTTGGTTTTGTCATCTACAAACTGAGGAATGGGCTCAGCTGCAGGCTTTGCCAAGTTGTATACCATGTTTCACTCTAATTAGTGGAATTTTCTGCAGTGCCAGCAATCCCCCAGAATGTATATACCGTTAAAACGTATACAAGACCCTAGTAAAAATGGCAATTACAATGTTTTTGTGATGGAAATTAGCATGCCAAAGGAGCTCGAGCATTTCCGGAGCTATTCTGTGGCTATAATTATAATGTGATCCATCCATCCATCCATCTTCTAATGCTTTATCCTCTACATGAGGGTCGCGTGCCAATCTCATCTTACATAGGGCGATAGGCGGGGTAAACCCTGGACAGATCGCCAGTCCATCACAGGGCCACATAGAGACAAACAACCATCCACTCACACTCTCACATAATGTGATCCCATGTTACCTAAGTTGACATTTATCATTAAATCAGCATAAAGAAGAGATTAGCCAATGTTAAAAGATGGATGTCAGTTCAAATAACCTCTGTGGATATCCACTTTAAAGAGTGCTATGGGTGAGAAAGTATAGTTCAGTTACTGACAACTAATAGATGTACATATATATTACTACTACCTACAACTGTCATGCAAATAGCAATGCACTTTATAGCTGATGTATTGATATTTTAACATCACTTTTTTTTTTTTTTTACTATCGCTCACTATGTCTGATCATTAAATCCTGTCTTTGTCTTTTTTTTTTTGTTTCACGTCTGTCTTGCTCGTCCTCTTCTGTTCTTTTTCATCAATGAATGTGCAGCTGCATTTAGGGAAAATATGTCCATGTACTCATCTGAATCGTCTTGTCACATGTAAAATTATTAATGATACAAAAAAATGTTTTATTTTTGTACACTTTAATGCATTTATATAGTCAGTGCAAACATTAAATGAAGGAACTGTACTCACACAATTGAGCCATCTAGTTATTGTTTTATTGTATGTAAGGGAAGATTTCTTATGATTACTCTTTATAATATATATGGTATGAGTCCTTATCATAGATATGAATACAAACGGATGTTTTTATTTGGTTAATAGACATCAAGTGTAAAGCCAGCTCCTCACAGCTGGGCTAATCGCTGCACTCGTGGGGTCAGAGGCTAAATTTGATGCTTTGATGTGAGAACATGTGTTTAGCTTTACTCACGAGGGCAAATGAAAGGCAAGGACAATGATCCTGCCTGTTATTTAACTATTAACTCAACAAGCGGCCATTAGGAAAACATTAGTGCTAAAAGGGATGAACTTTTAACATTGCTCTGAGGGCATTATGTGAGGCAGAGCGCAGTAGTATATGTGATGAGAGTAGTCCTCTGATTGAAACATCATGGAGAGATAAAAAAAGGCTCCACAGCACAGTTGACTGATCACCTCTGAAGCTCAGTTAACGTGTGATAAAACGTAGATTCTGGAACAGGCCGGTGGGAGATAAAGTCATTGATTTAGCTTTCGGTGTCCCCACTTTGTAATGGAAATTAATCATATTCTGTATAATCTCTGTTTGCCCTGATTGTTTTTAACTGTATTAAATGAGTATCACTACAGAGATCTGCAGCATACAACACGTTCCTTCCTCTCTACTCATGTTAAGACTGAGAGGATGGAGCTTGATATCGTTTAGTGTTTATTTGTACTATTGTAAAGCATTTAAAAATGTGTTCACTGAAAATATTTCAATTAAACTTTATAAGACCAGAGATAACACGTCATTTGCCTTTTATCATATATAATAGCAATCATTTAATGTTACCACAGGCATAGTTATCACAGACTTCCATGTGCACAGGAACATAAACTAAAGTAAATCAGTTGTAATTGCACATAATAGTACATAAGTCTTTGTGTCAGTGGGATCACTGCCAACACCCACTATGTAATGCAGGTGGCGTGACTGGACCTATGTAGACTGATGTGCAATAAAAAGGGGATGTAAAAAGTTTTACTTGATATTTTATGTGCACATTAAATCTTCCTGCCAATGCAAAAGAAGAATTTTTTTTTTTGTGAAAAACCAGTAATGCTTGGTCATTCATATAAAATCTGAGGGGAAAAAAACAAGTAAACATACAAAAAGTTTCTGCATTATCTCTTTAGGGTGAAAGTTAGATGTTTAAAAAGCACTATACTGCATCTGCACATCACGTTTATTCAGGTGGAACAAACATGATTAAACAAATTATCGGCAGATTTACGCAACTGATCTTCCTTGGATGTCTTGTTGGTACTTGAGGCAAACTGGGCGCCAAGCCTACATAAACTTATCCCGCACATTTTCACCCCAGTGAGTTTTGCACATTCTGTACCTGAAACAAAAAGAGTACACACATATAATTAGTTTTGCGATAAATAACATTTTACTAAGAGCTCATTTTAAGATCTTTCAACAATTAGAAGTAAATTCAAGACATGTTTTTAAATAATACTATGAAATGGTGTGAAACTAGTATGGAAAAGAATGAAACCAGAAGGCCACTCAATGCCTTGGTGTGATCCAAACACTGCACTGGTTTCCTGAAAGTAGAGGAATGTACCAAGACATTAGGAGACATATGATATTCATATTCAGCAGTGCCTTCAAAACTCCGCTGGGGTTTAGAGTTCAACCACAATGTCAGACAAAAAAACTGACACCTTGACAGATGAATAAGGATTTGTCGTCTGAAAAGCAGTGAATGACAGAGGGAAGTAAGGGAAGGGCGGAGTGAGTGTGCTCATTTAACTTACAGTGCATGTTCCCTCCGTCTTTGTACGTGTAAGGGCTCCCAGATGTGCAACCAGTGAAACTCCACTTAGTGGTTGTTCATCATGAAAAAAAAATCAAGTTTTAATATATTTGTGTGCATGTGTGCATGAGAGGGCAACAGGGGTCAAAGAAAGCCACTTCAAGAAGGGTTTTTTAATAAAATCTACAAGGAGGTAGACAACGTTGAGCTGGGGTCAGTTTTAATATGTGTGTGTGTGTCTGTATGTGTGTATCAGTGAGTATGTGTACGTGTGCATGTGCGATATCACTTTCTATCTCTACTCCAAGACCATTAACTTTGCTTTAGCTCACCTGCAGCCATTCGTACAGCTGCACAAAGCAACGTGAGGGCCCTTAAATGGTTAAATATCAAGGGATCGTGAAAATGACCTGAGAGTTAAGTTGCACAACACAACACTAATCTCTTCAAGATAAATGAAAACTACCAGGCCTGTTGCTCTGTAAAATGTTTTCTGGTTTTCACACCATTTGAATCCCACTCACTTGTATTACACATGATACAAATCATTATCACCAATGGGCATTTGGAATCCTCTGTGTGTTTATGTGGTATTTATTCAGCCGATTAATAACAGATCATAGAAAAAAAAACATTTGCTCTCCCAAAGGGGAAATTGACATTTGCTGTTTACCCCTACAACAATTAGCTCTGAGCACAGGGTCAACGCCTGCAGGGCAGACACTCGGCCGTCATGTGGGATTGATTGATTCTTGAGTTATTCTTCCAGTTTTAAAGGTTATCTTTAGAACTCAACACAGACAAGACAAAAAAAACATCAAGTTGCATCATTTAAAATCCGAAGGCTGTAACCAGTAGACACCTTCATGTGAAAGATTGCATGGTTTAAATATATATTGGCTTGAATGCTTTCCTATTTCTGTGTGGAGTTTGCGTACAACTTTGTTTTCACCAGGTTTCCTCTGCTTCTTCCCACAGTCCAAAGACATGCACATGGGTGTTAAGATTAATTTTTGCCCAAAGGTGTGAATGTGAGTGTGAATGGTCGTTTCACACAGTCTTCATGTGACGGACTGACGACCTGTCCACGGTGCAGCTTCCTCTAACTCACTGTCAGCATGGAAGATAAGGGGATGATTTATATGAAGCTTCAAGCTAAACTTGTACAGTAGATGATGAACTTGCATATCAGATGTAGTTCATTATGTACTTTGTTACCTGGCTTACAAAGTTATCTGCAGTCCTCTTTCTTTTCTCAGACACATACTGTAACTTTCTCTCATTTCTAACCTGAGCACATATGCAGACCCATTCTCTAAGACAAAGGAGATGAACTAACTATTACAGATAGGTTACCATCAATCTGTTCGAAGGCTCATTTTTGATTGCACATGAAAAAAAGGAAATAGGAACAGAGAGTGAAAAAGTCCATAAAAGGGACAAAGGAATGTGATGACACTAATTCAGCAAACAAAGGATGATGCCTAGAAGTCACATGTGTCCTTCCAGCTTCTGCATTTCACTTAGAGCTGGGAATCGCTATCTGTCAGTATCGTATCGGTATCGGTCCGATACTGATCAAAATCACTGGATCGGATTTCAGTCAGATAAAAATGTAGAATCTGACGCAATCCAAAAATCATTTATATATATATAAATCCTATTCCTTCATTTACATGTTTACAGTCTGTGCATAGTGAAGCATTGTATCTAAATGTGTTGTAAAAGCAATTTAGCTTACACAGTTGGAGAATTATGTCTTTGAAATGACGTAGCACAAATGTCTTGTTAACAGCTTCATAGTTCATAAAATGGTCTAAAATGACTGTTTTGGACTAATATCGGTAGATACTTGAGTTTGTGAAATCGGTATAGGACAATAAAATTTGGTAATAATTTACTAAATACATTGATGAAAACCTCGCTTATAGACATCATGTCTTACATAGAAACCTTCTACAGCTCTGAGACGTTAATGTGCATCTGGAAAGTGTGTATCCGCAGTACCCGCTCCTTCCCAACCACATTCCCCTCCTTATTCCCACTTCTGTTGTTATTTACTCACCACTGCCCTGGGGCATCGGGTGCACCAAAAATCACACTCCTCAAGGGAAACATTAGCAGACTCATAGCTTGCTCTGGTATCAGATGACCTGCAGTACATTTTCGCCAGTGCACACTCATGCTCTAGAAAGTTCCATGTAATGATTTGTAAATGACTTGTTGATTGTGTAAGCGCTGTGTGCTGTTAATTACTCTAACATTACCAGTGACCCGCCAGAACATTAATCACCATTATGACAAAATGACTCAGTTGAATGTCTCCAAAAGAGTTTGTTGCTCTGACGGACGTTGAGAGTGACCAACTTGCAGTGTGTAATAACAGGGGCCTGTGTGTGTCTGTGTGAGAATGAATGGGAGGCTAATAGAGGGGCCCATATGAGCAGTTAAAATAGCCCTCCTGCAGTCTCGCTACCTTTCATGTGCTAATATTGTAGAGGTTATGAGTCCCAATACCATCCATCTTTGCACAGATTTTTGAATGAGAGGCAAGCACACATGCTGCACAGGACAAGGGGCCTTCCCTCCACACAATAACACATTCCTTCAGTGTGATTCTGTTTTCAAGTCCAGGGGAACCACAGCGATCCCTGGATATTAGGTATGGATGAAACACAAAGGAGTTTCACCCACACTGGGGACAGTAGGAGGTCTGTGGGGGCCTAGAGAACCCATAATACCCTACCGTTACAATTTACCTCCATAACACACACTATAGTTGCTCTTCATCTCCATTCCTTTCAGGATTATCACCCACAACCCATGGTTGATCTGTCTATGATGGCATCATGAAAAGGTCTGTTAAATGGGTTCCCATATGTGGAAAAAAAACCATGGCGGATGTGACTCACCAGAAGAAAGAAACAATTACGCCATTATCTGGAGTTGAAATTGACATACTGTTCTCCACTCATCTCTATCACCACAAAATAACTTATTTTTTTTCATGAGGTGAATCAAGAATCAAGAGAGCCCTCTTTGGGCTGCAATGTGACTCAGTGTCGCAGCACGCTGTCCAGATGCAACAGTCAGGGAGGTCTGATGCCTAATGCCATCAACTAATATTGTTCATCCTCAAGCAATTACATTTTCTCAAAATGACAGTACATCTGAATAGTATTTCGAACTACGTAATAAGCCAAAAGAAAAACTTGGGATTGTCTTATTTCATTTGCTAGATAGTTGTGTTGCTTTGAACAGTCTTCAAGTTTAAAAGATGATATGATATTGATATAAGAGAACTTAGCCACATCAGAAGTACATTTAGCATAAATGCAAAAATGGAATGTAATTGTAATTTAATAAAATAAAGTGTCCTCTAATATGACTCAGTGAAGTTTGAACTAAACCTAGATTTATGTGACTCAATCTTTTTTGTGATGTTTGTCATATGACAAGTGAATATGACAAGTGTAATTGTTCATTCATGTATAACATCATTTGATTAGGTAAATCATGACAAATAGTGAGTCCTCTCCTCTGGCCCAGACAGAAGCTACTATTAGATGTTTTGTTGTTGTTGTTTTAAGTATCTCATAAACGACAATGAATGACGTTGATGATCCTGTGAGTTATACATTAAATCAGGTCATCATTTATGTCCTCCAACACCCTGACTGATAAGATACTCAACTGATTTTCACAAGTCTCAGCTCTTCTTCGTGTTCAGTAACAATAAGTCAGCACTAATATGCGAAAGTAATTGTGAGTGTGCTGATACGATCATTTAGTTCAAATCACAACTTGTGCCCAAAGCACAATTGTTTTTATCTGTAAGCAATTAGAAATGAGAAAAAGGCAGTGCTTATATAATATATGGTTGCTATGAGAAGGCAGTTAATCCAATTTTAAATACTGATCAGAAAAAAATGGCTCTAATTTCTTGAACAAATTTCTGTTTGTGAGAAACAGAAATTCTCCACCAGGAATCATTATTCATAAGGGGAATCATTATTTCTCTCTCTGTCTGACTGAAGGACCAGAAGTTCAGCATCCAAACTAAACATGATCTCATGCCTCTGATGTCCCACGATGTCTCCCTGGTTCCGTACACTCAGCTCCTGGGAAACGTATCCACACCATGGAAGTGAAGTTAGTGGTTCCATGAGATGCATAGAAGTATATTATCCAAAAAAAAAAAAAAAAAAAAAATCCACCTTGCAATCAGCACGGTGCATTTGTCTACGACATCTGTCCGGCTTAACAAGGTTTTCCTGGAATCACGTCTATTGTGGAGGAAAACACAAGCAGTTGTCTGCTGCAGTTTATATAAAACACATCAAAAGAAGTGAGAACAAAGGCTTTCTACTAATACCCAGACTGAAAGGAATTCCATATCAATCTGGAATGAATTGTACACAGAAGAAGTATTGTACGTTGGCTGTTTATTAATTTCCAAAGTGCAGTGTTAAGCTACTGCCAGCTAATATCAGGAGGTATTTAAAGGAATAAAATACTGTACTTTTTTTTAATAACCATCAAATCCTAAATTAATCCCATCACTAGATATTTTTGGAGCATGTGTATTTTAGTGGACAGCTCATTAAAGTTTTGTCCAAGCTGAGTTAAGAGTATAAGCGTTGAACTTTAGTATTAAAACACTGCTATGCAAGCCAGATATAACAGAAAAAAAGTTGGACGCGACAGAGACAGATCTGGCATGACTTTTGTCTGGGAGAAGCTGCAGGGGAGTGTTTTTCCTTCCCCTGGCCTCTTTGTGGAAGTTCACAAATCAGGAAGCAGTTTTTCACATTTTGTAAGGCGTTGATCTTATAATGCACACAGTATAACTCAACCCTCAAAAATAAATATTTCCATTTCTTCTCCATGTTTAAAGTATGTGTGAATTGGCACGGAGACCAAACGAAACCCTAAATGCAAAGAAAAAAACCATGAAACATTTTTCAGAAACTGTGACATTTAACATTCTGCAGCTGGAACGTTAACACGGTACACATACATGACACATTCAGACCTATAGAGCCTTGACCCTGGAGGATGATCAGTTACGAGACTAATTATGCTGATATGACCAGCGCTATAATTCAGATACTAACAAAAATAACGCTGTTGTAGCTTCTTTTAAAATAGTCTTTTATACTTGTCTGTAGGTTGCTTTGTGGTTCACATTCTTATCTCACATGTAGTCTAGATTAGTGTCACTGCTCCAGATAGTAAAGCACACAACAGATCTATCCAAGTAAATTAGTTTGGACACATTTCAGCACAAAAAAACACTTTCTGAGGATTATCTGTGTGACAGCAACATCATGGAAAAAGAAAATGTATACCCAAATTAGTGAGAAGGTGCAGATTGAAGATGACCTTGAAACTATTTAAATGCTGAGTTCAAATATCGCTGTATTGTTCATCACATACAGTATATACACACACAAACACACACATCCTTCATTTTCCTGTGATGAAAACGTAAACACACTCACTCACTGAAGACGTCTCCCCACCTGCAGCATGTGGCTCAATGATTTCATCCTAAACCTCAACTGTCATATGGATTTAAATTGAGCTACGTTGTTCTTTCTTTAGTGGACTTCACTGATTAGAGGACCTCATTTTAGGTCTATGAACCTGAGCAAAGCTCGTCTGGAGTAAACGTAACGACAGCACCACAAGATTGTACTGATCACACAGAGCCAACGGCATTCGTGATTGTCATTTAAAGGAACATTTTGACACAATAGCCTGTGGCTGAGGTGGAAGATTGACATCACTGTAGCGTCCCCGGCTGAATGATGGTCGAACTCCTTAACTGATGGTTCATAGGTTTATTAACGTTAACGTTGCTCCAATAAAACACACCTTGAACACACCGTAAGAGCTTGTGCCCTTATCAGCCAGGTGCTAAACGAAATTATTAGTAGACATTTTCTTAGCGTTTCGGAACTTTTTATTGACTCGTTTGTGCCGTGCAAACGCTGCAGATCTGCAGATTCGTCTTTTTTTTGATTTCCGGTTACACACTGTATCAAAATAAAAGCACCAACCTAAAAACAGGAAATGACGGTAAAATAAAGAAAACAAGTCAAACTTTCAAGGAGATTACTTATAAAATAAATAACTATGGAAACGAAACATTATGAAAATACACTGTGGCATATTAAAGGTCATTTACACTCCCACCAAATTATGAGTGCTTTTCAAAACAATATGGGGTACAAAGCATGAATAATTTTATGACTCAATCTGACCTTTGACCCTTAAAACTTTAGTCAATGATAATGCCCGTGAAAAACTCTTCATACTGTAAAGGATATATCTGTGGAGTGAAGAGGGTGGTTAAACAGTCTCTAAAAGCAGGATCAGCTTCTGCACAGGACGTTCGACGATGGATGGCTTGCCAGAACGATGTCCCTCCTTTCCCATCTTTTGATCTCCAACACGAATCTTTACCTTTCTCACAAGTCCATCTGTATCAGTCACTGTTTCTATAACTTTGGCCAACTTCCACTCATTCCGTGGCAGATCATCTGCCTTCTCCATGACAATATCGCCGACCTTGAGGTTTCTTCTAGGAGTATGCCAGCGCTGTCTAGTAGCAATATTAAAGAGGTACTCCTTTCTCCAGCGACTCCAGAATTGCTCTGAGAGATATTGAACGTGACGCCACCTCTTACGAGCATACATGTCCTCTCTTATGAATCTGCCAGGAGGTGGTAAGGCTGTGATAGATTTCATAGTGAGCAGGTGATTGGGTGTTAGTGGCTCTGGACTCTTTGGATCACTTAGATTGTCGACTGTCAGAGGACGACTGTTCACTATAGCCATGGCCTCATAGAAAAATGTCCGCAGCGAGGAATCATCCAGCCTGCCTGGTGAGAGCGAGAGAGTGGAACGAAGAACATTCTTCACTGTTCTAATTTGCCTCTCGCATACACCTCCCACATGGCTTGAATGAGGGGCGTTCGTGCTGAAATCACACTGCCTGTCAGCCAAAAATGTGGTCAGACGATTTGTATCCACTTGCTTAAGAGCCTCACTTAGCTCGTTTTTAGCCCCAATGAAATTAGATCCTTGATCAGATTTTAACTGGCGAACTGCTCCTCTTATGGCAATGAAACAACGGAGTCCGTTAATGAAGGCATCTGTTGACATGTCGTCTAACATTTCAATGTGGATAGCTCGACAGCACAGGCAGGTGAAAAGGAGGCCGTATCGCTTTTGCACTTTGCGTCCGTGTTTTGTGAGGAACGGACCGAAGCAATCCATTCCACAGTATGTGAAGGGTGGTGATGGGTCTACACGCTCTGAAGGCAGATCCGCCATCCGTTGTTCTTCTGTGACTCTCCTGAGTTTCCGACATGTAACACATTGATGCAGGTGAGCTGCCACTGCTCTATTGATTCCTGGGATCCAGTATCCATTTGATCTGACCTCATTGATGGTCATACATTTTCCTTGATGTCGAACATTTTCGTGACAATGTGCAATTATCATCTTGGTGATGGGATGATCCTTTGGTATGATCACTGGATGCTTTACTGAAGAAGGGAGGGATGCATTTTTTAACCTTCCTCCCACCTTGAGGAGTCCATCTTGATCCAGAAAGGCATCTAACTGATGCAGTTTGCTCTGAGAAGAAACTTGAGTAGTCTTACTGAGCAACTTTATCTCTTCTGGGTATACTTGTGTCTGAAGGTCCTTTATGATGATGCACCATGCGTCCTCTCGTTCCTGTACAGTGCTGTGATCTGTTGATTTATCACCCCTAGCACGACGGATGAGACGAGCAATGGCTTGAGTTGCTCTTGACCACGTAGAAAACCTTGACAAGCGATCAGAAAGACTCACTTGTTCAGATGTCCATGTGTGTAGTGTCTGAATCCTTTTGACTTCAGGATCTCCAATCTGTACTTCAGTGACGACATCTACAGCTGGGGGAATCTCCTTCTCCCATAGGAAGTGAGGTCCTGAGAGCCACCTTGATGTGAGAATCTCACTTGCATTTGAACCTCTAGAGGCAAGATCTGCTGGGTTATTGTTGGTAGAGACGTATCTCCACTGCTGGGGTGCTGTGCTGAGGTGTATTTTCTGTACTCGGTTTGATACGAATGTATGGAAACGACGTGCCTCGTTATTGATGTACCCCAAGACCACTTTGGAGTCCGTCCAGAAGTATTCATCAATATCGGCCAAACCAAGCTCCTCCTTTAGGGTGTTGCTTGCTGCGACCGACACAACAGCAGCTGTCAGCTCCAGCCTGGGGATAGTCGTGACTTTAATAGGAGCTACTCTGGACTTTCCCATAACCAGAGCACAGTGAACACCTTCATCTTCATGTACATATCTCAAGTAAGAACACTGGCCATAGCCATATGTGCTTGCATCGGAAAAGTGATGTAGCTCTTTTTTCATGACTTTTCCAAAGCCGACGGGCACATAGCAGCGCGGTATGGTGATTTCCTCCAAATTTGCAAGATCATTCTTCCAGCGCTCCCATACTGGTTGCAGTTCACTGGGGAGGGGGTCATCCCAGCTTGTGCCATGCCTGCACATTTCCTGAAGCACCTTTTTCCCGGTGAGCAGAAAAGGGGCAACAAAGCCCAGTGGATCATAGAGGGAGGCTACTGTTGATAGTATGCCACGTCGTGTTGCTGGCTGGTCTTTAAGGCAGACACGAAATCTGAAAGTATCCGATTCAATGTGCCAGTGGATACCTAAGGCCCTCTCAAGCGTTGAATCGTTGAAGGCCAGGTTTGGAGCCTTCACTTCAGTAGCATGCTCCGTTGACGGAATACTATCCAGTACTGATCTGTTGTTGCACACAAACTTATGCAGCCTCAACCCACCCATAGAACAGAGCTCCTGAGCTTCCTTTGCAAGCTGAATAGCTTCATCTACGCTTGCTGTGCTGGTGACACCGTCATCAACGTAAAAGTCTTTCATGATGAACTCAGAGCCAAGGGGAAATTGGGTCTCATGATCTTTAGCAAGTTGTTTCAGTCCATAGTTGGCGCATCCTGGTGAGGATGCAGCACCAAACAGATGAACCTTCATGTGGAACTCCTGTGGGTCCGCATGCAGGTCGCCATTTTTCCACCAGAGGAAACGTAGATAGTCTCTGTCAGCTTCACACACATGGAACTGATGAAACATTTTTTCAATATCGCACATCAGTGCTACATGGTGCTGTCTGAATCTGATGAGTACACCGATTAGGCTATTCAGTAAGTCTGGGCCTGACAGAAGATGGTCATTCAGGCTTGTTCCCTTGTATTTAGCGGAGCAATCAAAAACCACACGAAGTTTGTCAGGTTTTTTGGAGTGATAGACTCCATGATGGGGAATATACCACTTCTCTCCTTTCTTTCCTTGCTCACATACTTCCGCTGCCTCACCCTTTTCAATCACCTCGTTCATGAACTTCACATAATGTTCCTTGTACTTTTCATCTCTCAGCAGCTTTCTTTTAACATGACTGAGCCGGACAACGGCTAGTTGTTTATTGTCAGGGAGGTAGGGTCTTTCTTTAAAGGGGAGTGGCATCTCATAGTGACCTTGGGTGTTCATCTGAATTCCTTCCTTTAGCACATTCAGAAAGAGGATGTCATCCTGAGACACAGCCTTTCCATCCTTACTGGTATCCTTAAAGTCAGACTCCAGAACTCTGATTGCATCAGCTGGAGTCACTGGAGGAAACTCTTTTATAACTACTCTGTGGCACATGTTGGTGATGCTTGGTGAGTCATGGTGTGGTGATGAACAACCTACAATACTCCATCCTAAGTCTGTGCGAACTGCGTAGGGTTCACCATCTCCTCCATGTATTACCTGCCGTGGTGCCAGTGCCCTTGAGCAATTGTAGCCTATCAAAAGACCAACTTCACATTCTAGCTGTGGTGGGATTTCATCTGCTATTGTGGTGAGATGATTCCAGTGCCTTGCCGTTTCACAGGTAGGAATGTGTGTTCTGTTCACTGGTATGCAGTCCTTTGTGTATGTAGGAGGGAGATCAATGAGGATGTTGGAGTAGTAACCTCTCACTCTGAGACCTGAGACCCTTTGACTGTGTATTAGTGCATCTTTACCAATCATTGTAGTTAGCTTCAGTCTCACAGGATGTGTCTCAGTTTGTAAGCTGTTGTTAACTTCCTGTTCAATGAAAACTGTATCACTCTGAGTGTCCAGAAGAGCATAAACAAGCCTTTCCATACCTGGATTACTGATGGAGGAAACCCACACTGGCACGATCATTGAAGTGTTAGCCGATGGTTCCTCTGTTTCCACGCTGAGAGACAATGTGGTTGCTGCTTCGTCTCCGCTGATCTGATTTGGAACTGGTATGGTTTTGGTTTTAGTGTAGCCGTCGTCATGTAGGAGTGTAGGATGTCTTCCTTTGCAGCTGTCACATGAGTGTCGGTGACGACAGTCTTTTGCGTTATGTCCTGGCTTCAGACAACCAAAGCATAGTCTCTTTTCTTTTACATATTTTCTTCTTTCATCCAGAGATTTTCTTTTGAACCCAGGACAGCAGTGCAGGCGATGTTTACAGTCTTGACAGAACATGCATGGTGGCTTTAAATCTGTTTTTAACTGCTCTGGAGTTTCAGCCTCTGTAACTGTCTGTGTATGGAAAACACTGGATTTAGACTTCCTTTCCTTCAGATAATGTTTATCTACACTGGGCTGTGATGAGTGGAGGGCTTGGAATGAGGTGATAGGATTACAGGCGATCTCTGCCTCCATTAACATGAAGCCGACAAAGTCCTGGAAGTTAGGAAACTCCTGCCTGTCTTTCAAGGATTGTGTGACTTTTCGGTTCCACTGCGATGCTGCCCAATCTGGAAGTTTTTGAATCAGTTTTTGATTTTCTTCACAGTCATTCAAAATATCAAGCCCTTTAACATGAGGTATGGCTTCTTGACATGAGTGTAGGAAATCAGCAAATGTTCTCAGTCCTTCGGCATCCTTTGGCTGAATCCTTGGCCACTTTGCCAGTTTTTCTCTAAAAGCTCTCTGAATAATGAAGGGCTGACCATACCTTCCGTTGAGACGGTTCCATGCATCTTTATAAGCATTGTCATCACTTCTATAAAAGATACCATCGAGTGTCTTTCGAGCTGGACCTCCCACATACTTTCTCAGATAATGCAGTTTGTCAGCTGAGGAAATATTCCTTTTGTCTATGAGCGATATGAATGAGGCTTTCCACTCGATAAACTGGATTGGGTCACCAGTGAATAAAGATGGTTCTGGCATCGGGAGCCTGTTCAGAGTTATGCTATCTTGGACTGCTTGAGCCAGGTAGGTCACATCTGTCTGTGGAGGTGATGATGTCGTTGTGACATATGCAGGCTGCTGGATGGGAGCTGAAGACACAGGTTGCTGTAGGGACATGTACCGTTGTTCACCAATGCTGTGATCAGTGGAAAGGACACTAGCTTCCTGCATTACTTCTTTGTTATAGGTTATCAACCTAGCTCGGGCAGCTCTTATATCCTTCTCTGCCTTTAGTCTTTCCAACTCACGTTTCTGAGTTTCAAGTTCTTTTCTCTGCTTTTCCTCTAGGAGTTGAATTTTTTCCTTTTGTCTTTCCTCCTCCAATAAACCTTCATACTCTGCTTCCTTTGCTGCTAAGTCTGCCGCCGCATCTGCCCTTTTAGCAGTTACAATGGAGCTCACAGAGTTTTGGCTGGAGTGTCGACTTGAAGGTGAGGCTGTGGATCCATAGATAGAGCGAGCATAGTCTCTGTTAAGCAGCTCACACAGTCGTTGTTTTACTGCTTCACTGTCAAATTCTCCATCTATGCCTGTTATCCTTTCATATGCAATTCTAACAATGTCCCTCGTCACTGCTTCACAGGCATCAATCCGACGTCTTGTCTCACTGGATGGAGTGAGGTGATCTCTGATTTCCATATAGATGCGAATAACATCCGACATTCCTTCTTCTAGTGTGTCTATAAGAGCTGCAATCTCATTTTCAGGAATGTTTGACTTTAATTGCTCTCTAGTCTTACGTGCTTGGGTCTTCCATAGTTCATAAAAGTGAGTGAGCCTTTTCTCCTTTTTGTGAGCCTCCTCTCTCTGAAATGCAAGCATCTTCTCCGTGGGGTTCTTCTGGCGACCAGAGCGGCGAAGCTCCTCCTCTTCACTGTCTTTGCAGATATCCATTTGCTAGTCTGAGTCGCTACTGTCTAGAGATGCTTTCATTTTATGAGTGGGTGCCACAACCTTAGACCATCACATCGAGTCTCTCCGCAGTCATCCTTGGACATGAGTGTGGTGGGACTGATGAGGTGAAGCTCTTACTGTAGCGTCCCCGGCTGAATGATGGTCGAACTCCTTAACTGATGGTTCATAGGTTTATTAACGTTAACGTTGCTCCAATAAAACACACCTTGAACACACCGTAAGAGCTTGTGCCCTTATCAGCCAGGTGCTAAACGAAATTATTAGTAGACATTTTCTTAGCGTTTCGGAACTTTTTATTGACTCGTTTGTGCCGTGCAAACGCTGCAGATCTGCAGATTCGTCTTTTTTTTGATTTCCGGTTACACACTGTATCAAAATAAAAGCACCAACCTAAAAACAGGAAATGACGGTAAAATAAAGAAAACAAGTCAAACTTTCAAGGAGATTACTTATAAAATAAATAACTATGGAAACGAAACATTATGAAAATACACTGTGGCATATTAAAGGTCATTTACAATCACTAAGCCAGTTAGAATATCAGAAGTTATCTACATCCATGCAAACATGGCTAAAATGTATATCACATGAGCGATGTAATGACCGGTGCATACATTTGGAACAAATTTGATTCTCGAATTAGTTTCAGAAAGTGCTTCGAACCAAAAACAACTATGGTGATTTATTATGACATGGTGCAACTGCGAGTGAAAGTATGTTTTTCAGGAGCTTTTTGTTCACAGTGAATAGTTGTGTTGTGTCTATGAATGAGTGCAGACGTGAATGCAGGTAAGTGTGTGTGTGTTTCCAAAGGTTCAGACTAAAACACACAACGAACTAAAATCAACCATAAAACAACAGTTGCTTTTAAACTTTCCATTGTGCATCGATTAAAACACTGGGGTGGTGTAGACTGCAGGTGGTGCAGATGGTTCTGGAGCAGAATTTGTATTATGTACTTATGTACTTTAAATAAAAACAGAGTAGTGTAGAGATGTACTCTATAGATAAAATAAGCCAACATTTTTCTGCCCGTGTGATGAACCGGTCTTCTTTTGTGTCCCTTTCAGACAACCACAAAGCAGCCCGCCATATACTGCATTCCCTGCTTTTTAAAGCTACTTACGCAAACAATCAGAGTCGGCCTTCTTTATTGACAAAGGCGACCCCTCCCATACAGGACCCCTCCCATCTCTAATTTTCACAGTTGCAGACAAATCTGTCTGTTCTTCTCACTCAGCGGCCTGAGTCTCACCGAGCCTTGTGAAAAATGCCGCTGTGACATTGATTTCTACACTTTTCTGCCTTTTGATGGCGAGCTCGACACACATTTGTTCATTCCAGCCGCCGACTCCCCACTGGCGGGTTTTTTTTTATCATCACTCGCATCCAACCATCAGGAATTAATATGGAAATGACTGTTGTCAATATTTCTTGAATGAAATTTCAGACACAATGAAAGTGACACGCAACTGAAAGCTGTGGTTAACATTTGTCAGAACAAAAGAAACACAACTGTCAGAAAGGTTTTTATGTCCTTAACAAATGATCTGCCTGATTTTATTGCATATCTTTGTCATCATCATTATCACAGTTAAAGGTTCATAAAAGACGAGACGTCTGACAGCGTTGAGCGGGGCAAGTCACGATGATCGCTTCCAACAGATTTGACTTGTATAACAGAGGATTGAATTTTTGGTCTGAAACACAATGGCAAACTATATCATTGTTGGTGATAAAAACAGATGACTTTTGGCAACAATTACGTGACGTAAGGAAGACAAATGTGAGGAGGAGGACGATGGGCATCTGTTCTTCTTTTCAGCAGATATGAAAAGACAGAATAAACCAATGCAAACCAAACACTTAGAGATACTACAGAGAGGAAGAACAATCCCTTCCTGTTATATGAAAAACAATGAAAGGTGTGTATTTGTGCGCCCGTGCGCACGTGTGCAAGAGAGAGATGAGTGGCTGCATTGTGTATAATTTCCTCTGAGGTGAAAGAGCATCTCACACCTTCTCCGGCCTGTTAATTTCACTCCAGAGATTGAGGCGGTTATTGCAGTCGCGTTTAGTAATTACACTGCGGTCCAGAAAATGCTTAAAGTTACATCCATGTTATCATAGCTGTCTTGCCCCTGGGAAGCACCTGAAAATTGCCCTCTTTGCTATTTCCTACAAACTCATTACTTTGGGACTTGGTTTATATAGTTCTTTTGAATGTGAAACAGAATCTAAATGATGCACAAACAGCAGAAACATTACACAGCACAGTTTACAAACTGCTTGAGCCGAGACAATTTTATACGATTCCTCCGGTAAGATGGACCATCTCCAGATTCTTGTTCCCCATAAATCATTTTAGTTATGAGAAAAGGCATTTCAATACACTCATGTGAAAACTGGAGTGGGATTGGTTGTCCAAATGAAACTGTTGTGGATTTTCCCAGCGCTGTGTCCAGTAAAGCATGACATCTCCCACAGTTCAGAGAAAGTCATCAGCGTTCTCAGGCTCCTCTTGAGAAGTGCTTGCTGTTGATCCAATGATAAAAATGCACAATAATTAGCATGTTGAAGTTTGAACTAGATTTTGCTCGAGCTGCTCTGTGCAGATGCAAGATTTTCTAACTTTTAACTTACTTCAGCATGATACATACTAACAACGCTAATATGCATGCTTTAACAGTCAGACAACCAAGCTGCATTTTCAAATAAGTTTTGGTAATAAATATATATATTTTTTTCACAGATTACATTTGTTTTTGACAAATGTATCTGACCTAATTCTCAGCAGGAGATGAAGGCCTCTGTGGTGGCATTAAGTGAGCAAGAGGAAGGACGTCAAGCAGGCAGCACACCACAATTTGGTTCCAGTGTGAGAACAAACAATGCTACCGTCACTGGTATGAGGATATCCACTGTGGGTTTTTATTTAACCTGATAGTTAATGGAGAGGATACTGACAGTAGAAAAACACCCATTAATAAATAGGTAAATGTTATCATCACCCTCTTTTCCATATTTGTGGCACAGTTAGTTTTAAACATTAAACAGTCTTAAGTGTAAATGATTTTGGGTGAGAATGCAGTTTAGATGTGTGTGAACATCATTTTAAGGCAGGTTTGTTGTCATGGTTTCTATATAAACCACATTCTGTGCTAGGATGATTATATGCCAGAATAAATCAGTTTGAATTGTATTAGTTTTGTCAAAAACTAGGTTCTATAAAAGGATTCAAATTTGACTTAATGTTGTTATGATCCATCTTCCTCTTTAGTCGAACACCACTACAAAACTGTACTGCAGTCTATCAAGACTTATGAAATGAGTTTTACTTAAAGCCACGCGTCACCCTTGTGGTAGCACAATAGATGAAAAATCCCTGGATCACCTGTCATGCAGCATGAACCTTTCATGACAATCCCTCTACTACACAATAACATCACCATGGAGACATGACGAAAAGTCCCCTCAGTTCATCATTCAAGGATAAATATTAGGATTCTACTAAACAAAAGGAACATGTATGAGTAAGCAAAGGAAATGAGAATTGAAAGTGTTTCATCAGAGTGCACTACTGTAGCACATAATCTGATCTGTTTACGCAAACACACATGGCTTAATTTGTTCTCTGGAAAATTTATTTATCACTCCCACTCCTCGTCTTCTGCTCGTGATGATTCGATTGCAAAATATTGTAAGTCTCTCTCAGTCTTGAACAAGAGAATGGTTTCAGAATGACACTAAATTAAAATAATATTGTGAAACTTTTAAGGAATACAATGTTGGCAAATTTATCCACATTGTTCTTGTTTTGTTCTTTTCTGGAAATACCCAAAACAGAAAGCAGAGCACTGATCAGCCTCTCTCTCCACAGACGACCACAGACCCTGAGATCTGGAAACACTTCACTGTTTGGTCTTGCAAAGATGCTTCACGATGATGCACCCGCCTCTATTCAAACCTGCCACCACAAGCAGTGAGTAATAAGCCACAACGGGGAAAACAAAAGCAAGCAAAAAGCAGAGGCTGACCTCCAAAGAAAAGGATAAGAACTCAGGTTTCCCATATTCTGGGAAAATGTTCTTACATCCAAAAAAGTTTTTTTTTATTTTCAGTAAATGAAATTGTTTGTATAGATTATCAGTACATATCCGTATCATTATTTTGTGAAATATATATTGTTGGCAAAACATTATATTTTGTCAACTGCATATATCAAATCACTGTTTTTAGTGATCTGGATCCAAAGACAATGAATAATGTGTACATTACTCACTATTATATAATACTGCATATAATGTTCCAGCTGCAAGTTAAAACCTGACACTAACAGTCAAAACAAATCCAATCATGTACCTTAATAAGCTCTGACACGTTGGCGAAACATTCACAGTAAAGTTTAGGAAATGAACCTGTATAACTTCAAAGTGTAGCATGCTGTCTGTCACCTGTTCAAAGCAGCATTACAAGCCACATGACCATATGTGCTGTATTGTGCCAGCTCCTTGTGTAGTCTATGATATTTGCAGTCACTCACGGCGGCGGGGAACACAGGAGCAGCGCTCACTAGGATGAGCTCTCTGGGGAAGCACGGTGTCTGTTAAAACAGATATTGAGTTTGTTATCTTAGCTCCAGGAGGGAGAGAGGATCTGTTTTCAGATGTGCTGCAGGGGGGGGGGGGGTATACTGGTGTGGATGTTTATTTGTCTTTCTTACTGACAAAAGCTGTTATCAGTCAGTTTAAGTTTAAGTCCGGAGGAATCACCAGCAGCTTTTTTTTTTTTTTGCCACCAACTTTCACCATAATCCAATAAAACATTGTCATGCAGATGGCGGCTAGTTACAGTCAACAATAACATTTGGCCAAATTGGTTTCTTATGAATTAGTTTGTTCATTCTGCAAATGTGACAACAAACATCAACATCCTTCTAAAGGAAACTGTGAAAGATTCACGTCACGTCTGCAGCGATGACGGCTCATCATGTCAAAGAAAAGGGAAACGTTGGATTTAGTATCTGCATGGTATGGTATTTTAGTAACCTCCTGCCACATGTGTTGGATATTTGGCTTGAGTGTTGTCAGTGATAGCCTTGCACTTTTGGCGGCATGTTGCTGGAGGAGACTTGTTAGAAATGTACACAAACACAGCAAACACTTGGACCTTGAGGCTGATCCAAGCTGCTTGGCATTTGAGAGGATGTTTAGATGTTTAGTCTCAGGAATCCCAAACCCTTCAGGGGAAACTGGCAATGCAGGACCCTGAAACCCCACTGACCTCAAAGACTCTCAAAGGGGCTCTGAAAACATGGACACTCACTCTTTTCAACATATACTTGAATACATTAAAACTGAGAAAAAGAGACGGAGGGAAGCTGAGAAGGAGAGGCAGTGGGAGCCAGAGGGAGTGGGCATGGAGGTGGAGATGGAGATGGAGAGAGTGGGACAGGAAGGCAGAGTGTGGCCTTTGGTAAGTGTTAAGGATAATAAAGAAGGGCTTAAGAGGGTTTAGGAGCTGATGGTGAATAACAGCAGGACAAATGAGAGGTCCTTCCTAACCATAGCACTCGACTGACCCCAGCTGAATCAACAACATTACCACGGGAAATCAGAATCCACGGGAGATGAGTAAGCAGAGGTTGTTGAGTCTCAAATTAGAAAATTCCTTCTTATCACAGATTACATTGACACTTTAGGTGTTGTATGAGCTTCTAATTTGACATATATTTGCATATAAAATGGCTATTGATGAGCTAAAAATTGTGTAATTTTTATGTGCTGTAGTTTCTACCCCCAAATTATGATCTAGGTCAAAGGTCTTGTGTGTTTAATTTGCATAAAATGTGCTAAAAAGTTGTCTGTTTCATTAAGTGTTTTAAGATTTAGAAGTGCTACTAGGGTTTCTAACCAGATGGATCCAGTCATAAACAGCTCGCTGTAGCCTCAGTCCTCTTATCATATCTGTAAATATCTGTGCCCTAGAACCATTTTGAATGTTTGTTTCAGTTCTATTCAAGATAAGTTTCACTGAAAAATCTTCTCAATTAAGAATGTTTAGCCTATTCTCTCATCTGCAGTTGCTGCAGCTCATGTGGCAAATGTCCGCTATATTTGATCTGTCACTGAATCGCCATCAGTGCGTCATGTATTCTTTTTCCATTGGCATCGAGCAGCCACATTGAAAGTACTACCCTGGAGGGAGGGAGGTAATCAACAAAAGCTCACAGAGACTTGGATGCCATCGTGCCCATTTTGCGTCAACGTCAGGAGACTATGAGAATACGATGATGCCAACATTCATAGAGAACTGCTTCAACTCTCTGCATGATAAACACATTGCGAGGGATGCATTAGATCACACTGGACAAAGACATAAAAAGAAACATCTGTGTTTCATTTCTCCGAGAGCCAGGACATTGTCAGTTTTGTAAAAATATTTTGCATCCAAACAACAGATGCTACAAGTGTTAAATCAGCTGCTTTTTTACTGGTAATTGTCAGTCAAAGGCATTTCCATGTGAAACAGAGCATCAGAGCGAGCAGGTGAGACCTCCCACAGTGGTGTTAATGTAGTGCAAATGTTTCGCAGCAACAATAAATGAAGTTACAGATTTCTGTGTGAGCACAGACTTTCATGGGATGGATTGCCTTTTAATTTTTCATGCTTGCTCACAGTTCATGTGAAAGCTCTGACGCATAAACAAAGACCTGGAAACCACAATTACACTGTGTCATCCTCTCTGAAGCAATCTGAACGATGAAGATGATGACTGTAGATTTGTCTGGAGTCATAAACCTTTGTTGGGCAGCCCATTTAACTCTTACAATTTTAAAATAAAAGTATAAGATATGTTGAATTCCCGAATGCCAAATTTTGATTGCTATGTTATTTAAAGAATAACTGCCAAATTATTAATATAAGTGTTCATTTGTATTTCATCTCTAAAACTATAGGCAACTCTCTGAATGAACTTGTTCATCTGTTTCCTTCTGTGGAAACGTCTCGTTTTGAACCATCTGATCATGCTGTAATGCCAAGGGAAGAGTCGGATCATCAGAACATGTATTTGTGATGAAATGTGCTGACCTTGCTGAATGAAAATGCCCGGAACATTTCCTCTCGTCAGTGTCACCCGCATGATTGCACTTAAACTGCAGCAGCTGTAGCATACTGTTATAAATAAACACACTATAGATCATCCATATACTCTTTATACGATATGTTTGTATCTATGATGACAGAAATATTAGTCACAGTAAAACACAAGCCATTATAACACAATACACTGTATGGTCTCGTCAAACATCGCCAAAACCCTTCTGACACTCTGTCAATATAACATCTCCAAAGTAGTCGCATATGTTTCTACCAAAATCTGAACAAAATAATACAAAATAAATATAATTAGATAGACCTATTTTTATATGCAGCCCTATCTCCCTGATAATCTCCTTGTTTACACGCTGTGAAGAGGTGATGCGTTCAGTTGCTCCCAGTTTTCCTGTTTTCCCGTACACCATGTATCACAGTTCTAAGGGAGGACTTTCCCCTCATGTCCACTCTGCACAGACCCTGGGTCATCGCAAACATGTGGCAAGATAACAAGACCCCCCTTTAACCAGTGTCATGGCTCCCTTCAGGATATTTAATAGCGGGGAAGAACTTGGACAATAAAGAATTCTTCCCTGACACAGGAAGCTCAAATGCCTGTACGGAGAGGTGACAATAAAAAGGCACATCCTTCAAAAAAACTGGCTGCTAATCTTAGACTGTAAGCAGATTGTGAATAGTACTGGAGTCATAAGGTCTAAAATGCAAAAGTTCAGTGCTCGCAAAACTGAAATTGAAAAGATAAACAAGACGGCCAAAAGAAGCTGAAAACATCAACATTTTTGAACTGAGGACCAATAATTCTTACACAACAATAAAAACAGCAGACCTGGGACTTCCTATGGCCAAGTCAACTTTTATTGTCGTTCATCCACATTCGTGATTTAATGCTAATGAAAAAAGTACATAATAACATAAAACATATGTTTTTTTATGAATTATCATGATATATAAACAGTGGAGTGGTGGTTAGTATTGTCGTTGCACAGCAAGGTCACCAGTCTTACCAAGTGCCTTTCTTTGTGGAGTTCTCTCTGGTAACGCCAGGTTCCATCCACAGTCCAAAGGTCAGGTTAAATGAGACTCTAAATTGACTGTAGGTGTGATTGTGACCATGTTTGTGGTTGTTTTTTCCTCTGTATGTTGGCCCTGTGATGCACTGGTGACCTGTCGAGGGTATATTCCACCTTTTGCCCAATGTCACCCATGGGATTGGCTCCTGTTTCCTCTACAACCCTCCAAGGATAAGTGGTATATACTGAATAAATAAACAGTGCGTTACAACTGCTAATGCCATGGTATAAAAGTAGTATAGTACGGCAATGACAAAGAAATAAAAGTAGTAGTAGCAATATGTATAGCCTAGCCTATATTATAGTAAACCTCATCACTTACAAATAGGGGACGAGCCCTGAAAAATGGAAATAACTTCAGTGCCTGTGTAGAATTTAGTTCTTTTTGAAGCAGCTTCCATTTTGGAAAGCTTGTGAAAAATTGCCTAAATCACGTTGTCTTTTGAGGCAAAATACACTCTTGACATTGTCAAAAAATTACGTAGGCCATTGTTTTAGGAAGGATATTAAGGACAATTAAATTTTTCAGATTAACATATTCCACAATTGCAAATTCCACCTTCACTGTAACCAGAGGAGGTCCTCCCATCATGTATTAACTGTCCTTTGATACAGGAAGCCAGCGCTGAGTGAGGAGGAGGAAGGTAATGACATTTGGGTAAAGAGAGGAAGGGGACATGTGTTTTCCATGGTTGCCTCCCTTGTACAAAAGTGTGAATTAGCAATACAAAGGATGTGATGGAGGAACGAGGATGCACAAAGACAATAAGATGGAGATGAAAAGCAGGCATTTTACGATTTCTATATTTGTTCATTCCCTTTCTCTCCTGGTCTGAATGCTCCCTTCTGACCTATAGAAGCAGAGAAAGCATTTTTTCCCTCACCGACATGACTCCTTTGCTGATTCTCTGGCCCAGAGCTGATATCAAATTTGGTTGCATAGCAGTTAATACACTCTTGGCTCTCAGACATGGCATTTTATCTGCTCCGGGGCAGACTTTTCACTTTCTCAGTGATACTCCTCATTTGTCTGCGTGTGTCTATCGTGAGACAGATAGAAATCTGCTGTGCAGAGTGCACAGCAGATTTGCTGGCAAGAGATATGTAGTAGTAGAAGGGTCACATGATGGTCAAAACCTCAGTTTCACTCGGTCTTGATACGAAATGTGCTAACTCACTTAATTCAAGATATGTTTTATCCATTGATGGAAACAAAAAATATTTCTAATCAAAGCCTGGTGGTCAGCGGAATCTTGAAACCAGAAGAAATGGGGCTTAATAAGAAAGTGACAGGTAATTTGATCAATATCTTTAAAAGTAATTTGGTGCAGCACTTCATATATCCCTCTGATGATTTTTTTTAAGAATGCTCCTTGCCTCCCATGATGTCTTTGTGCAGCTGGAAATGCTTCTAAGTCTGTGGTATAAATTTGAGCCTGAGAAGACGTCAGCATGTTTGTTTTGGTCCACTAAAGAAAAAGATAACTTGCATGCATTTTGTTTCCCGTGTCAGTTTTTCAGATCATAAAATCACAGAAAAAAAGGTCATTACATATGTGTAAGAGATTTATATATGTAAAAAAAAAAGAAATAGCTGAAATGTATTATTAAACTCTGAATAAATCTCTGTTTGCAACTCAAAACAGGCAGCATGCCACAAGAGTAAAAATGGATGCAGTTACTCATTTAGGCCCTCACCTTACCGTACTGCGACATTCCCTGCGCTTCTGTTTGCTCCGGGCTCCACAGCGTCGGGTGTACCTCTAATCATGCTAAGTGAGGACAGAGGCCAAATCGGGTGACGATAAAGGGCAAGTGTGGCGGAGGGGTAAGAATGAGAAGAAAGCATCTAACAAAGCTTTCGGCCTAATTTATGACGGGGGGCTGGTCCCAGCTCCTTGGGCTCAACACCTTGTGATCTTACCCTGGAGTAAATCAACCACTCAAAACCCTGACAGACCGAGAGCTGCCCAGGCTGCCTATCGTCTTCGCTACACTTTATAGTCCTGGCGTAAATCAGGGAGTGATGTACAAAGGGCTCCCTTGAGGCCATGGTCGTCGGAGACGCAGAGCGCTCTGTCTCGTATCAATGCGTGGTTTTTGTTTAATTTTTTTTTAACAAAAGTCACGCTGGCTGACACAGGAGTCAACAGATTAAAAATCCACTTTCTGTTGGACTCACTGAGATTATTGATGTCTAATAACCATCTGCTACTCTCCTCGCTGAGCTTACACCTATAAAAACAGATATTTGTATTGGAATAGTGGATTGTTTGTCCACAAAATCCTCTTGTTCTCACAGAATGTCAAGTTGTCTTTGAGTAATAAACAACCAGTGTTTTCATTAGGAAGAAATTGGAGATACAATACATCCGCTGATTGTATGAATTGTTGTTGTTTTTCATTACCTCAGAATAAGCCTTTCATATTTATATCAGGTCATCAGGTTTTAAATGCTATCTTGGAAGGGAGCAAGGGATATTCTGCTGCTTCACCAATAAATGTTGCTAAATGTTACACACTGTACCTTTAATTTGTCTGCCAAATAAACATTTACACAATGCAGTTCCGTTGTTATTGTGTGCATGATATTTGTTTTTGGACAACAACAAAAAAAAACTGATGACCTGCCTTTGTGATTCCCAAAACATGTATCACTGGGTTTTTATTTTTTTTATTTTATGCAACATGAATAATTAATACCATCTGTAATTGAACAATGCGAAAGTTTCCTAACTATAATAAAGAACATATTTCGTAGTGGATTTCTTAGAGGATATTAATAGTTAAATAGCAAATCCCTGTCATTAAACTTAATCTACCACACACAATGAAAGTGTAACGTTGACAAAAACAAGTAGTTTCCTGTTCCCAGAACATCCAGAGTATCTTAATATGCTGACAGGAAGAGAGAGTCTTGAACTTGGAGCGTGACATGACCTTTGTTTCTCACTCGCTGATCCTTTTGACCTTGGCTCTCTTGCCCCAACTTTGATTCCATGTTGATAAACAATAAATCATAATCTTTTTACCCATTTCCCTGAAGTTGGACACAGCAGAATTTTAAATAACAACTTCATCCCCCTCACGCCTGCTCATTATTATTTGTCCCACAATGCACCTCAGTATGATTACTTCAGCAGTGTACTACTTGGTTCCGCACATCATCACCACTTGAGTTTACTGCAAATCTGTTTTTTATGCCCAAGAAGCTAATTACCCGGTGGGCGACATCCCTGGTGTGCAGTGGTCTGCCTGTTAAAGTTCAGTGTGTTCAGCACACATTTCTGATGATGGTACATGTGTTTCTGATTAGACAGAGGGAACAAATACACAACAAGCAATGTAGCCATTCGAATATTCACTACTGCTGTATCCCATGTGGGCAAAATAGCATCAGACCTATCCGGCACCACATGGCAGCGGCACAGAGAAATGTGGAACAATTTGACAGACTGCTAGTTTTGAAAGGCATGAAAAATCACTGCCCACAGTCAAATCAGTCAGAGAAAATTTAGCGCTACACCACAAGTGATGGAAAGTGTCAGAATTAATTTACCGTGTGTCTTGATTCATGTGTGGTTTAAGAAAGACCCCAGTGTGCACTGTTACAATTTACAAAAAGAATGAAGACATCACAAATCAAATGTCTTCTGATCTACATTGACCGTCTGAGTGTGAGAGTGAATGGTTGTTTGTCTCCATGTGGCCCTGTGATGGACTGGCAAACTGCCCCGCCTTTCGCACTGTGTCAGCTGGGATTGGCACCAGCGCCCCCCGCGACCTTCATGTGCCGGATAAAGCAGTAGAAGATGAATGGATGAATTAAGACATCACGGAGAGAGGGAGGCGGGTGAGGTTCACTTTATGGTACTTTGTTGTGTTTGCAAATGTCTGTCAGGAGGTGGCTGAGTGAATTATGTATATACACACAAATGCAAATCCATTCACACGGAACGGGGGGAGTGTTTGGGGTCCATTTTAAACAATACAAATAGAAACAAAAGCTGATATTGCCTAGACAAAGTAGAGTCACAACAGCTTAAATCTGAAAGATTTCCTGATTGCCCAATGTTTACATTTACTAGATGATAATGTATCTTCTCTCCTATAAAAACCTCCCTATCGTTGCGCTGTCTTAAAGACTGCAGAGATCCTCTTCTTTTGTTTGGCAACTGGATATGTATGTTTTTATAATTTGTAAGACCGGGCCCCATGAAAAATGAGGTGTGGTATGTTTAATCACCAGTCTGGCTATTTCACTGTGTTTTCTGCGCTTGTGTCAGTTTGTGTTTCAGCCCAGGCTCTGAGTCAGGGCACGGCTGCCACTGTGTATCGCCAAAACAGTCCAGACACTATTGTTGTGGGGTTCAGCTATCGCAGGCTGGCGTCCTCGGAGCCACATCCAAAAAAAGGGCTGCATTTATCACTGCAGAGCAATGCACACCCCGAGTTAGGCCTCACACACTGAAACACCCACACCCACACATGCGTAAACATGCACGTAGACATACTGTGAACTGAGCTCACGTTGTGGTCCGGGCTGTTTCATGTGATCTCTCTTGTACCACACAAACCTTGCCCTGGTTTTTTCCCAGTGAGGTTTGCTCCAGCTGTGTTTGAGGTCTACTTAGTACACAGTTCTATGTGAACTCACGGCGCGGTGTCTTGACCCAGAAGAGGTCGACATACAGCATGTTAATATATGTGCCGTCCTGGTCAGAACCACTTCACATGCAGGTGGTTTCCTGTGCATTCGTGGGATCGCCGTAAAACTTTTTTTGTAGGGAGAGAGAGATTAAAACTCCTTTAACACTTTTGGACAGTTCCCCCTCCGAAACTAATTTCCATTAAGAGGTTTATTGGGGCACAGTAGTGTACAGTTGCTCTGTGGTTATGTGCGCACATAATCACACACCTGCCGCTGAGTGGAACCACACGCAGATGCATTAGACATCTACTGTAACATGGCAGCGGTCTGATGCACCCGGACGAGAGCCCGGCCCACCTGTGTAATTACTATCAGACACAGACATGAACTAATCGAGACAGAGGGAACACATGGGGCACATTAGCACATTAGCCAATATGACCACACACATGTAACGTACAAAATGGCCTGCACATATAGACATGATTATGCTTTACTCGCGTTGATTTAATAATCATTCTATGGCTTCAGAAAAAAAACACCTTGCTTTCTGTCTCCTCCCAGTTAAACCCTGAGGTGTTCACTTAACCCTAAAATAAAACCACCCACTGCAAAATGCACCTGCAGAAATATAGTGATTTCACACGGTGTGTGTTTGCGGTGCCAACTAGAAATACATGATACAGAATTTCACACTCACAATTACTGTGTGTCAAGTTGCCGTAGAGACAAGGTGAACAGATGCCTGTAATAAAATAATGTAGAAATAAAATTGTAACTATGCACTGCAGACATGTTTCAAAAAGATAATGAAAAAATCATCATCATTTTCTGACTGATTTTTTGAGGGGAAAAAATTAAACAAGAACAAAGATATTTAATTTTCAGCCAACAGTAAACTTAATTAAAAAAAATCACTTTCTTGAAATGATGGAACAATTAAACATCAAAATCACTGATTTCTTTTTCCCCCCATCAACTCATCTTTTAACTGACTGATTGTTCTCACTTAGAACACGAATATTTGTGCATGTGTCGAGGGAGGAGACACTCCGCCACCACCACCACAAAAAACAAACAAAAACAAAAACAACCTTGTTCAATTCAATTGAGAACTGAAATAAGACAGAAACAAAATGTCCTTTAGCAGTGGAACATTTGTGGCGTCTGTGCCACAAAAAATAAAACTTGTTCGGAAAAGCATCAAATTGTACTACATCTAAATGTTTGAGAGCAAAAATAGCCACATATAAGCCTCACATTTCCCACAGCACAAAACAAAAAAATCCTAAGACTGTTAAAAATGCAAGGATAAGGTACAAATTAAATTCCACAACACAATTCACAAGGACAGCATAGAGCATGTATTCTAACAGAGATGAACCAAAACAGTTCATCAGAGTGCAGAGTGGTAACACATCAAAAATGTCAGTAAAATCCTACGCCTAATAATAATTGATGATAAATATCACAATAAAAGGGGAAAACCCCTATTTCAATTTCATCCTTTCATCATTCATCAGATCCCAGGCAGCTAATTAACGGCGTACAGACTAAACCATCCTTAAAGGGAGGATGACAAACAAGCGATACACCATGATTTACAATACTCCTCCACCACACAGAGAAGATTGAGTAGAAAACATGTATCACACATGGAACTGTGTGCTGCAGAATCATCCGTAACCTCGCTTACCCCTCCATGCACATGTTGTGGAGCCACACAACTCTGCTTAAAGGCTCCCATCATGCTTTGCACATAATGTTCTCTCTTTAAATCTTGCGCCAGTTGTTATTCCACTGTCAGGATGCAAGGCTTGCAGAGCAGCGGCGTTAACATCACACCACGCTCTGCCCTCCTACACGCTATAAATCTGCAAACTCTACAAACATACAAAAGTAGCAGGATTCATTGCAAGAGCTCAGACTCACACACACACACACACACACGTAAAGTTAACATGGACAGTTTTGCCACCCACTAAATCCTGTGAGCTTGGTGTGGTCCATCAACACATTTTTACCTAAATTATGATGTGTAGAAAACGCACACCCCAAATCATGCACATTATCTCCTCCTGCTCTGTGATAAAAGTTGTCAAGTGTTGCTTGAACATACAGGAGGAGGAGGGTGATGATGGACGAGAGGTTTACATTCCTCTGTGCAGCTCAACCTGATAGTCACAACACTGTGTGAATGTGTTGGTTTGTTTCCCACCAAACATGATTTCTTCAGTAGCTTGATAGTTTATCTTACAAGTCTCTGGCTTCTATCTGTGGCCTCTTTATAACAATTGTCCAGATGATATCTGGCTATAAAAAAACCAGCGACCGCCCATGCGTAGCTCTGCACACTGAGTTTCTACTCTCCACTGTTTCTGACTGTGACACATTGTCTTTTTGGTTCAGTGCCTTTCAAATTCAAATACACGCCTGTGCCTCAGGAGAGGGTTCACTGACGGTGGCCCACATTTGCTAGTCAAGCAAATAAAAAAGACCTCTGTCTCCATCTTCCTTCACTTTCTGTTCCAAGGGTAATAGCAATACCCCCCCCCCCCCCTTTTATAAATGTTTTCCCATATAACACTGTTTGGAGAGATTGCCGGACCTTTGCTCCAGCACAGCAGTTGCACGGTGGATGGGGATATTTTAATCAAGACCTTCATTTATTATTGCAAGACACTAGAAATAAACTTCCCCTGAGATGCAAGTATTTGGCACTCTTCTGATTTGTAACATCCATGAGATTTACAAAAACTTGGAAGAAATATTACATCAGTGGTCAATGAGTTGATGTTATGTGGAGGAGTAGTGGTTTTGGGAGTCTGGTTTATTCAAAGTTTGGCTGAAGTGCATCCTGATTGCAACACCAATACTCCTGGATATTTCCTTTCTCTGTTTCTGACACTCTCATGTGATGGGTTTCCAAAACTGAGACCAACAAAATATATGACATGTCAAAATCTGGTCCAGTACATTTTCATCAGACAGTTCAGTTACTTTCTCCATGCTTTAGTCTTAAGTAATCAGTTCCATGTACAAATGTAAAATAATTTATCATAATAAGAATACATTGAGAAATATCTAACAAATTTGACCTCATAATACACCACCACATTTATATCATCTCAAGGAGTCCCTGAAGTGTAAAACTATTTTTAATTTAAGAAAAATTAAATATTACTCAAACATATTACAGACACACACACACACACACACACACACACACACACACAAAACACTTATTACTATCTTCAGCCAATGTCTTCTCAAAGATTGCAAACAAAAAATAATTATATTAAATTATATTATATTATATTATATTATATTATATTATATTATATTATATTATATTATATTATATTATGTTATGTTATATTATTTATATTATTTTCCATCACAGGGCCTATATTCATATTATATTATGAATGTTCTCATAATGCATTCATGGTTCTGTGGCACCATCTAGCGGTTGAAGGCAGCTACGGCTGTAAACCAGCAGAGGGCGCTGTCTAACAATCATTGAACCGTCAGCTCGATGGCTCTCCTCTCCTCTTTGGCACCGGAAACCAGGACCCCTGGTGACATAACAAACCGAGCCTGTGCTGTTGAATAACTGCACGTTTTGTAAGTAGTTTCTGTTATTGTCTCTTTGACAACAGACCTAATGTGTCCAGCGTCACATAGAACGCACAGTTAGAACATTGACCGTATTAATGTTCAACTCTCTTTAGTGGAACTGAAGTTGCTGGTTTGGTCGTTAAAGATGAACAGCTGATGATGTCCGGCTATCCGATTAGCTTAGCAGGCTAGCCTAGCCACGTAAACAATGGTCCGACGTGAAAGAGTTAAATGTCCCTTTGTGCCTTCCACGTGGACGTTATAGCCGTCTATTTAACCGCTTATTGTATGACATCAAAGGCAGGAACTCGGAAATAGTCGGACATCCTCTTCTTTGCTCACTCAATAATTTTTTCACACATAATAACTAGCTTAAAATCGTTAGCTATACATAAATATGACGTATACGTTAACTACGTAAAGTCAACTCACCGCTGTCATGACATCAATCCCATTGCATGACTTTGTTCAGTTTAGTTTATGATTATTACAATACGGAGCCAGTACAACGAAATGTGCAGCGTAAGCAACACAACAGGTGCAATATTCACAATGTACTTCAATACATGTGAAAAAAACAATTCAATGCTAGACAATGTTAATTAAATACACTCATCGGCTGCAAACAGAAATCTGTTTTTCTGCTTCAAGGTTTCAATGTGTTGTGCCATGAGCGTCCAGAGATTGTCCTCTGCATACCTTAGTTGAAACGAGGAATTATTTTAGGAATTACTTGATATTATTTCTTTCCAGACCATTCTCTGTAAACTGTGTAGATGGTTGTGTTTGGATTTCCCAGTAGATCAGTACTTACTAAAATGCTAAGAATTACCCCAATGTGACCCAACAATCATGAACCAGGGTTTAAAAATCACTTTTCGTCCCCATTCTGATTCTCGGTTTCTCATCTTTGTCATCTTCATCATCTTAAACTTGTGCTTAAATTTATTGGGTTACTGTCGTGATTGGATGTAAACCATTTTCATTAATAAGCAGTTGAACAGTTGCACATTATTAAGTGATTACTATTGAGTGTAGGGTAAGTTAACGTCTAAACTTTTGCTGGTTAAATGGCGATGCATGGCACTCTCTGATCCAGTCATTGTGTCTCTCATGGATAGGGGCTCAGAGTGGACAGTGGGTCTCTGCAGTGTCTAATAACATCTGAATGACCCCCTGACTGACAACTATGCCTGTAGAGGGTTCAGAGGACCAGATACCCTCCTCATTCTCCAGCCCAGCCAGTGCTGCCCTCACCCCAGGAGGGACAGAGGAGGATGGAGCTGCAGGAGGATCAGGAGGCTGCTCTTTTCCTGAAACCACTCAGGGCTCTGAGGCTGCTGCAGCCTATCCTGCCAACACTGGACCCGCAGAAAGCAACAGTGGTGAGCAATGCAACACTCTGCACTCACAGAGTAAATATTGTGAATCAGACATGCTTAAGATTTTATGTTTAACACATGTGTTGTCATCTGTGGTGTAGCTGGCAAGAAATCTGGGGCCTTGTTGCAGATCAACCGACAGCGTATCCAAGCAGCTAGTGCCAGCTCAGGAGCAGATGAACTTCAAGGCCTTGGTGTTGCTGTGTATGATCATGACATCCTTGAGCAAGGTGTCCTGCAGCAGGTGGATGAGGCAATACAGGAGGCCAGTGATGCTGCTGCTAAAGCTGAGGCTGCGAAGGAGTACCAGTCTGTGCTCGATGATGTCAGGTAAAAGACAATAAGTGTAGTAATAACAATACTCCTAATTTATAGATCATGCTACTCTTGGCAATGTCAAAATTATTTTTGCCTGGTGTTTTCAAAGTCCTCACCAACTAAATCTCATAAAATTTTCTTTCAACAATCTCTGTTTCAGATCCGTTACATTATCTCTGAAACAAGTTAACAAGATTATTGAACAGCTATCTCCCTACGCTGCTTCCAGCAAAGATATCAGTAGAAAGATTGAATCCGTCAAACGACAGAAAGAAAATAAGGTAAGATTCTATACATGATAACATTAACATTGTAATGTTACATAAGTTTTTTCTTCTTCTTCCTTTGGCTTGTCCCTTTAGGGGTTACCACAGCAGATCACCTGCCTTCGTAATGTTACATAAATGATATATTGATCATGACTGTAACTACGTTGATTGTATCTGTTTAATTCAGGAAAAACAGCTGAAGAAAGTTAGAGCCAAACAGAAGCGACTTCAGGCCATTCTTGGAGGAGAGGACACTCAAAGGGTTGAAGCTGAGCTTTTGGCTGAGGATGATGAAGAAGAGGAAGGTGAGCTGTTTTTATTTTTGACTTGTGATTTCATTTCAATTTATTGACAAAAAGATACTGTCAAAGCAGGAGCATGTTTAGCAGTGGAAAAATGATAATCTAAAGAAACAATGAAGACAGCAATAATATTAATTTGAGTTATAATGGCCAATAAGTGTAAACTGCAACATTTCTTGTTTACAGAATTGTCAGAAATCCAGAAATATTTATAACCATGGGGTTATAAATAACAATATAACAGTAATATATCAAAATTAATAATACCACTCATTTTGGGGTGGTTATAAAAAGAAGCACTTTGTGCTCTTGTGACTGATTGGAATATTTGGAAGTTTTCACATACAGTTTGCTCATTGGTGGCACTTATCAATCTCACTACCATCAAAATACAAGGTTGTTAAAAAATGGTACTGTCATTTTAAAAAGACTGTCTATCTGTGTGTTGTTTCAGAAGCTGGGCCGTCCACTCTGGGCAGCATGCTCATGCCAGCTCAGGAGACAGAATGGGAGGAGCTTATCCGGAAAGGTCACATGACTCCTTTTGGAACCCGAATCCCTCAGAAAGAGACAAAGAAGGAGCCTCGAAAAGTGATGCTTGTTGAGAATTCGGCCTTTGACCAGTACCTGAATGACCAGGCCAAGTTGGCTACAGAGAGGAAGAAAGTTCCTCCTTTAAAGAAGAAGAGGCCCTCGGGACTCAGTCCTGACAAGGGATCCGTGGTAAAAACCAAAAGATGTATTTCTTCTCCCAAGGATAAAAAATTAAAGAAGCGTATGCGGAAGCTCCAGATAACTGCTCTGAAGGCTCATCCCAAAGCTCGTGCTAAGGTTGAGCCTCAACTCTCTAAACCAAAGAGGAAGCTTCATACAGAGGGAGAGGAGACTGAAAGTGATGGGTCAGAGTATCTGCCCTCTGATGAAGTTGTAGATCCTGATGTAGAGGACAGAGAAGCCATGGAGGAGGGCTTTGGGGAGGAGGATGATGATGAAGACTATGATTTAAAACCGTACAAAAGAAAAACTGAAGGGAGAACGAAGAAGAAAGGCAAGAAAAAGCAGGACAGTGAGGAAGAATACTGCCCCGAGAGTTCAGATGAAGAAGAGGGTCCGAAAGGTAAACAGATGAGAGGCAAAGACGATGGAGATGTGGAATACTACAGACAGCGAATAAGGTATGACCCTGCTCTTGCTGCTTATTAGCCCCCACTTAAACAAAAATTAAGCCAAATAAAATGTTTGTTGACTTTATTCCCAATTTGTGCAGTGCAGGTTTTTACTTGGAATAGTGGTCGAATGCAAAGATGGAAAAAGTTTTCATCTGTAAGTCTTCTAAAGAGAATGTCTGTAAATTATGAACACTAGATTGTACCTTTTAACTTTGCGTCTCATTTGTAATAGCGGCAGTGCAAATGTGCTATTGTTATTTCCAGTTTGCTTAGAGAGACAAGCAGTTGTATCCTGCTGGCTCCATAGTGCAGAAGGCGAGTTAATCCCAGATGAGATTGGCAGCTGTTTCTTGACTAAGCAAATTCACTCCCCGCTCTTCTTCTCTCTCTGCTCTCACACTGGCCTAATTATCCTCCTGCACATGGTTTTATACACTCACCCACTCTAATGCTCAAATTAATGGAAGAGCTGCCCTAATGAGATTTCATATTTATAGCTGCCAAATAAATTGTGTTGGCATGTGTCCTTTTTCTGCACTACATTGATTGAATGTCAATTCAACAGCATAGACATGGCATGGATGGTAAGGCAAGCTTACATGAGGAATGATATTATTAGAGCTGGTGGTATTTGTAGTTGGGTGGTGGGGTGGAGTGGGGGCAGAAAAGTGTAATTAACTGAACCAATGCTTAGTCTTGACTTAATTAGAGAGTGTGGTCTCCTAGGCCCAGCTAAAGGACCAGTTTTCGTGGCATGGTGACAGGACCAGGCCCAAATGAAGATGGATTCTTATCCTCTGCACCTCACACCTTTCTGGGGAACTCGCACTACTAATTGTCTGTATCAATCTTCATTTGCTGCATGACGACTGTGCCTCTAACTGCCCTCTCTCCTGCACTATTAAAGTGTTCTCCTTTACATTTCCCTTTTAGTTGTAGACGTTCCACCGCTCAACGGAGAAAAAAAAAAAACTTAAAAGACTTGCTGTCCGTACACCTATGTAGACAACTTAAAATGTATCACTGAGGGCTGTAGGTTCAAATATATTACCTACCCTGTTAAGATTTGTAGGTAACCAAACCTAACATGAATAGGATTGCAAGGTGCTGTAAACCACAAATAGGTCAAAAATGTCACAAGAAAACCAAACTGAAACAGTTGTATTTTTACTCTTTGTCTAAAAAATTTGTCGGCCTGTGTTTTACCAATGTTGAGATCTTCGCAGTAAAATAAAAAATAAAAAAAATCGTTTTATAAGATAGATGTGCTGTAACTACAATATATGTATTCATTGTGTTAATAGGAGATGGAAGCGACAACGCCTTCAAGAAAGGGAGGAGAAGAGGGAAAGAGGTGAGGAGCTCACGGATGACAGTGATGCAGAGTTTGATGAAGGCTTCAAAGTGCCCGGATTCCTGTGGAAAAAACTTTACAAGTAAGTTTGAATCAAGGATTTAGAGATATCTTACAGTCAGTCAGAAATATTCTTGAATGGATGGCATTTTAAGAAGTGATTTGTGACCAAGAGATGTAAATATAACTATTGTGTAATTGATGTAACTGTGTACTTGTTCTGGTATATTACTCTTCATTACTACGTTACTCCCTTCACTCTTACAGCCATGCATGATTAAATGACACTAATTAAATAAACCTTGTTTGAGCAAGACACTATAAACCTCATCTATTAACTTTTTGTAATAGGTCACCAGTGGTCAGTGGTAAAACTAATTTTGTCTGTTTTAAAACTTTTTTAATAATAACTCTGGGATCACTTTTAGTATAGCTGAGTTGTTAAAGGAGAACCCAGATTCTAATTTTAATTAAACAGCAATTAAACTCACCTTATTTATTATAACAATAATAATAATAATCTAATACTGGGTTAAATGCTGTACGAAATTAGCTTTTTGCTTCCAAGCCAATTTTTTAGATTATTGCAGCATTTGGTAGGTATTGTGAAGTTTGCTCACACTTGTGAAAACTCCAGCAGAATGCTGATCCAGATTTAAGTTTAAATTTGGTCTTTTCAGGCCACCAAGTCAATTGTTTACTCCTTCTTGTCCATGGTTTCCGTTATTGGCATGTGAAGTTAGTGCATACATGTACATCACATTGTCAGGTACCAGCAGACAGGTGTGCGGTGGCTGTGGGAACTTCACTGTCAGCAGGCAGGTGGCATCCTGGGAGATGAGATGGGATTGGGTAAAACCATCCAGGTCATCAGCTTTCTGGCTGGACTGAGCTACAGCAAACTGAGGACCAGAGGATCCAACTACAGGTACACAACACACACACAAACAAACTGTGGCCAGAGACTGTGTGTCTGTATGGTATGAATATTTGATTAGGTGGATATTTGCTTGAGAGTGTTCGTCTGAATTATTAAACATGTTTCAATTATCAGACTCTTCACTTTCTTACTGCAGGCATCACAGGAAACACTGACACTCTGTATGTGTGTGCATATGTGTGCGAGAAAGAGTGTGTTTGAGTAGAGTCAGTGTCCTCGTGAACACTTAGAGTGAATTTTGGACTCATAAAGTGGAAGTGGAGCAGGTGTGGGGCAACAAATCAACCATGGAAAACATGAGGAAGTAATTTGTTTTTTTACCCCACAAACGACACACATGCACTTAGGAGGTGGAGCTTCGCCGATGGTCAATACTCTGTCTGCTATAGACGCCCACAAATTGATTGCTTGCAAACTCAATTATGGTCCAGTATCAATAGCTTCCACCAGGCAGAGGTTCATACCAGCCCATTAGTGTCTCTTTGTGTTTGTTTGTGTGTGTGTTTGTGTTTGTTTGACAGAGCTCTTGTAAATCGTCACAGAGGAGCTGAGCATGTGGTCATGCACCTCCTTTGAGTCATTTGTTTGGTTCAGAGAATGAGTGGTGCAGCAGAAATAGACTTTGTGTTTGGAAAGTTGGCTTCTGCTGTTTCATAATTTTACAAAATGCATTACATATAAATTATTAAAAGCATTTATTTTTTACACTTTTCCATGCAGTACAACCGATTTATTCTTGTTTACTCATCCTTAATTTTGGGAATAAAGTCTCAACTGTGTGTTTGTTTTCAGGTACGTTGGTCTTGGACCTACAGTCATTGTGTGCCCAGCTACAGTCATGCACCAGTGGGTGAAGGAGTTTCACACCTGGTGGCCACCTTTCAGAGTAGCTGTTCTACATGAAACTGGCTCCTTCACCAGCAATAAGGTAGATGCATGTTTGTATGTTGGATTTTATAATTCATAATTCATTTTTTTTCCCTCTGGGGGGCACTAGAGATCTGTGTATATAGCATTACCCTCTAACCTTCTCACATCTCTGCTCAGAATACATTGACAGAGATGCTCTACATGAAAACTCTTAAAAGCACAACATTTGAGACAAGGCAAAGAAATACACTGATGGTCTGCCTGTGTTCGTTTTTGTTCTGCCCGCAGGAAAAGCTCATTCCAGAGATAGCATCATGTCACGGAATCCTAATTACCTCATATTCAGCTGTGAGAAATATGCAAGACACCTTACAGCGATACGACTGGCACTACATTATACTGGATGAGGGCCATAAAATCAGGAATCCAAATGCTGGAGTTACCACTGCTTGCAAACAGGTACTTTTAACACGCATGTGGTTTAATCACAGCACCTGAAGGGTTCAGTCAGTAATGGCAAAGAAAAAAAGCCGTTTACTGCCTTTCATTCTGATACTGTAAAATAAATAAACTTCCCTCTTTCTCTCCAGTTTCGCACTCCCCACAGGTTCATCCTGTCGGGCTCTCCCATGCAGAACAATTTAAAGGAGCTGTGGTCTCTGTTTGACTTTGTCTTCCCCGGCAAACTGGGGACATTACCTGTGTTCATGGAGCAGTTTTCTGTGCCAATCACCATGGGAGGATACAGCAACGCTTCACCTGTGCAGGTACTGGACACTTTTCAACTATGGAGGTGATGAGGAACAATAAGAAGCTTAACTTCACATTAAGGGGACAGTTACATTTCTTGGCTGTATGTGTAAATAGGGACATCAGGGACAAAAACAAGTTTCAACCACCTACATAAAGTGTATATCTTAGTAATGTTTGTTGCATTTGGATTTACCTAAGAGGCACAAACTTACCAAGCCAGGCAGCAATAGTTTAGCAGCTCCTGTGTCCCAACATTCATTTTCTCTATATGGACTAATTTGCAGTAGAGTAAGCACTTACAAACTCCTTCCAGCAGGAAAAGGCTGTGTATCAGTGTGATAAAAGGCAGAGCTATTCTTAAGATATTGTAAACTTAAGCAGGAGTGGATTTTATTTGGCAAACCTTTTGTTTAGTGGCTGAAAGTGTTTCTTATTTGGTCCCTGATGGCAGCCATGTTATCAGTGAGAGTAGGTGGGTTCATGAAAATGCCAGTGTGCTCGGCGAAGTCAGCGTTAATTTTATGTCAATACCTCACACAACCTCATTTCAAAAAACCTGTGCTGTCACTTTTACATTTTTATTAGATAATGGCTAAGGAGAACTTGGGTGTAATGACCTACATAATAAGTACCTAAGATACCTAATAAGTAGGATGTGCATATCTCGATCTAATATTGAAGCTTAAAAGAAAGAAAGAAGTCAGAGTAAAAAATAGGCCAAAAAACCAACATGATTTATTTCCACTGCGGTCCATAGTGAATAATAGAAAGGCTAGAAATAAGATGCATACAACATAGCATCTTCATTTAATATAGAAACTAAAATACTAACCGTAGCACAGGGAGGGGGCAATGGGAGGCTAAAGTGTCACTTGATGACACTATTCATACAAATGCATGTACACACAATTTTTGAGAGCTAGATGGAAGCAGGTCAGAAGAAGAGAGAGGAACAACAGAGCTATTAAGTGCAGTGCAGGATAATGTAGGTCCATGCAAAGGAACTTCAGTGGATCCCTAGTGTGTGTGAGAGAGGGAGAGGCTAAAATGGAGAGCCAGTGAGCTAAATTGTAGCCCTTTGTCATTAGTGTTCAATCGTTAATAACCCACTGACTGTATGGATTTAATTATTTAAGCCGGCTATTGATGCTTCTTCCGCTGTCGATAATAAAAACCTTTACTAATTATTAATGTTATTAAATGGTCAGAGAGGGCTAAGCTCTGCTGCCTTATTCTCCTCTTGAAATTGTCAGGGCAGCAAACAGGCCCTCGGCTGATGTTCCTGTGTATGCACGAGCAGATGTGTGTGAAAATGTGTGTGTTTTTGGGTGGGGCTTGGTGAGCATGTGGATGGGGGATCAATTAAAGAAGCGTGCATTTGCACCCCCATGTGAATCCACTCAGCAGCTTGTGCAGGGATGTACCTGGATCATCTGTTAACCTCCTCTCCTTTTCCACACTAACCTCCACTGAGCCCTAAATCCCACCATGATATAGTCCCCTCCAGCTTTGCTGAGGCTGTCTTTGATCTCTCTGTGGACCCCCATTGGGTTAATGTTTAAAGGCTAACTGGACTTTAGCACTGACTCTGGATAAGGTGTAGCAGGTCATTTATAGTGGGGCTCCTAGCATGGGGTGGGGTTGAGTGTTTCGAAGACTTGCCTTCTGTTTCCTACGGAGCCAGCCAGTAGCAGTGATGAAAGAGGAGGGCTCTGTCTCTAGAGACCGACAGCACTCCGATCAATGTTTAATGGCTCTTTCTGCTGAGAGGGACAGTCTTAAGGGATGTGATGATAGAAGGCAGAAGAGGGACTAAACGACAACTCTGCCTCAAGAAACATGCTCGCTGACAGGTGTGAGAGCTTCTTGTGAATCCTGCCTTTGTTTCAAAGCGGTTGCTGTGCGCTAAAACTGCTGTTGATTTTTCCAGGTCCAGACAGCGTTTAAGTGTGCATGTGTGCTGAGGGACACCATAAATCCTTACCTGCTCAGAAGGATGAAGGCAGACGTCAAGGCCAATCTCTCCTTACCTGACAAAAATGAACAGGTATTCATCACACTCTGAAGACATTTGACCCTGTTCTAAGTGTTGTACAGCCTCTCACGCCGGGATCTCTTGACTGGGGAGGTGTTTATCTGATTGGATGTGACTTTATGTGCCATGTCTAAGGAGTATTTGATGAATGTGCGTGGCCCCTGTCAGGTGAAGCCAGCTAATAAAGTCCTAGTAAAGTAAAAGGAGCAGGTATTCATTAAGGTGGCTGGTCTCTGGTCTATCCTCGTGGCTGACGCTGGTTGACTCCTCAGTCCACTTCAGCTCATTAAGTTAGTCCCTGAGGAGAGCAGTGGCCCCAAAAACACAAAGCTTCCCTCTAATTTCTCCTCTTCACGCTGCACTTCATCAAGGGGCTTTAAAACGGATGCTCACTTCTCATTACACACTCGCACGTTTACACTTCCCTGTGTTTGTGTGTGTGTGTAGGTCTTGTTTTGCAGATTAACAGAAGATCAGCGGCAGGTGTATCAGGGCTTCTTGGATTCCAAAGAGGTCTACCAGATACTAAATGGAGACATGCAGGTAAGCCTTCATAGTTAAAGCATATTCATTTATACTTCATCATCTGTGTGTTGAGGCAAAACTCCTTATTCATTTTTACTTCCCTGACTGTTGATATTTGTGTATATGTGTGTGCACTCTTGTATACAGGAAGATGATCATTGGCATTTACATTTCTTTGCCATGTTAATTTTGTTTAACTACTAACTGTGTGACTGTGTGAGTATTCTTTAAGCCGCTCTCTTTAAGAGGGTTGTGCAGTTTGTCTTCTCACATTAGCCAGACCCTGGAGAGAGACTTGACCATTTATCACCACTGACCAAATGGATGTGGTTTGAGAGCTAGGAGTCACCACACCACAACACAACACAACACACACACACCCCTACAAACATATTCAGTGGTCACTCTCAGTCCATTAACCACCATTACTAATGCAGTGACCATTGGGCCTTCATCTAGGAACACAGCCTTTATTGTCCGTAAATAAATTATGTAACTCCTTCCTGTACGCTAAAGTAAATGAGTTTATTTGTTTAAAGGTGTAATGCTATAAAATGTCACTAAAACCTATCAACTTTTCACACCAGTTTTGTGTCCATGAAAGTACTAACCTTGCCTCCTTTTTCTCATACTCTTTTGGTGCCGTTTAGGTATTTTCAGGTTTGATAGCACTCCGTAAGATCTGTAACCACCCCGACCTTTTCTCGGGCGGCCCCAAGATACTGAAGGGAATCCCAGAGGACCAGCTGACTGAGGAGGAACATTTTGGGTTTTGGAAACGCTCAGGGAAACTTATAGTGGTGGAGTCACTGCTGCGTCTCTGGTTCAAACAGAACCACAGAGTCCTGCTCTTCACTCAGTCAAGACAGGTCAGGAAACATTGCTCTGATTCACTGTAATATGCACATACTGTGTATTTGTGTGTATTTTTTGGCTTACTACAGTCCATGTGCTTGTAAACCATGTGTGTGTTGGTGAGAGAGTGAGTGGGAGAGAGAGGCCCCAGCTGTTGCAGTCAATACCAATGAGATTATACCTCAGAGGAAACCTGAGACCCTCCCTGTCGGTATCTCTGTCCATGTAATATTAATCTGCTCTAATCCTTTTAGCGATAATCCAAACCTCAGCCCGTCTTTCCTCCTCTCTGTCTTTCATTTGCTCACTGTCTGTTTATTGTCTCCCGTCTTTTCCAGATGTTGCACATCTTCGAGGTGTTTGTGAGGGAGAATAACTACACATACCTGAAAATGGACGGCACTACCACGATAGCTTCCCGACAGCCGCTCATAGCTCGCTACAACGAGGTAAGGATTAGTCATCCCTAATGGCTCTGAGTGTTTCCCATGAAAATCCTATCCTGAGGGACGAAAATGCTTCATGAAACCCTCCTTACCCTGAGGTGGAAACACTTATTGATGACAATCTGTTGTTCAAACAGAAAGATCCTTTATTGTCACAGTATTTAAATGCACATATGTTGTAACATTGCAAAACAATTTGAATCAGGGGAATTATTGTGTAATTCAAAATCAAATTTTACGATGTATAATATAAACTTGATTTTGTTTTACCTGTGGGCTGGCTCAAGTAACCAAAAATGTATTTTATTATATTTTATTTTATTTTATTCACCTTATATCTGTGGTTATGTGATCCTAAAGTGTTCAAATAAAATTGATTATAAAAGTGTGGACAGTTATTATTCATTAACAACTGACTTTTGTTCCCTTTGCCTTTTATTTCCTTCAGGATAAATCCATATTTATTTTCTTGTTGACCACAAAAGTTGGAGGTCTGGGAGTCAATCTGACAGGAGCCAACCGAGTCATCCTCTATGACCCAGACTGGAACCCCAGCACTGACACACAGGTCAGACATGCATACACACTCAAAATAATTAAAATAAAACATTTATGTGAGCATGGTGTTATTTGTAAGATTGCATTTCCCATTTTATTCAGTGGGTTTTAAGGTTTTATGTTTAAATTAATTGTGTTGTTTGCAGGCAAGAGAGAGAGCGTGGAGAATTGGTCAGACACAGCAAGTGACGATTTACAGACTGCTGACTGCAGGGACCATTGAGGAGAAAATCTACCACAGGTCGGCGAACGGTTGTTTTCATGTTTGGATTTGCTTCCGTACATGTGTTACACATTTAATCACAGAACTTAATAGGAAAGGAGAGATTTAAATAAATCCTTTGCTTGCTTTTGTGCTTTCTCCCACCCATTCTTCCAAGTTTATTTGCCTTTCCATTGACTTAACACATTCATGAATATTGGTAACCATGTTCATTGAGATGACTAATTGCTCACATCACTGTTGTACTTGCACTATCCCAGTTCTCAGTAATTGAAAAGCTTTCCTGCATCATTAAATGGCCAATCTAGGACTTCTAAACCATCGCTCTGTTTGGTTTGTGTCTGCAAAGTGCTTTCAGAAAGCAAGTTGGAGGAACTGCAGGGATTCTATTTTGATACCTACAGTTGTGCGGTTAACTAATTTTCTCATCCATCAGCTAAACTACTCTGTGGTGGCACAAGGATTAAAGTTGCCTGCTGAGGTAAAATGCCAAATTATACACAAGCATCTAATTCTGTATTTTATATCTTGTATTTCAGGCAAATCTTCAAACAGTTTCTGACCAATCGTGTGCTGAAGGACCCCAAACAAAGACGGTTCTTTAAATCAAACGACATCTATGAACTCTTCACCCTGACTGACCCCGATGGATCTCAGGGAACAGAGACCAGCGCCATATTTGCAGGTTTGTACAGACAAATAGCCACAACATTAATACCTGTTTGTTTGTATTTATCTCTCTTAGGTGTATATATTTCCCACAGAAATAACAATAACAATTTACCATTCTTTTATCATAAACAGGTACAGGTTCTGATGTCAAGGCACCTAAGAAAACAGAGAGACCAAAGCCATCACACACATTAAACCATGGCAGCCATGCACATAAACACTCCTCAGCTACCTGGAATGAAAGTGGTGCAGACAGCAGACACTCCTCAGCTAACATGACTGCACTAAGGGATGGAAATCCCTCTCTGTGCAGTACAAGCTCTCAGGGTAAACTGAATGTCCCGGCAGGGAGTCAAAGCACCAACCAGAATGCTGTGGATGTAAACCCAGATATCTCAACAAATATGCAGCGCACAGGACAAAATAATAGAGAGTGGGGTGCAGCCAAAGCAGCCGTCAAGAACTCAAACTCTACCAGAGACTCTGCTTTGACTAGTCCGCAGAAACACAGGGAGAAGAGGAAGCACTGTGACTCAGCCAACAAACACAAACACAAGCATAAGAAACACAAACGATCTCATGACGCTCGGTTTGAAGGCCAACGCATCTCTCACTTGGTGAAGAAAAAAACCTTCAATAAAGCGGAGAATGAAGACAATGGCACAGGAGACGAGAAGAAATCGGACGATTATGTCTTGGCGAAGCTCTTCAAGAAATCTGGTGAGATTTTGTTTGTGCACCAGCCCCATCTGTTAAAGCACATATTTTTCAGTCTTGGAAAACAATGAGACAATATTGTTGTTGTTTTTTCTTCAGGGATCCACAGTGTAATGCAGCATGACTCCATCATCGAGTCCTCTAACCCTGACTACGTTCTTGTGGAGGCAGAAGCCAACAGGGTGGCCAAAGATGCCCTGAAAGCTCTTAAGGTTTCTCGCCAGCGATGTAGACAGTCCTTCAGTAGACCGCATCCTCCACCTGCAAGGTACACAGTCATTCCTGTACTGGCATTGTTGTGAGCTCTACTGTTCTCAGTGGAAAGAATAAATACCCCTCTCAATTGTTTTCGATTGTTTAGAAAACGGTTTGGTCAAAAGAAGAATTCAATTCTGGCTGCACCCTCTGTGCAGTCTGCCACTCTGCCCACTAAATGCAAGGTAACAGTATTCTTATTAATAAAATATGTTCTGTATATCGTACGCATTTGTATCGTGATGATGAATCAATCTGTTTCTCCCCTCAGGATGCTGCTGTCGTAATAAAATCGGTGTCAAAGAAGCCTGGTTCAGGAGCTCTCTTCAGTGGGGAGTGCACAGAGAGCGGCTCAAACTCCACCCCACTCTCCTCCTCCTCCCTGCTGGCCAAGATTAGAGCCCGCAATCACCTCAGTATGCCCTCGGGCCAAAGAGAAGAAGAGGAAGACGAGGATGTCTCCGGCGCTCCGGGAAGGAGCTCCCCTCCAGCTCCGCCCACCCAGCATGACGAGCTGCTGGTCGATCTGCGCAACTTTGTAGCCTTCCAGGCGAATGTGGACGGACAGGCCACGACTCAGGAGGTGCTGGGGTATTTCCAACCACGACTCACCAAGGAACAGGCTCCTGTCTTCAGAGAGCTGCTCAGGAGCATCTGTGACTTCCATAGGACTTCAGGTCAGGAGGGAATGTGGAGGTTGAAGGAGCACTTCCACTGAGTGAAACACAGAAGGAAGTGGAGCAAAAGACTCGACTGTGACTCATATGTACACATGAGCCAGTCGTGTTCAAGCTAACGATATCTTTGTCAGCGTATGTCAAATGAAGAGCTGTATAAAAATGCAAAAAATGAGCCACACGAGGATCAAATGGATACTTTGTATGTTGAAGATTGTTATTGATGAAGCCAGTTTACTGTACAATGAACTGTCAGGTTAAGCTGATAAAGTCATTAGTTAATGATCTATTTACTGACAAATTAAGGGGAAACCAGTTGCAATGACTAATTTATTTCACCTTGATTTGAGTTTCTGTTAAATGTACTTGTTCATACTTGAATTATCTTCTTTTTTATTATTATTTGTCTCCAAGTAAAATCTAACCTGTAGTTCTGATTCACTCCATCATACGTTTACTTTCCAAAAATGTCAACTCATTACGAAATCACATGCCATAGTGTAAATATGACCGAATCACCTCAGGGTTGGTGGATTTTTATCATGACTGACTTTTCTTTAACTGTAAACCCTAAAGTATTTGTTAATTCACTATTGTTTTGGAGGGAGTTAATGCCAGGAGCATATTTTATAAATATATGAAAACAAAATGAAATTCACTGAGGTGGCCTGCATATGTTATATGCAATAAATCTTCAAAGCTGCCAGTATGTTCCTGTTTTCTTTGAATTACAGATTAGGAATAGAGTCAAATATGTAGTTGTTAAAGGAGAAGTAAATGATGAATTGTGTGTGTAAATGTCAGTATTTACTGGTAACGGTGCAGGGAACAATAGATATTGACGTTTAATTTAATTTCTTATATTAAAAGATGATGCTAACTCGGAGAGATCATTTCACAATTTTATTTGAGTGTGGAGGAAAAAAAGATAACTGTTGTAATCATGTTGCAGTGGGACCTAAAACCTTAAAAAAGTTGTATAATTGTAACCAGTGGAGATGAGACGGTGTTATTTCATTTATTCATTTCAGTAATCATCAGAGGGAGGAGAGGAAAGGCGCTGACAGGAGACACACACACACACACGCACTTCAGGCCTGCACTCTTGTCAGAGTTGTCTAGACCAGATATTGGGATAAAGTTATCAACCGTTATTTGATTTCAATTTTCTCCACGCACCTCACCGAGGTCATAATAACAACTTTATTTTCAGTGGTGCATAAATTAATTACGCGCATTTAATAACTAAAATATCATTATATTCCCCCTTTAATAACATAAACGCTGCACGCCAGGGAAACCCTTAATAGCGCGGGGCCCTGTAACTGGCCATTATCCGCCTGTAATGATATTACAGAACCAATTACGCGCCATTAGAAGGGATTTTCTGCACTTTATGTGGTTTAGTTCAATCCCGCACTCCTCTTCTAAATTTCAGCTGCTTCTCGAAGCCTCATTTTGCCTCCACCTCAGAGACGCATGGCGTCTGCGCTCTTTCGTCCCAGATGCGCTTTAAAACTAATTGAAAGGGTCCCGCAGCACATCATTTATCTGAGGAAGCGTAATAAATCGCAGGACCCCTTGCTGTGAACAAAATCAAAAATTTGGCCTTGTGAGTGTTCAACATGCGCAACCCCTTGTAAAGTGGACCCCCTAACACACCCTGACGAGCAATTAACCCACCCGACAGTCAATCTAAAACCCAAAAGCAGTCATCCTCCTTTTTTTAATATATGAAAGAACCAAATAAAAAAGTGCAGCGAGTATGTGTGCGCGTGTTTATGGTTAGGGAATATGCCTGACTCTGGAATAACAATCACTTGTGATGAATTTTTTTGGCACCGGAGCAGAAGCTGCCGTTTGCCACCCTGGTGTATATCTCTCCCTCATATCCCACTCTTTTTTTTCCTTTCCTCTTTTTGTCCTCTTTTTCTTTCTGTTTTATTCTCTCTCTCTCTCTCTCTCTCCCACACACACACGCGCGCGCGCGCACACCGGGAGTTGGGGGGATGACAGAGACAAAGCCATGATAATCCGATTAGGACCAATTAGACGTGAGATTCTGCGACACTAGCTGAAAGCCTTAACACTCTGTAGACAGTTACACAGTTATAGAGACATCTGGACACTCCCAGAGATGTGTGTGTGTGTGTGTGTGTGTGTGTGTGAGAGAGAGAGAGAGAGAGAGAGAGATGTGGACACTCCCAGACAGTGTCAGAGAGTCAGTGGAAGTGCAGAAGCCACTTCTCTCCTCACTCACATCATCAGCTTCTCATCAGCAGGTACATGCGCGCGCGCTCTCCTCCTCCTCCCCCTCCTCATCCCCATCTCTGAATCTCTGAGTCCCGCTCTGCTGCTGCGCTGCTTCTTCTTCTTCTTCTTCCTCTTCTTCTTGGGACGCTTTCCTCTCTGATCAGACGTGTTTTTCACCTGCAGCAGAGACAGATCTGCTGAGGCTTTGCCCTGAAACTTTTTGTGTCTCTTCTTCCAGGTTCAGTTTTTGTCGGCAGCAGCAGCTCAGACTCAGACTCACAGACGCGTCAGGATGTTCTACTTCCACTGTCCGCCTCAGCTGGACGGAGAGTGCTGTCGCTCCAACACATGTAAGTTTACACTCGTATCTTTCTTTTCCTAATGTCTTTTTGTTTGATTTCCTTTTAAGTGTCTTTCTTTTTTAAGTGCGTAAAGTTGTGTGTTTTGGCCGCATGTGCGCGCACAAAGTGTGTGTTGCCGACAATAGGCCCGAGCGTTTTTTTCCCCCGCTTTTGTTTCATATTATCTTTAATTATAATGTTAAAGTATTAAGTCAATAAATAAAGTTTATATTATATTTATAAAAGTACTAATAAAAACCAAACCAGTGAGTAATAAACGACCTTTCCCACAAATGTGATACTTAGTGATCGCATCTCTGGGAACATTTTCCCCTAACCTCACAATTTAAGTGTATATTTAAAGGGTTAAAGGGTGTGATTTCCCCTCTGCTGTGTCAATCTGCCGCCTGCTCCGCTGAAAGGCGCTGGTGGTTTGGCCCCAGGGCAGAGGAGGGCGTTTTGTCCCGGGCACAGATGTTGGGTGTCATGGCTCTTAGTCCGTCATGGTTCCCTTCTGACGCCCAACATCAGTGTTTCATACAACTAATGGACAAAAAAAAAGAAAAGAAAAGAGATGTGCCAGAGGAAAATATAAATCACAATGACCAATATTTGACCCATATGTTGTTGTTGTTTTGGTTTTTTTTAATTATATGTTTACAAATGTAAGTATGACTTAAATATAAACACATGATCATGAACATTTTATTCAGACCATTTTCTTTCTGATAAACTTCTTTATTTCAGTGAATTCAAGCGGCTTTGGCAACCACGCCCCGGCTGATTTTGATGATGGATTTCTACGCAGAAAGCAGCGCAGAAACAGAACAACGTTTACTTTGCAACAGGTAAAACAATATTATATAAGACAAAAAAAAACATATGTACAGAAATAAGAAAAGCTCTTAAACTTCAATCAGAGCAAAGAATTTATTTAACTGCAATGAAAACAAATAATTAAGTTTATAAATTGAAGGACTTCAGGGCCTTATTTTTCAAGAGGCTGAAAGAAAATAACACTGTTCACACACTTTTAGTTTCTTTGAAAAAAAACCAAAGTATTTGTTTAATATTTTGAAGATAATGTGTGGGCATACATTTATGTGTGTGTGCGTGTGTGTGTGTGCGGTGATTTGGATGTGATGAAGGCCAAATATTAACATTCAATATGGCTCTTTCATTTTCAACTTTCTCTTTTAAGAAAGAAAGAAAGAAAGAAAGAAAGAAAGAAAACTTATAGATAATTTTTTTAAATGTCTTTTTCTTGTGTGTGTTCACAGTTGGAGGCTTTGGAGGCTGTCTTCGCTCAGACTCACTACCCGGACGTGTTCACGCGAGAGGAACTGGCCATGAAGATCAACCTGACCGAGGCCCGCGTGCAGGTATGGTCTGCAGCCACACACACACACACACACACTCGTGTGTCCTGGGCACGTTTGACCATGCGAGAGAGGGTAAATTAAGCCACTCTGTCATTCCTGCGATGCACTTTAATAACATCAACATAATGGTGAATATTAGATTAGCCTGATTAATCGGTCATTCATAATTAACCAGCGATAATGGTCCTCGCTAATTTGTCCACGTCTCAAAGGTAAGGGATACATCATCCGGTGCAGATCGAGCCACCTTTTTCACGACAGGAAACCACCATCATCAGCCTTTAACTCTCTCTGACTCTGACACACACACACACACACACACACACACACACTAAAGTAATAATGAAATAATAAAAAATAAAGAATTTTCCAATTTATATTCCGCTCCTGCCCTGGCGCACATGTGCGGTTACAAACTTGGCCAGATGTAATTAAGTTATGTGTCCTGTATGTAATTTCCTGCATTCCAGATTTGCTTTTGGGTTTTTGTTGTGCGCGCAGATCTAATTGTGGGAATATAATAGTTTGCCTTTTGTTCCCCAGGGTCATCTTACTATCGCTTAAACCCAATGGCGGCCCTGATAATGGAATCCGGCGCTGTAAATTAGGGATTGTAAACAAATTATTCCCCTCCTAATCCGATTACCGCATTCCTATTATTAAATCTGAACATGAATCCGCGGCACTATGCAGGGGATATTAAACTTACATTATTATCAGAAAATAAATTTCCTTTCTGTTGTAGTGTTGTTGCCCCCCCTTTTTGTAAAGTGTCAATGGGCCTCCCCCGCATTAAGAGCACACCGCAAATTGAGATTAATGGAGCAATTATAGCCCATTCAGAGTGTGTGTGTGTGTGTGTGTGTGTGTATGACTTCTAGCTGGAAGGTGCAGGGGTGAGATAAGTCCATTGGTTGTATTGTTGTCCTGCCACCAAATCGTTGTCCTTTTCTTTATGCCGAATGAATGCATGAATGTGTTTTGTTTGGCTGTTGACATCATTTACACCTCGCCATACAATGGCAGGGATGCAGAGCACATGCACACACACACACACACACACAGGACTCTAACCTCCATTCACACACACATCATGATTAATGCCTGCCAGAACCAAGTCCTAATCGAATCTGATGTTGTCAAACAATCACTAAATAGGGAAATAAACGACTTCATCATAGCTGCCTCTCTCTCTCGGGCTGAACAACTGTCAGTGGGAAGTCATTAAAATATGATAATGAAAAATTGCTCAATTAAATGTTGTTATAGGCAATGACCTTCATTCAATTAAGATACAAGAACCTGGCTGTGTCTTCTCACCCAAGTGTGGATGGTGAAGTTTTGGAGATAAGTCGCTGACTGCAGTGTGTGTGTGGGGCGAGAGAGAGAGAGATATCAGAGTGCTGCTCTGATTCAAATGAGAAAAAAGATGAGAGAAGCTGTTCACAAGACAATAAAGAAGGAAAATTATAAAATTGGCTGAAAAAAACCCCTCTGCACAATAAATAGAAAATCCAACCGACACAGTTGAAGAGACGCAAACTGCCAAATGTGTCAGGAAATGCAGCAATAATGTTCCATCTTTAATTAGTTATTTAATGTAATCGTGTGGTGTGTTTTTTTTCTCCATCTTTTCTTTTTCATTTTTTATTAATGCAGGTTTGGTTTCAGAATCGCAGAGCAAAGTGGAGGAAGACGGAGCGAGGGAGCTCAGACCCTGAAGGAGGTAAAGAGCAGATAAGTGAGGGCACTCCACCTTCTCGCAGCATCAACTCTCAGTCCCCCGTGGACCAAAGTAGAAAACAGAAAGAACCGCTGGACATGCAGCAGAGGTGAGGCAGGAGGGAGTGGGGAAGGTGTGTGTGGGGGGGGGGAGTGAAGCAGATGGATGATTGTGGTGGCTGTTAATGTTGTGAAACAGTATCTTGTTGGTGGGAGACAGAAAGGTTTGCTGCAATCTGAATGCTTGAAATAAACACTTTAAAATCTCCACACAGAGTTAACATTGGCAGTGGAAAAAAAAACCTCATATATTTGTACAAATAAATGTGTGTGTGTGTGTGTGTGTGTGTTAAAAAAAAAAAGACAAAAATTTCTCTGTATATACTTTCCACTAGATAATTGGATACAGTATGTCTGTTTTCCCCAGTATCAACAGGACTGTGGGTCCTGGTGGTCCCTTCTTCCCATCCTGCCTACCAGGGACGCTGCTAAATTCTGCCACCTACGCCCAGGCCCTGTCACAGGTCGCCACGCTCAAAGGTAAATATGATTCTCATCGAATATAATTACAAATTGGTGATGATTTTTGTGTGAGGATTTGGGGAATTTGGCTTGTGACGGGAGGGGTTGCACGTTTGACTCCTGGGACAGGGCAAGGTGTGTGATATAAGGATGTGTGAAATGCAGGAATTTAATTCACCGTCAATGATCGGTGTGTGTGTGTGTGTTTGTGCAAATATATGAAACGAAAAATTCTAATGTGCCATTTTTTGCTGTTTTCCAGGTAACGGCTTGTGCTCCTGCTGCGTTTCTGACCCCATGGGTTTGTCCTTTCTGCCACCCTACGGTTGTCAGGGCAACCGTACAGCCAGCGTGGCCGCCCTGCGCATGAAGGCTCGTGAGCACTCAGAAGCCGTGCTGCAGTCTGCCAACCTGCTCGGTGCGGCAAACGGGCCCGGTGCCAGCGTGGGATTGCTGTCTGGGGTCGGCGTGAGCACAGCCGGGGTGTCGAGGCCCACGGTGGGTCCTTCCATGGAGGGGCCCGGCGCCGTGGGACGAGGAGTGGACAACTCCAGCCCTGGCCCAGCTAACAAGGGCCCGGTTCTGGGCAGTGGCTCTGACAAACACCCTCAATGCTCCAAGGATCCACTGGAGAAAAAGTGAGGCATTGGACATGGACATGGATACTCTAAATCTGTGTGACTGTGCCTGTTATCACTTCTCTCTCTCTGACTGAACTCTGGTCCAAGGAGCAACTAAGCACAAGTACTGAGTGACTCCAGAAATAGTCGTGGAAAAGACTTTGCTAATGTTTCAGTGTGTGGATGCAAAAAATAAACATTTAATTGACGGTGAATTATTGCTGTTAGTGAGAAATATTTGAATATTTGGGGCCTTGTTAGCCCCATGAAAGCACAAGTTTTGGATCTATATTTGTCGTCATGCACTATGGATTCTATTTGATGGACTAACGTAGATGTGTGCAAAAAACAACAACAACAACCTATTTGATAATGTGAATTTAAGTAATCCTGATACAGTTGCTCTTGTTTTCATTGAGAGGACAGATGCTTACAATGTGAATGTTAATGCATGTAAACATGTAAAGTGTAAAAACTGTTGGCAGCACAGTGAGGACTTTGCAGGCGTTTGGCAATATTATAATATTTCTGCCACTAAGTCAGTAATAGGCTCAAACAATCGAATGTTGAATTTTTCCTTCTTCTATTTTTTGGATTTTAAAGTGAAAGTGCACTTTAATATTAATCAGCCATTTTCAGTGTAAATGTGTACATGTGCCAGAATACAGTACGTCCGTGTGTGACTCCCCCAAGGCAGGACGAAGCAGGGACAGAGCGGTGGTGTGTCCCCCGTCCACTCTGTTAGCACATCTGTGGCGCCAGCAGACAGGCAACACACTCGTCCTGTTGTGACATGTTTTTTAAAACAATTAAAGATGTAGCTGCTCATGTTCCTCTCCTGTTGCCTCTCGCTCCAGCCATCTGTTCTTATACATTATTTATCAGTGGGAGAGCAATTGTGACGCTTATTATTTATTTACTTTTAAGAATGCTTGCCCCCCCCCCATCCCTCACTTCCTCTCTCTGAGCAGTTTTTAATAAACCCCATTAAACATGATATATGCTATTTATTAATATTGAATTTACATTTAAAAAGAATATAATCTATCACCACCTCAGGGCTTGATTCACAGCAGTTCATCACAGGCAATACATTCCCTGATTCATTATTCCTAAATATGTGTCCTCACCAGATTGACCCCTGAATAAATGATCAGCTGATCACACTGAGAATACTTGACCACAGAGCACAGAACCAGTAGTTGGGCTGATTCAATTTGCGTCCTTGAGGATTTTCGGGAAATTACTTTTGATAGTCAATAACACAATTAAGTAAACTACACAAACATTATCATGAATAATTGATAGTAAATTATGTATTACCATGAAGTACTGGTTCAATAATTGATGAGGCAACACCCTGGTGACACCGAAGAGAGAGATAATGTCAGACATCATGCCAGGTTGTACACAGAGTGCCGAGCCCTCGTCCTCTTTTTCACACCGTTTATGTGAGCATGTTGTAAATACTTTACAAATACTACAATAATATGACACTTTCAGCCTCTTGTGACACAAGCACTTGTCGAGAATTATCATGATTTTTATTGTATTGCATTGTATTGTATTGTGTTGTAAAAAAAAAAAAAAATTAAACACAACACAATAAATGTGGCACCTTTACTTGACTAAATTAAGTCAAAATAAAGTTTCAAAATCTAAACCTATTATGGCCTATTTTTACACAGTGTATTTTGGTATCGTAAACACCACAGGCCTTACAAATATGATATATTTATGTCCAAAATAATATTAACAAAAACACCATTACCAAATGTAATGATTTTGCTCATGTTGAGAGAAAACGTTAAGTCCCGTGACATGGCATCTGATGATAACACAATATCCACACACAAATCAGGCCCTTTTCCCTAAAATGTACAAATGTGGACAATGAAATCCAGCCAGCCTGAACAAAAGATGTGAAAAACACATTCAGTCTTGACACAATTGAATACAGTAGTTGTGGAATTCAATCATTAGCCAAAACAAAGGATGCTGAAGTTATAATGACTCCGATCATCATTAAGTCCTGCATGGCGCCCATAATTCACAGCTTTAATATTTCATAAACAAGTCAAGTTGGTGTTGACATTCAGCTGTGCATGTGGCATCCTTGATAATTTTCTGTCACCTAAAAAAAAAGAAGAAGTCCTGAGGCAGTTTCTTGTGGCGCATTGTTATATCAAATTAGCTGGAGAGCAGCCAGAAAAGCAGACAAACATGGTGAATACGGGCAACAACAGTTGAACTCTGTTCTTACTGTGCAGTTAATGGGCTTCTTTTGTTGCAGTAATGAAATATTTTCTTTTTTAGGAATGTGGGGAAATGTGTCCTGAACCAGAAAAGATGTGGCTGCACATGCACCCCGGCCACAGACAATACAAGGCCAAGAGAAAAAGACAATAATATACTAAAGCAAGATGGCCACATACCTATAATTCTTCTGCTTGACACTTTCAGTGTCCCGGTGTCCACTACAGTATCATCCCTGCTTTTAATTCCTGCTACAAAGCTGATCAATACCTCAATCAATTAGAATCAATTAAGATCATCTCTGATAAAGGTAATACAAACAAAGCATATCTTAATGCAGCAAGTAAAGTGCCTGTCTGCCACATAACCGCAGCTCTCGGCTCCTCCTTACTCAGCAGCACGGGGGAAGAGCATCCTCAGCGTCTGTGATCATCAGTGCTTTCAGCCTTCCTTCACATTTCAACTTTGTAGAACATTTGCACTGTGTTAAAAAAAAAAAAAATCAAGATAATGTAATTTAATCCAAAATCACAGCACAGGCCAAATGGAATTGCATGTGTGTTCTCAGTTTGTCCACTAGAGGGGCGTAGTGAGCGGGAAACTTGCCCACACATCACACAACAAACTGTATCTCAAAGCTCAATGGGAGAATGGTGGGGGGAGTGCTCTGGGTAAACACGCACTGTGTAGTTTTTGCTGAGGGAAGTATTTGCAAATTGCATTTTTATTAATCATTAATTAAAAAAAAAAATTAAATTTGTTTTGAAAACATTTGTGAGTGTTGAAGGCCCAACAGTGAGCAGCAAAACAAGAGGATAATATCAGCAAGTTGCAAATTGTGATGGGGATGTTTAAAAAAAATTTTTTTTTTAATCTAGATGTGATTTTTCAGTGTCCAGTATGAAAAAAAATAAAATAGCGGATTGGAAGGTTTGTGGGGGTGGAGAGAGGTTTAGAGGTTTAGAAGGGAGGAAAAAGATTTGTTTAAAAAAAAAAAAAAAAAAAAAAGGGATTACCTCAGCCTTTCCGAAAGTTTGGTGAGCTGTATGTGAAGCCATCTTTGTGTGTGTGCGTGTGTTAATGTGGGCGTATATGGAGGAGTGCGTCTCCATGAAGGGCATGTGTGTGTGTCTATCATCCTGCCAGGCCGGCCCTGCACCCGCCAAGAATCCCAGTAAACTATCTGCTATGGCAATCTCCTATTATAGCAGCAGAGCTGTAGGAGAGGAGGGGAGGTCGTGGAAAGCTGGGGGTACTGTCCTGCTGGGGGTTGGGGCGGGGGTGAGTGAGACTGTAGCCAGGGAGATTAGACTTTCATCCATTGCTTATGTACTGTAATAATTGACTGTATACTCAAATCTGTGGCAATATTCCTCTCTCGCAGTCAAAATAACGCTCGTTTTCAAGTGTGTGGTGGTGATAAGAGTTGCAGAGTGAGAACCACTTGTTGACACTCGTTTCTGTTCAACAAAGAGGGGAGGCCACTCCAGTGTGAGTTATTTATGTCTCCCAGTGGGGGCACCCAAACTACATTTGCCCACCGACCCCCACCCATGAAGGCAAACAATAATAACTAGAAAATTCCGCTGCAAAATTTCGAGTGTGCCTGCTGTTCTTGCTGCAGATGTCGTCGGGTGCAGGACTTGTGCTGGTAAAGGAGTAACATTTGGATGGATTGAACCTTAAAAACTTGAAGTATTTAGACAAAGTGTTATTTTGGTGGAATCACCCTTTAAAAGAGAATTACTCATAAGCCCCTCCCGCTCCCCCTTTCCAAAAATGTGTTTCTAACACCTGCATTATAAAATCTGACAAAGTGGATTGAACCTTTAAAACTTGACGTATTTAGACCTCCACCTTTAAAACACCAAGTTTTAACGCAGAGAGAGAAACTCACAAGCCCCTCTCTAATCCCCCCCCCCCCCTCCTTCTTCCAAGCACGCAAACACACACACACACCTGTGCCTAACTGTCCAAAACCTGTATTCACGCACACACCTGTGCTTCCCTAACCCTACAGAGAAAACAGCGTGTTTTAAAGGTGTCATATTTCAAGAATGGTTGATGATAGATATAACATTTTTGTTTTTTGGTAGTTTAGTATGTTGTGCAAAATGTGTCAAAAAAGTCATAGTTTAGTATGTCGTCCAAAATGTGACAAAAAAGTCATAGGTTAGTATGTCGTCCAAAATGTGAGAAAAAAGTCATACTTTAGTATGTCGTCCAAAATGTGACAAAATAGTCATACTTTAGTATGCCGTCCAAAATGTGACAAAAAAGTCATAGGTTAGTATGTCGTACAAAATGTGACAAAAAAGTCATAGGTTAGTATGTCGTCCAAAATGTGACAAAAAAGTCATAGTTTAGTATGTCGTCCAAAATGTGACAAAAATGTCATAGGTTAATATGTCGTCCAAAATGTGACAAAAAGGTCATAGTTTAGTATGTCGTCCAAAATTTGGCAAAAATGTCATAGGTTAGTATGTCGTCCATAATGTGACCAAAAAGTTATAGGTTAGTATGTCGTCCAAAATGTGACAAAAAAGTCATAGGTTAGTATGTCGTCCAAAATGTGACAAAAAGGTCATAGGTTAGTATGTCTTCCAAAATGTGACAAAAAAGTCATAGGTTAGTATGTCGTCCAAAATCAGTCAAAAATGTCATAGTATAGTATGTCGTCCAAAATGTGTAAAAAAATCATAGGTAAGTATGTCATCCAAAATGTGACAAAAATTTCACAGTTTAGTATGTCGTCCAAAATTTGACAAAAAAGTCATAGTTTAGTATGTCGTCCAAAATGTAACAAAAATGCCATAGTTTAGTATGTCGTCCAAAATTTGGCAAAAATGTCATAGTTTAGTATGTCGTCCAAAATGTGACAAAAAGGTCATAGGTTAGTATGTCTTCCAAAATGTGACAAAAAAGTCATAAGTTAGTAAGTCGTCCAAAATCAGTCAAAAATGTCATAGTATAGTATGTCGTCCAAAATGTGACAAAAAAGCCATAGGTTAGTATGTCGTCCAAAATGTGACAAAAATGTCATAGGTTAATATGTCGTCCAAAATGTGACAAAAAGGTCATAGTATAGTATGTCGTCCAAAATGTGTAAAAAAATCATAGGTAAGTATGTCGTCCAAAATGTGACAAAAATTTCACAGTTTAGTATGTCGTCCAAAATGTGTCAAAAAAGTCATAGGTTAGTATGTCGTCCAAAATCAGTCAAAAATGTCATAGTATAGTATGTCGTCCAAAATGTGACAAAAAGGTCATAGGTTAGTATGTCGTCCAAAATGTGACAAAAAAGTCATAGATTAATATGTCGTCCAAAATCAGTCAAAAAGGTCATAGTTTAGTATGTCGTCCAAAATGTGACAAAAAAGTCCTACTTTAGTATGTCGTCCAAAATGTGACAAAAAGGTCATAGGTTAGTATGTCATCCAAAATGTGACCAAAAATCATAGGTTAGTATGTCGTCCAAAATGTGACAAAAATGTCATAGTTTAGTATGTCGTCCAAAATTTGACAAAAAAGTCATAGTTTAGTATGTCGTCCAAAATGTAACAAAAATGCCATAGTTTAGTATGTCGTCCAAAATTTGGCAAAAATGTCATAGTTTGGTATGTCGTCCAAAATGTGACAAAAAAGTCATAATTTAGTATGTTGTCCAAAATGTGTCAAAAAAGTCATAGGTTAGTATGTCGTCCAAAATGTGACAAAAAAGTCATAGGTTAGTATGTCGTCCAAAATGTGACAAAAAAGTCATAGGTTAATGTCGTCCAAAATCAGTCAAAAAGGTCATAGTTTAGTATGTCGTCCAAAATGTGACAAAAAAGTCATAGTTTAGTATGTCGTCCAAAATTTGACAAAAAAGTCATAGTTTAGTATGTCGTCCAAAATGTAACAAAAATGCCATAGTTTAGTATGTCGTCCAAAATTTGGCAAAAATGTCATAGTTTAGTCAGTCAGTCAGTCATCATCTACCGCTTTATCCTCAACCAGAGGGTCGCGGGGGGTGCTGTGCCAATCTCAGCTACATCGGGCGATAGGCGGGGTACACCCTGGACAGTTCGCCAGTCCATCGCAGGGCCACACACAGATAGAGACAAACAACCATTCACTCTCACACTCACTCCTATGGTCAATTTGGAGTGTCCAATTTACCTATCCCCACATTGCATGTTTTTGGACTGTGGGAGGAAGCCGGAGTACCCGGAGAGAACCCACGCACACACGGGGAGAACATGCAAACTCCATGCAGAAAGGCCCTTGTTCCAACCGGGGCTCGAACCCGGGTCTTCTCGCTGCAAGGCGAGAGTGCTAACCACTACACCACCGTGTGGCCCTCATAGGTTAGTATGTCGTCCAAAATGTGACCAAAAAGTCATAGTTTAGTATGTCGTCCAAAATGTGACAAAAAAGTCATAGGTTAGTATGTTGTCCAAAATGTGTCAAAAAAGTCATAGGTTAGTATGTCGTCCAAAATCAGTCAAAAATGTCATAGTATAGTATGTCGTCCAAAATGTGACAAAAAAGTCATAGGTTAGTATGTCGTCCAAAATGTGACAAAAATGTCATAGTTTAGTATGTCGTCCAAAATGTGACAAAAAAGTCATAGGTTAGTATGTCGTCCAAAATGTGACAAAAAAGTCACAAGTTAGTATGTCGTCCAAAATCAGTCAAAAATGTCATAGGTTAGTATGTCGTCCAAAATGTGACAAAAAGGTCATAGTTTAGTATGTCGTCCAAAATGTGACAAAAAAGTCATAGGTTAGTATGTCGTCCAAAATGTGACAAAAAAGTCACAAGTTAGTATGTCGTCCAAAATCAGTCAAAAATGTCATAGGTTAATATGTCGTCCAAAATGTGACAAAAAGGTCATAGTTTAGTATGTCGTCCAAAATTTGGCAAAAATGTCATAGGTTAGTATGTCGTCCAAAATTTGACAAAAAAGTCATAGTTTAGTATGTCGTCCAAAATGTAACAAAAATGCCATAGTTTAGTATGTCGTCCAAAATTTGGCAAAAATGTCATAGTTTAGTATGTCGTCCAAAATTTGACAAAAAAGTCATAATTTAGTATGTTGTCCAAAATGTGTCAAAAAAGTCATAGGTTAGTATGTCGTCCAAAATGTGACAAAAAAGTCATAGGTTAGTATGTCGTCCAAAATGTGACAAAAAGGTCATAGGTTAGTATGTCTTCCAAAATGTGTCAAAAAAGTCATAGCTTAGTATGTCGTCCAAAATCAGTCAAAAATGTCATAGTATAGTATGTCGTCCAAAATGTGACAAAAAGGTCATAGGTTAGTATGTCGTCCAAAATGTGACAAAAAAGTCATAGGTTAATGTCGTCCAAAATGTGTCAAAAAAGTCATAGGTTAGTATGTCGTCCAAAATGTGACAAAAATGTCATAGGTTAATATGTCGTCCAAAATGTGACAAAAAGGTCATAGTTTAGTATGTCGTCCAAAATTTGGCAAAAATGTCATAGGTTAGTATGTCGTCCAAAATGTGACCAAAAAGTCATAGGTTAGTATGTCGTCCAAAATGTGACAAAAAGGTCATAGGTTAGTATGTCTTCCAAAATGTGACAAAAAAGTCATAGGTTAGTATGTCGTCGAAAATCAGTCAAAAATGTCATAGTATAGTATGTCGTCCAAAATGTGTCAAAAAAGTCATAGGTTAGTATGTCGTCCAAAATCAGACAAAAAGGTCATAGGTTAGTATGTCTTCCAAAATGTGTCAAAAAAGTCATAGCTTAGTATGTCGTCCAAAATCAGTCAAAAATGTCATAGTATAGTATGTCGTCCAAAATGTGACAAAAAGGTCATAGGTTAGTATGTCGTCCAAAATGTGACAAAAAAGTCATAGGTTAATGTCGTCCAAAATGTGTCAAAAAAGTCATAGGTTAGTATGTCGTCCAAAATGTGACAAAAATGTCATAGGTTAATATGTCGTCCAAAATGTGACAAAAAGGTCATAGTTTAGTATGTCGTCCAAAATTTGGCAAAAATGTCATAGGTTAGTATGTCGTCCAAAATGTGACCAAAAAGTCATAGGTTAGTATGTCGTCCAAAATGTGACAAAAAAGTCATAGGTTAGTATGTCGTCCAAAATGTGACAAAAAGGTCATAGGTTAGTATGTCTTCCAAAATGTGACAAAAAAGTCATAGGTTAGTATGTCGTCGAAAATCAGTCAAAAATGTCATAGTATAGTATGTCGTCCAAAATGTGTCAAAAAAGTCATAGGTTAGTATGTCGTCCAAAATCAGTCAAAAATGTCATAGTATAGTATGTTGTCCAAAATGTGTCAAAAAAGTCATACTATAGTATGTCGTCCAAAATGTGACAAAAAAGTCATACTATAGTATGTCGTCCAAAATGTGACAAAAAAGTCATAGTATAGTATGTCGTCCAAAATGTGACAAAAATGTCATAGGTTAATATGTCGTCCAAAATGTGACAAAAAGGTCATAGTTTAGTATGTCGTCCAAAATTTGGCAAAAATGTCATAGGTTAGTATGTCGTCCAAAATGTGAACAAAAAGTCATAGGTTAGTATGTCGTCCAAAATGTGACAAAAAAGTCATAGGTTAGTATGTCGTCCAAAATGTGACAAAAAGGTCATAGGTTAGTATGTCTTCCAAAATGTGACAAAAAAGTCATAGGTTAGTATGTCGTCCAAAATCAGTCAAAAATGTCATAGTATAGTATGTTGTCCAAAATGTGTCAAAAAAGTCATACTATAGTATGTCGTCCAAAATGTGACAAAAAAGTCATACTATAGTATGTCGTCCAAAATGTGACAAAAAAGTCATACTATAGTATGTCGTCCAAAATGTGACAAAAAAGTCATAGTTTAGTATGTCGTCCAAAATGTGACAAAAAAGTCCTACTTTAGTATGTCGTCCAAAATGTGACAAAAAGGTCATAGTTTAGTATGTCGTCCAAAATGTGACAAAAAAGTCATACTATAGTATGTCGTCCAAAATGTGACAAAAAAGTCATAGTTTAGTATGTCGTCCAAAATGTGACAAAAAAGTCCTACTTTAGTATGTCGTCCAAAATGTGACAAAAAGGTCATAGTTTAGTATGTCGTCCAAAATGTGACAAAAAAGTCATAGGTTAGTATGTTGTCCAAAATGTGTCAAAAAAGTCATAGGTTAGTATGTCGTCCAAAATCAGTCAAAAATGTCATAGTATAGTATGTCGTCCAAAATGTGACAAAAAAGTCATAGGTTAGTATGTCGTCCAAAATGTGACAAAAATGTCATAGTTTAGTATGTCGTCCAAAATGTGACAAAAAAGTCATAGGTTAGTATGTCGTCCAAAATGTGACAAAAAAGTCACAAGTTAGTATGTCGTCCAAAATCAGTCAAAAATGTCATAGGTTAGTATGTCGTCCAAAATGTGACAAAAAGGTCATAGTTTAGTATGTCGTCCAAAATGTGACAAAAAAGTCATAGGTTAGTATGTCGTCCAAAATGTGACAAAAAAGTCACAAGTTAGTATGTCGTCCAAAATCAGTCAAAAATGTCATAGGTTAATATGTCGTCCAAAATGTGACAAAAAGGTCATAGTTTAGTATGTCGTCCAAAATTTGGCAAAAATGTCATAGGTTAGTATGTCGTCCAAAATTTGACAAAAAAGTCATAGTTTAGTATGTCGTCCAACATGTAACAAAAATGCCATAGTTTAGTATGTCGTCCAAAATTTGGCAAAAATGTCATAGTTTAGTATGTCGTCCAAAATTTGACAAAAAAGTCATAATTTAGTATGTTGTCCAAAATGTGTCAAAAAAGTCATAGGTTAGTATGTCGTCCAAAATGTGACAAAAAAGTCATAGGTTAGTATGTCGTCCAAAATGTGACAAAAAGGTCATAGGTTAGTATGTCTTCCAAAATGTGTCAAAAAAGTCATAGCTTAGTATGTCGTCCAAAATCAGTCAAAAATGTCATAGGTTAGTATGTCGTCCAAAATGTGACAAAAAAGTCATAGGTTAATGTCGTCCAAAATGTGTCAAAAAAGTCATAGGTTAGTATGTCGTCCAAAATGTGACAAAAATGTCATAGGTTAATATGTCGTCCAAAATGTGACAAAAAGGTCATAGTTTAGTATGTCGTCCAAAATTTGGCAAAAATGTCATAGGTTAGTATGTCGTCCAAAATGTGACCAAAAAGTCATAGGTTAGTATGTCGTCCAAAATGTGACAAAAAAGTCATAGGTTAGTATGTCGTCCAAAATGTGACAAAAAGGTCATAGGTTAGTATGTCTTCCAAAATGTGACAAAAAAGTCATAGGTTAGTATGTCGTCGAAAATCAGTCAAAAATGTCATAGTATAGTATGTCGTCCAAAATGTGTCAAAAAAGTCATAGGTTAGTATGTCGTCCAAAATCAGACAAAAAGGTCATAGGTTAGTATGTCTTCCAAAATGTGTCAAAAAAGTCATAGCTTAGTATGTCGTCCAAAATCAGTCAAAAATGTCATAGTATAGTATGTCGTCCAAAATGTGACAAAAAGGTCATAGGTTAGTATGTCGTCCAAAATGTGACAAAAAAGTCATAGGTTAATGTCGTCCAAAATGTGTCAAAAAAGTCATAGGTTAGTATGTCGTCCAAAATGTGACAAAAATGTCATAGGTTAATATGTCGTCCAAAATGTGACAAAAAGGTCATAGTTTAGTATGTCGTCCAAAATTTGGCAAAAATGTCATAGGTTAGTATGTCGTCCAAAATGTGACCAAAAAGTCATAGGTTAGTATGTCGTCCAAAATGTGACAAAAAAGTCATAGGTTAGTATGTCGTCCAAAATGTGACAAAAAGGTCATAGGTTAGTATGTCTTCCAAAATGTGACAAAAAAGTCATAGGTTAGTATGTCGTCGAAAATCAGTCAAAAATGTCATAGTATAGTATGTCGTCCAAAATGTGTCAAAAAAGTCATAGGTTAGTATGTCGTCCAAAATCAGTCAAAAATGTCATAGTATAGTATGTTGTCCAAAATGTGTCAAAAAAGTCATACTATAGTATGTCGTCCAAAATGTGACAAAAAAGTCATACTATAGTATGTCGTCCAAAATGTGACAAAAAAGTCATAGTATAGTATGTCGTCCAAAATTTGGTAAAAATGTCATAGGTTAGTATGTCGTCCAAAATGTGAACAAAAAGTCATAGGTTAGTATGTCGTCCAAAATGTGACAAAAAAGTCATAGGTTAGTATGTCGTCCAAAATGTGACAAAAAGGTCATAGGTTAGTATGTCTTCCAAAATGTGACAAAAAAGTCATAGGTTAGTATGTCGTCCAAAATCAGTCAAAAATGTCATAGTATAGTATGTTGTCCAAAATGTGTCAAAAAAGTCATACTATAGTATGTCGTCCAAAATGTGACAAAAAAGTCATACTATAGTATGTCGTCCAAAATGTGACAAAAAAGTCATACTATAGTATGTCGTCCAAAATGTGACAAAAAAGTCATAGTTTAGTATGTCGTCCAAAATGTGACAAAAAAGTCCTACTTTAGTATGTCGTCCAAAATGTGACAAAAAGGTCATAGTTTAGTATGTCGTCCAAAATGTGACAAAAAAGTCATACTATAGTATGTCGTCCAAAATGTGACAAAAAAGTCATAGTTTAGTATGTCGTCCAAAATGTGACAAAAAAGTCCTACTTTAGTATGTCGTCCAAAATGTGACAAAAAGGTCATAGTTTAGTATGTCGTCCAAAATGTGACAAAAAAGTCATACTATAGTATGTCGTCCAAAATGTGACAAAAAAGTCCTACTTTAGTATGTCGTCCAAAATGTGACAAAAAGGTCATAGGTTAGTATGTCGTCCAAAATGTGACAAAAAAGTCATAGGTTAGTATGTCGTCCAAAATGTGACAAAAATGTCATAGTATAGTATGTCGTCCAAAATGTGACAAAAAAGTCATAGGTTAGTATGTCATCCAAAATCAGTCAAAAATGTCATAGTATAGTATGTCGTCCAAAATGTGACAAAAAAGTCATAGGTTAGTATGTCGTCCAAAATATGACAAAAAGGTCATAGGTTAGTATGTCTTCCAAAATGTGACAAAAAAGTCATAAGTTAGTATGTCGTCCAAAATCAGTCAAAAATGTCATAGTATAGTATGTCGTCCAAAATGTGTCAAAAAAGCCATAGGTTAGTATGTCATCCAAAATCAGTCAAAAATGTCATAGTATAGTATGTTGTCCAAAATGTGACAAAAAAGTTATAGGTTAGTATGTCGTCGAAAATCAGTCAAAAATGTCATAGTATAGTATGTCGTCCAAAATGTGACAAAAAAGTCATAGGTTAGTATGTCATCCAAGATGTGACAAAAAAGTCATAGCTTAGTATGTCGTCCAAAATCAGTCAAAAATGTCATAGTATAGTATGTCATCCAAAATGTGTCAAAAAAGTCATAGGTTAGTATGTCGTCCAAAATCAGTCAAAAATGTCATAGTATAGTATGTTGTCCAAAATGTGTCAAAAAAGTCATACTATAGTATGTCGTCCAAAATGTGACAAAAAAGTCATACTATAGTATGTCGTCCAAAATGTGACAAAAAAGTCCTACTTTAGTATGTCGTCCAAAATGTGACAAACAAGTCCTACTTTAGTATGTCGTCCAAAATGTGACAAAAAGGTCATAGTTTAGTATGTCGTCCAAAATGTGACAAAAAAGTCATACTATAGTATGTCGTCCAAAATGTGACAAAAAAGTCCTACTTTAGTATGTCGTCCAAAATGTGACAAAAAAGTCATAGGTTAGTATGTCGTCCAAAATGTGACAAAAATGTCATAGTATAGTATGTCGTCCAAAATGTGACAAAAAAGTCATAGGTTAGTATGTCGTCCAAAATCAGTCAAAAATGTCATAGTATAGTATGTCGTCCAAAATGTGACAAAAAAGTCATAGGTTAGTATGTCGTCCAAAATATGACAAAAAGGTCATAGGTTAGTATGTCTTCCAAAATGTGACAAAAAAGTCATGAGTTAGTATGTCGTCCAAAATCAGTCAAAAATGTCATAGTATAGTATGTCGTCCAAAATGTGTCAAAAAAGCCATAGGTTAGTATGTCATCCAAAATCAGTCAAAAATGTCATAGTATAGTATGTCGTCCAAATGTGACAAAAAAGTCATAGGTTAGTATGTCGTCCAAGATGTGACAAAAAAGTCATAGCTTAGTATGTCGTCCAAAATCAGTCAAAAATGTCATAGTATAGTATGTCGTCCAAAATGTGTCAAAAAAGTCATAAGTTAGTATGTCGTCCAAAATCAGTCAAAAATGTCATAGTATAGTATGTCGTCCAAAATGTGTCAAAAAAGCCATAGGTTAGTATGTCGTCCAAAATCAGTCAAAAATGTCATAGTATAGTATGTTGTCCAAAATGTGACAAAAAAGTCATAGTTTAGTATGTCGTCCAAAATGTGACAAAAATGTCATAGATTAATATGTCGTCCAAAATGTGACAAAAAGGTCATAGTTTAGTATGTCGTCCAAAATTTGGCAAAAATGTCATAGGTTAAATATGTCGTCCAAAATGTGACCAAAAAGTCATAGGTTAGTATGTCGTCCAAAATGTGACAAAAAAGTCATAGGTTAGTATGTCTTCCAAAATGTGACAAAAAGGTCATAGGTTAGTATGTCTTCCAAAATGTGACAAAAAAGTCATAGGTTAGTATGTCGTCGAAAATCAGTCAAAAATGTCATAGTATAGTATGTTGTCCAAAATGTGACAAAAAAGTCATAGGTTAGTATGTCGTCCAAGATGTGACAAAAAGGTCATAGGTTAGTATGTCATCCAAAATGTGACCAAAAATCATAGGTTAGTATGTCGTCCAAAATGTGACAAAAAAGTCATAGGTTAGTATGTCGTCCAAAATATGACAAAAAGGTCATAGGTTAGTATGTCTTCCAAAATGTGACAAAAAAGTCATTAGTTAGTATGTCGTCCAAAATCAGTCAAAAATGTCATAGTATAGTATGTCGTCCAAAATCAGTCAAAAATGTCATAGTATAGTATGTCGTCCAAAATGTGTCAAAAAAGCCATAGGTTAGCATGTCGTCCAAAATCAGTCAAAAATGTCATAGTATATAGTATGTTGTCCAAAATGTGACAAAAAAGTCATAGGTTAGTATGTCGTCCAAAATGTGACAAAAAGGTCATAGGTTTGTATGTCGTCCAAAATGTGACAAAAAAGTCATAGGTTAGTATGTCGTCCAAAATATGACAAAAAGGTCATAGGTTAGTATGTCGTCCAAAATGTGTCAAAAAAGCCATAGTTTAGTATGTCGTCCAAAATCAGTCAAAAATGTCATAGTATAGTCAGTCAGTCAGTCATCATCTACCGCTTTATCCTCCGTCAGAGGGTCGCGGGGGGTGCTGTGCCAATCTCAGCTACATCGGGCGATAGGCGGGGTACACCCTGGACAGTTTGCCAGTCCATCGCAGGGCCACACACAGATAGAGACAAACAACCATTCACTCTCACACTCACTCCTATGGTCAATTTGGAGTGTTCAATTTACCTATCCCCACATTGCATGTTTTTGGACTGTGGGAGGAAGCCGGAGAACCCGGAGAACCCGGAGAGAACCCACGCACACACGGGGAGAACATGCAAACTCCATGCAGAAAGGCCCTTGTTCCAACCGGGGCTCGAACCCGGGTCTTCTCGCTGCAAGGCGAGAGTGCTAACCACTACACCACCGTGTGGCCCTCATAGGTTAGTATGTCGTCCAAAATGTGACAAAAAAGTCATAGGTTAGTATGTCGTCCAAGATGTGACAAAAAGGTCATAGGTTAGTATGTCATCCAAAATGTGACCAAAAATCATAGGTTAGTATGTCGTCCAAAATGTGACAAAAATGTCATAGGTTAATATGTCGTCCAAAATGTGACGAAAAGGTCATAGTTTAGTATGTGGTCCAAAATGTGACAAAAAAGTTAGTATGTCGTCCAAAATGTGACAAAAAAGTCATAGGTTAGTATGTCGTCCAAACTGTGACAAAAAAGTCATAGGTTAGGTTAGTATGTCGTCCAAAATGTGACAAAAAAGTCATAGGTTAGTATGTCGTCCAAAATGTGACAAAAAGGTCATAGGTTAGTATGTCTTCCAAAATGTGACAAAAAAGTCATAGGTTAGTATGTCGTCGAAAATCAGTCAAAAATGTCATAGTATAGTATGTCGTCCAAAATGTGACAAAAAAGTCATAGGTTAGTATGTCGTCCAAGATGTGACAAAAAAGTCATAGGTTAGTATGTCGTCCAAAATGTGACCAAAAAGTCATAGGTTAGTATGTCGTCCAAAATGTGACAAAATAGTCATAGGTTAGTATGTCGTCCAAAATGTGACCAAAAAGTCATAGGTTAGTATGTCGTCCAAAATGTGACAAAAATGTCATAGGTTAATATGTCGTCCAAAATGTGACAAAAAAGTCATAGGTTAATATGTCGTCCAAAATGTGACAAAAAAGTCATAGGTTAATATGTCTTCCAAAATGTGACAAAAAAGTCATAGGTTAATATGTCGTCCAAAATGTGACAAAAAAGTCATACTATAGTATGTCGTCCAAAATGTGACAAAAAAGTCATAGTTTAGTATGTCGTCCAAAATGTGACAAAAAAGTTCTACTTTAGTATGTCGTCCAAAATGTGACAAAAAGGTCATAGTTTAGTATGTCGTCCAAAATGTGACAAAAAAGTCATACTATAGTATGTCGTCCAAAATGTGACAAAAATGTCCTACTTTAGTATGTCGTCCAAAATGTGACCAAAAAGTCATAGGTTAGTATGTCGTCCAAAATGTGACAAAAAAGTCATAGGTTAGTATGTCGTCCAAAATGTGACAAAAAGGTCATAGGTTAGTATGTCTTCCATAATGTGACAAAAAAGTCATAAGTTAGTATGTCGTCCAAAATCAGTCAAAAATGTCATAGTATAGTATGTCGTCCAAAATGTGTCAAAAAAGTCATAGGTTAGTATGTTGTCCAAAATCAGTCAAAAATGTCATAGTATAGTATGTTGTCCAAAATGTGTCAAAAAAGTCATACTATAGTATGTCGTCCAAAATGTGACAAAAAAGTCATACTATAGTATGTTGTCCAAAATGTGACAAAAAAGTCTTACTATAGTATGTCGTCCAAAATTTGACAAAAAAGTCATAGTTTAGTATGTCGTCCAAAATGTGACAAAAAAGTCCTACTTTAGTATGTCGTCCAAAATGTGACAAAAAGGTCATAGTTTAGTATGTCGTCCAAAATGTGACAAAAAAGTCATACTATAGTTTGTCGTCCAAAATGTGACAAAAAAGTCCTACTTTAGTATGTCGTCCAAAATGTGACAAAAAGGTCATAGGTTAGTATGTCTTCTAAAATGTGACAAAATAGTCATAGGTTAGTATGTCTTCCAAAATGTGACAAAAAAGTCAGAGGTTAGTATGTCGTCGAAAATCAGTCAAAAATGTCATAGTATAGTATGTCGTCCAAAATGTGACAAAAAAGTCATAGGTTAGTATGTCGTCCAAGATGTGACAAAAAAGTCATAGGTTAGTATGTCGTCCAAAATGTGACAAAAAAGTCATAGGTTAGTATGTCGTCCAAAATGTGACAAAAATGTCATAGGTTAATATGTGGTCCAAAATGTGACAAAAAGGTCATAGTTTAGTATGTGGTCCAAAATGTGACAAAAAAGTCATAGGTTAGTATGTCGTCCAAAATGTGACAAAAAAGTCATAGGTTAGTATGTCGTCCAAAATGTGACAAAAAAGTCAGAGGTTAGTATGTCGTCGAAAATCAGTCAAAAATGTCATAGTATAGTATGTCGTCCAAAATGTGACAAAAAAGTCATAGGTTAGTATGTCGTCCAAGATGTGACAAAAAAGTCATAGGTTAGTATGTCGTCCAAGATGTGACAAAAAAGTCATAGGTTAGTATGTCGTCCAAAATGTGACAAAAAAGTCATAGGTTAGTATGTCGTCCAAGATGTGACAAAAAGGTCATAGGTTAGTATGTCATCCAAAATGTGACCAAAAATCATAGGTTAGTATGTCGTCCAAAATGTGACAAAAATGTCATAGGTTAATATGTCGTCCAAAATGTGACGAAAATGTCATAGGTTAATATGTCGTCCAAAATGTGACGAAAAGGTCATAGTTTAGTATGTGGTCCAAAATGTGACAAAAAAGTTAGTATGTCGTCCAAAATGTGACAAAAAAGTCATAGGTTAGTATGTCGTCCAAACTGTGACAAAAAAGTCATAGGTTAGGTTAGTATGTCGTCCAAAATGTGACAAAAAAGTCATAGGTTAGTATGTCGTCCAAAATGTGACAAAAAGGTCATAGGTTAGTATGTCTTCCAAAATGTGACAAAAAAGTCATAGGTTAGTATGTCGTCGAAAATCAGTCAAAAATGTCATAGTATAGTATGTCGTCCAAAATGTGACAAAAAAGTCATAGGTTAGTATGTCGTCCAAGATGTGACAAAAAAGTCATAGGTTAGTATGTCGTCCAAAATGTGACCAAAAAGTCATAGGTTAGTATGTCGTCCAAAATGTGACAAAATAGTCATAGGTTAGTATGTCGTCCAAAATGTGACCAAAAAGTCATAGGTTAGTATGTCGTCCAAAATGTGACAAAAATGTCATAGGTTAATATGTCGTCCAAAATGTGACAAAAAAGTCATAGGTTAATATGTCGTCCAAAATGTGACAAAAAAGTCATAGGTTAATATGTCTTCCAAAATGTGACAAAAAAGTCATAGGTTAATATGTCGTCCAAAATGTGACAAAAAAGTCATACTATAGTATGTCGTCCAAAATGTGACAAAAAAGTCATAGTTTAGTATGTCGTCCAAAATGTGACAAAAAAGTTCTACTTTAGTATGTCGTCCAAAATGTGACAAAAAGGTCATAGTTTAGTATGTCGTCCAAAATGTGACAAAAAAGTCATACTATAGTATGTCGTCCAAAATGTGACAAAAATGTCCTACTTTAGTATGTCGTCCAAAATGTGACCAAAAAGTCATAGGTTAGTATGTCGTCCAAAATGTGACAAAAAAGTCATAGGTTAGTATGTCGTCCAAAATGTGACAAAAAGGTCATAGGTTAGTATGTCTTCCATAATGTGACAAAAAAGTCATAAGTTAGTATGTCGTCCAAAATCAGTCAAAAATGTCATAGTATAGTATGTCGTCCAAAATGTGTCAAAAAAGTCATAGGTTAGTATGTTGTCCAAAATCAGTCAAAAATGTCATAGTATAGTATGTTGTCCAAAATGTGTCAAAAAAGTCATACTATAGTATGTCGTCCAAAATGTGACAAAAAAGTCATACTATAGTATGTTGTCCAAAATGTGACAAAAAAGTCTTACTATAGTATGTCGTCCAAAATTTGACAAAAAAGTCATAGTTTAGTATGTCGTCCAAAATGTGACAAAAAAGTCCTACTTTAGTATGTCGTCCAAAATGTGACAAAAAGGTCATAGTTTAGTATGTCGTCCAAAATGTGACAAAAAAGTCATACTATAGTTTGTCGTCCAAAATGTGACAAAAAAGTCCTACTTTAGTATGTCGTCCAAAATGTGACAAAAAGGTCATAGGTTAGTATGTCTTCTAAAATGTGACAAAATAGTCATAGGTTAGTATGTCTTCCAAAATGTGACAAAAAAGTCAGAGGTTAGTATGTCGTCGAAAATCAGTCAAAAATGTCATAGTATAGTATGTCGTCCAAAATGTGACAAAAAAGTCATAGGTTAGTATGTCGTCCAAGATGTGACAAAAAAGTCATAGGTTAGTATGTCGTCCAAAATGTGACAAAAAAGTCATAGGTTAGTATGTCGTCCAAAATGTGACAAAAATGTCATAGGTTAATATGTGGTCCAAAATGTGACAAAAAGGTCATAGTTTAGTATGTGGTCCAAAATGTGACAAAAAAGTCATAGGTTAGTATGTCGTCCAAAATGTGACAAAAAAGTCATAGGTTAGTATGTCGTCCAAAATG